>NC_132863.1:33650909-33953939 GCF_048164855.1 Canis lupus baileyi
TATTTTTATTCTGAGTATGTATATTTTCATTTTGGGTATTCTTTTTTTCCTACTCAGTGGTTTTCTCATTTATTAGCCTTTTAAAAATACCCAACTATTCCTTAAATTTGTCTAAAATTCATTATCTGTTTTTTACTCTTTCTTCTCCTGGTTTATTTTGTTTCTGTGTTTAGCTTCTTGAGTGTTGAGTTTAATTTTTTTGTTTTTCTTCTCTTCTATAAAATTCACTTAGGTAAAAAAAGTTACGAATTTTCCATTGTTCACTCTCACAAGTTTTGTCAGATAGTGTTCTCATTTTCTGTGATTTCAGTTACAATTGCCTCTTTAACTCAAAAGTTCTTGAGAAGATTGCTCTTAAAGTGTCCAAGGATTTAGGAGCCTCTGCCTCCCTCTATTTTTTCCTGCTCCTTCTTTCTCTACGTTCTTTGTTTTTTGTTAAAAACTAGGTTAGTGCATTTAGATGGTAGAGTGTGGTCTGTGTCATTTCTTCCTTTTGAAAAATTTGAGATTTTCTATGTAGCTAGTACATGGACATATTTTTTAACTGTCTCACAGACATTTGAAAAGAACGGGTGTTCTTTAAATAGTGGAAGAGATCAAGAGGGTGCATTGTGTTGTTCAACTCTTCTATCCTTACTGATTGATTTGTCAATTTTTGAAGAGAGGTGTTAGTGTGTCATTATGTTTATGGTTTTGTTGAATCTTTTTTGTACTACTAAACAGTCTTTTTACATTTTATATTCCTCTGGTTTATCAGTCACCATAAAAGTTTATGTTCGTCATTTTTTCTTAATGGATTGTATCATTTGTCAACTTAAGTATTTCCCTTACTTCTTTCAGTGCTTTTGCTCTGAATTATGCCTAATGTCTTGTTAATTTTGCCACTTCTGTTTTTTACTTGTTTGCTCTATTTGTAATCTTCTGTGTCATTTTATTTTGGGCATGCCTATTATAAATGTCATATGCTGTATTTATTTATTTTAACCAAATAAAGGGATTTAAATCATTCATATTTATTGTGGTTAAATTTAATCTTAGTACTGTCATTTTATGAAGGTTTTATTATCTTGTTTCATAGTTCATTCCTGTGTTCTTTCTTTCTTTTCTAATTATTGTTAGGTTGGTCAGATTATATTTTCTTTTCCTTTGTTTTAGTTCCTCCACCAATGTGGAATTCCTGT
Source organism: Canis lupus baileyi (assembly GCF_048164855.1). Classification (NCBI taxonomy): domain Eukaryota; kingdom Metazoa; phylum Chordata; class Mammalia; order Carnivora; family Canidae; genus Canis; species Canis lupus. The sequence continues at coordinate 33,652,091 of NC_132863.1, forward strand.
TTTCCCTTAAAATTATAAACAAAAATGCTAAGAAATGAATTTAGTCAAGTTTCAGAGCATAAGATCAACACATAAAAATCAGTTGTGTTTCTATATACAATGCAATGAACAATCCCAAAAGGAAACCAAGAGAACAATTCCATATATAATAGTGTCCAAAAGAAGAAAATATGTAGGAATAAATTTATCCAAGCTAGTGAAAGACTTGAACACTTACTATAAAAGATTACTATAAGAAATAATTAAAACATAAATGAAAAGATATAAATAAATGGGAAAGACATCCTATGTTCATGGATTGGAAATCATGATATTGGTAAGATTGCAATATCATGCAAGCAAGCTACAGATTGAGTGCAATCTCTCTATCAAATTTCTACCAGCCTTTTTGGGCAGATGTGTTAATAGCTGATCCTCAAATACATAAAAGTTGCAGGGGGCCCTGAGTAGCCACACAAATCTTAAAAAAGAATAACAAAGTTGTACAACATACATTTCCCAATTTCTACAAAAGCTGCAATAGAACAGTGTGGTACTGGCCTAAGGATAGATATACAGACCAATGTAATAGAATTTTTAAAATTTTTAAAATCTAGGAATAAACCTCTACACCTATAGCACATTGATTTTTGACAAGATCAAAAATCAGGATCATTCAGTGGGGACAGAATAGTCTCTTTACCAAATAGTACTGAGACAACTGGATAGCCATGTGCAAAATAATGAAGTTGGACTCCACCTCCTGCCATATGCAAAAGTGAAGTCAAAATGGACCCATGACTTAAGTCTGAGAGGTAAATCTATAAACATTTTAGAAGAAAACATAGGGGTAACCCTTCATGACATTGGATTTGGCTGTGGATCCTTAGGTATGACAACAACAAAAGCAACAAAAGAAAAAAATAGATGAATTGGACTTCATGACATTACGCACTTCTGTGTATCAAAGGACATTATGAGAAAAGTGAAAAGACAACCTACAGGTTAGAAGAAAAATATTTGCAAGTCATATATCTTATAAGGGTCTATATCTAGAATACGTAAAGAACTCTTTAATACAACAACAAAAAGACAACCCAATTTAGCATATGTGCTGCCGAAGTGAGCACAAGACAACTCGATTTAAAGATGGGCAAAAGACTTGAACAGACATTTCTTCAAAGAAGATATGCAAGTGGCCAAGAAACACATGAAAAGATGCTCACCATCATTAGTTGTTAGTTTGATACAAATCAAAACTGCAATAAGATACCATTTCAGATTCCCTAGGATGGCTATAAAAAAAAGTAATGGAACATAAATGGTGGTGAGGATGTGGAGAGTTTGAAACCTTCATATGTTGCTGATAGGAATGTAAAATGTGCAACCATTGTGAAAAATTGTTTGATGGTTTCTCAAAGTTAGACATAGAATTACCATAAGCCCAGCAGTTCCACTCCTTGCTATATATGCAAAAGAACTGAAAACAGGGACTCTAATAAATATATGTACACAAAGCAGCACTTTTTACAATAGCTAAAAGGTGGAAACTGCCCAACTGTCTGCCAATGGATGAATGGATAAACAAAATGTGGTATTTACATACAGTGGAATATTATTGAGCCATAAGGAATAAAGTACTAATGCACACTACAATACGGATGAACCTTAAAAACATCATGCTAAGTGAGAGAAGCCAGACACAAAATGTCACATATTATATGGTTCCATTTATATAAAAACTATCCAGACTAGGTAAATCCACAGAGACAGAATGCAGATTGGTGGTAACTGGGGGTTCAGGGACCAGAGTACAAACTGTTTAATGGGTATGAGGTTTCCCTTTGGGGTGAAGAAAATATTGAACTAGATAGAAGGGGTGGTTGTAGAACATTGTGAATGTACTAAAAGCCATCGAAATATAAATTTTTAAACAGTTTATGTTATATGAACTTCATCTCAGACTTAAAAATTGTAACATGTATTTAAATTTTCCTTAGAGTGTAAATAACTATCAATATCTGTAATTTCCTTCTTTACAGAAGACACAGCTTCTATCCAAAATCCTCTAGATTTTTAGTTTGTGGTCATCATTAATTTTATAATCCTATGCTATCTCTCTTCTATTGTAGGAGTCCTTATAAAATAGTCACATTAAACCCTGCAGTCACCTTATCACCTTATTGGAGGGCAGCTATTTTGAATTGATATAAACTCTAGTGGTTTCTGAGCTCACTACTCTTTCTAGAATCCCTTTCTTGGGTTTCCTTTTTTTTTTTTTTTAAGATTTTATTTATTGGGAATCCCTGGGTGGCTCAGTGGTTTGGCACCTGCCTTTGGCCCAGGGTGCGATCCTGGAGCCCCGGGATCGAGTCCCGCGTCAGGCTCCCTGCGTGGAGCCTGCTTCTCCCTCTTCCTGTGTCTCTGCCTCTCTCTCTTTCTCTATGTCTATCATGAATAAATAAATAAAATGTTTTTTTTAAGATTTTATTTATTGATTTGACAGAGAGAGAGCAAGCACAAGCAGGGAAGCAGCAGGCAGAGGGAGAGAGAAGCAGGCTCCCCGCTGAGCAGGGAGCCCCATGTGGGGCTCGATCCAGGACCCTGAGATCATGACCTGAGCTGAAGACATATGCTTAACCCCACTGAGACACCCAGGCACTCCCTTCTCAAACCATTCTCTAGTTTTGAGCTTTGAGTATTTGTCTCAGAAAATATCATTTAAAACAATATGTATGTATGTATGTATGTATGTATGTATGTATTACTATGGATGAATTTTTTTATTCGTTGTCATTTTGTTTTAGTAAATGAAAGAGTATATTCTGATGATTTCATAGAACATAAGCTTATGGGGCACCTGGGTGGCTCAGTCAGTTAAGTGTCTGCCTTTGTCTCAGGTCATGATCTCCAGAGAGAGCCCCAGCATTAGGCTTCCTGCTCAGCAGGGAGTCTGCTTCTTTCTCTCTTTCCCTCTGCCCCTCCCCACTGCTTGTTCTCTCTCTCTCTCTCTCAAATAAACAAATAAAATCTTAAAAAAAAAAAAAAAGGACATAAACTTATCACTGCAACAGGCTTCTGGCTCTTTGGATATTCTTAGATTCCTTCCTCTGTGTCCCCTCCTCAAAGCCCAGAGATTAACCCTTTGCCCCTGTCTACTCCTCCTGCCTCCAGGAGTCATTGCCTTAGGTGCTTAATGAAGACCCCTCCTCCTAGAAGCTCCAGGAGAAGATGTATGCTTCCCTAACCCAAAGGGCAAGCCACATGTCGGAACAGCCTAGCATTCTTCCTTTCCTGGTGCAAGGAGAGCACAGCAGTCTGTCCTGCATATCCCTTCTACCCCAGCCACATTGCTTTGCTCTGAATTTCCATTCCTTAGTTATTTGGAAAGAAAAGCACAAATGGAGGAATTGAGGAACAAGGTGATTTTAGCAGCCTCAAAACCCACTTCTGTGTGGTTGGGGAGCTCTACCTTCTTGCATGTTGGTCAACTCCACATCCTGGCCCTGCCATCTGCCTCAGTGCTCCCTCCCTCCACTTTCTGCCCCAAAAGGACCATCAGTTAAGGTTTTTCATGCACCACTTCTGGGGAGGGAGGAACGCTGGATTGATTCAAACTGCCTGTCCTGCCCTTGGGTCACCGCCAAGACAAGCCCTCTCAGAAGGGGGATTTCATGGTCTGCCAGTCTGTTCATTTTCTTCCTACTCTTACTTCTGGCATGTGGTAAGAAGTTCATCTCTTCATCCGTTCACTATTTGAGCACCCATTACTGATGATGCTTAGGATACAGCAGTGAGCAAAACAGATGAAAACCTCCCCCTTCATGGAGCTGACATTCAATGGAATCTATTGATTCCAATGAATCAATAAAATTTGAAGGACGTTAGAAGGTGACAAACCTGAAAGGGATAAAAACAAACAGAAAAGGGAGCGTGGCCAGTGGTTTGTAATTTTAAATCAAGCAGTGAGGGTAGAACTCATTGAGAAGGGGATATTTGAGTAGACATGAGTGACAAAGGAATGAGCTGTGTGAGTATCTGAGAGAAGAGTGTTCCAGAGAGTGGAAACAGCCAGTGCAAAGGCTCCGAGGTAGAACCATGCCTAGTATGACCAGAGTGGCATGAACTGGGAGAATGGTGGGAGATACCGGGGAGGTAAGGGAGATGGAGGTGGGAGTGGGGGCACTGGACCATATAGCATGGGGGTAGGAGGCCATTGTAAGGGCCTTGTTCTTACTCTGAGTGACAAGGGGACCACTGGAGGGTGGTGAGCAGAGGAGTGCACGATCTGATATTTTAACAGGATAATCCTGGCCCTGAAGGAGAAGAGACCATAGCAAGAGTGGGGACAGGGAAACCCATCTCTTAGGGGGAGTGAGAAATGGATCTTGAAGAAGCCTCTGATCCAGTGTAGGAAAATGCTGGATTCAGAGTCGCAAGACCTGGGTTTGCATCCCATCCAAGACTTCCTAGCTATGTGACACCCCCACTTTCTCAGCTTCATCGTCTTTACCTGCAAAATGGAGAGAATAGTCATATGAATTATTTGCAGAACTGATGTGGGTTTGATGGAGAATGCATGTGGAAAAGCTGGCTCTAGTGGCTGGCACACAGTAGGTGCTCAGTAAGAAGCAGTAGCAGAATGAGGCAGTATTCAGGTGTCATGCATTTAGGATTTGATTGCGTTTGAGGGAGGCATGTTGCATGCTTAGTTATTTTTAAGTGTGCTAATCGCCTCTTTAAATGAATTGTCATAATTGTGTTATTCCAATATTTTGATACAACATATGCTTATTTTTGCAAAAGGCTTCTGGTTGGTTGGGCTGGCTCCAGTGTGTTGAGGTTTTGGTTTTTAAATGAAAGGAATGGACTTGTGTGCTCATTTAGCATCATGTGCCAGCACCTCCTCTGGGAACTGGGGTGGAGGGGGGCGGGCAGGGGGGCTGTGTGGAGAGACATGAGCTACAGATGACTGACGGACTCCCAGTCTGTCAAGAGGGACAGATACAGATTGACCTAAGTGAGCTCTAAACCTAAAGTCTGGCACAGTCCTCATTCACATTCTAACTGAGTACCTACTATGTGCCAGGCACTGTGCTAGGTGTTGGCGATGAGACAGTCTTACCCCTGCCCCGTGGAGTCTGAGATTGGGGGATGTGGGCATAAGTAAAAGGTAAATAAAGAATCAAAAATAATTGCAGGTGTATGTGATATTCTGGGGAGCACACAAAAGGGGCTGCAGAAGAGGAATGTGAGGAGTAGAGTCTTGTTGCTGGATGGGCAGGGGAGCTGGGGGAGGCTTCCTGGGATGATGTGATGCCTGTGGCTGAGTCCCACAAAAAGCCAGTCAGCCCCCAGCCCATCCCAGTAGTCAGGCTCAAGACAGACCTATCACCCCACGGCATGCAGGCTTGGGGTGTGAGGAGTTCAGAACACTGACCCAGTGCCAGGCAATGGCCTGAGCAGTTCACATGATTGATCCAGTTCCTTTTCACAGCCACCTTGTAGCACTTGCTATTATTACCCTCTTTTTACAGAAAAGGAAACTGAGACACAGAGCAGTTAAGTAGTGTGCCCGAAGTCACATACCTAGTATGTGGCAGAGTCAGGATTCAAACCCAGGCCCTCCAGCACTTGACCACACACTACACTCCTGTGCAACAAGGATGTCCAGGGCAGTCATGAGGGTTGAGTGAGATGTGATCCCATGGTCTCTGCCCTGGGATCTGGCTTGTTCATCCATTCAACTAATTATTTTTTAGTTCTTACTTTGTGCCAGGTTCTGGGAAGCAGGACCAACAAGGGCTATCCCAGCAGAACTCACGTTAAACATTAAATAACTATGCAAGCAGTTAGTTGACTACACATTCAATGAGTGCTTCCAAGGGGAATGCAGAGCCACTTGGGGGTATATAATGCGCTCTGACCCGCTCTAGAGAGTATCAGGGAAGCCATCTAAACCAACCGATTGCTGAGGGTTGAGTAGAAATAAGCAGGTGAAGGGAGAGCATGTGGTGGGCACAGCATTCCCGCAGAGGGAACAGCCTATGTGAGGGCCTGGAGGCAGGCAAGGTCTCTGTGGCTGGAGGGGTGATGGGGAGCAGGCATGTGAGGATGACAGGGCCATGTTTGAGACTATGGACTTTATCCTCAGGGCAGTGGGGAGCCATCAAAGCATTGTAAGCATGGGAGTGGCAAGGTGATCATCTTTCTAGAGACTACTCTGGCTACATGAAGGGGATGGATTGGTGGGGGAAGGAATGGGATACCAGGACAGAGGCTGTTGCAGTTGTCCAGGAAACAGATGGTGTGGCCTGGAGCAGGGCAGGGGTAGTGGGAATGGAGAGATGTTGGTGGGTATAAAAGATAGTTCAGAGGAGTTTCAGTGGATTTGAAATGACTGAGGGTAAGCCCCAAGTTGGTGGCTTTATTAACTGCATGGAGGACAGGATGAGGGAGCTACAGCTGCAGGGTTGAGGAAGGGCAATGTGAGGGCAGCTTTGCACATATTAACTCTGAGATACTTGTGATATGCCAGGTGTGAATATTGGGAGGGGGCAAGTGTTTAGATGCTCACATCTGGAGCTCAGATGGGTGCCAAGACTGGAGATGGAAATGTGGCACCTAGATGGGAATGAAAACCGAGCCTGAGATCCAACTGGGGAGAGGTTGTAGGGAAGGAAGGGAGAAGAGTCAAGACTCAGGCTGAGAGAATACAGCATGGTTAAGTAGAAAAAGATGAGTGGGCATTGGAGAAGATGAAGTGGGAGCAAGAGGGTGAGTAGCAAGAGGTCCTGGATGCTAATGGAGGGATGTTCTCAAGATGAAGGGAAGGGATCCATTGGACCAACATCGCTGAGGAGACAATGAAATGTGGTTTGAAAACTGATTGGATCTGGCACCATGGAGGCCTCTGGGAGGTGGAGTTTTGGAGGGTGGTGGGGAGCAGGTTTCAGTGGGCTGTGTAGTGAGTGGGAGATGAAGAAGAGGAGCTGACAACCCTTTCAGGAAGACAGATGTGGACTTGGGAGGAGGTGGTGGCAGCTGGAGAGGGACAGGGGAGTGTGCAAGTCCGAAGAGAGATGAGCATGTTTCAGTGCCGATGAGAGTGGTCCAGCAGAGGGGAAGGCTGAAGAGCCAGGAGCAGGAAGAGTTCATGGGATGCCCAAAGTCCTTGGACAGAGGGGGAGGGGAGAGGGAAGGATCATTCTCTACACAGGCAGGGAGATTGGCTTTAGGAAGGAGGGATGGCTCTTCCGGCATCAAAACAGGAGGCAAGTTGGTACCAAATAGGCAAGTTTGTGTTTCTGATAACAGGATGCTGTTAGAGTTATTTTCTATTTTCCCTGAGGAGTAGAAGGTGACCGGTCATCTGTACTGGGTAAAGGGGAAGAGAGTGCTGGAGGATGAGGATGGAAGACAGGCTGGGGAGAACTGCCATGGGAATGAACAAGCTGGGAGGGAGTGGATCCCAGAGGCATGAAGACATCACACAGCTGGTGACCCTGATTTCTGGTGCAATTTGGCCAGAGCTTTGCTCAGCTCTCTTAGTGAGGGTGAGAAGGGTTGGGTGGTTGGGTTCATGTCATGGTAGGGGTTTTACTAGCCAGGTGCCAGGCATAGAGGAGCAGAGAGAGGCACAGAGTGCTTTCTCTCTTCCACCTATTTCTGATTACTTGGGGGTGCTCTGCCCCCTTCTCCATTCTACCCCCCTATAGCTATCTCTTTCACCAAGCCCTGGATTACTCAAAGCCTTAACCATAAAATTATACCAATTGACCTATCAGCATCTGTCTTGGAAAATATGCACTTAAAGGCAAAAGTACATTAATACCCATATATATGCACCAAAGTGCATCAAAATATAACCTGAAAAATCATTTTCATCCCCCGCAGGGTGCCCATGTTAAGATGTTTGGAAGGTTCTCTCCCTCTCTTATTCTCTCTCCGTCTACCCCTTGCCCAAGATTTCCAGTAGAGATGTACTAGTTTTTAAGCATGAAATATTCAGGATGTATTTATTACCACTCAGTGGCCTCATCCAACAAATATTTACTGGAACCAGGTACTGTGTTAGGCTTCAATTACCCTACCTTTTCTAGCATACACACTTAACTTATCAAAGAGAACAAGATGTTATTTCCCATATGCTATCATGGTTTTGTGAGGTTCCCCCTCCCCCTTTACACAATATGTATTATGATTGTTCTAAGATTTACCATTATATTCATTAGTACCTTTGGAGTCTTTCTTCAGTTCTGGAATATTCCCAACCTTTATCCCTTCAGTTACACCTCTGCGCCATTCCCTCCCTCTTCTCCTTCCAGAATGCTGATCAAACAGTTATCACTTAGACACTTTCACTTTGTCCTCTGTCTCCTAACTTCTCTTTGCTGTTTTCTTATATCCATCTACAAATCTACATGAGTTTCTTGTCTGCGGCCTGATCTCTTTCAGAGTAAAGAAAAGGGGAGTGATCCCCCAGGCTGACATCATCTCTATACTAAAACCCAGCAAAGGCAGAAAGAAAGAGGGAAATTATAGGCCAGTCTACTCATAAGCTAGATGCAAAAATCCTGGACAAAACATCAGCAGTAAAAATCCAGCAAGGCATAATACATCATGACCAAGTAGGGTTTATTCCAGAAATGCAAGGTTGTTTTAACATTAGAAAAACCAAGTGAAGTAATTTACCATGTATTAACTAAAGGAGCAAAGTCACTAGAGCTTTCAGTAGATGTGGGGAAAGGAATCCAATAAAAGTAAAACAACAACAAACTACACACAATTGAAAGAAAAATAAACACCTTCTTGATGAACTAGCAATGCCTTCACGCTGTTACAGAACACCTGTAAGAACCCATGGCAGATGTTGTACTTAGTGGTAAAACATCGAGATATTTAAGATAAGGAAGAAAACAAGGCTGCCCACTCTCACCATTTTTATTCAGCATTGTACTGGAGTTTCCTCATTGTGCAGTGAGGGGAAGGGGGAAATGAACAAACAAGGATTGGAGAGGGAGTCCAGAATGGCTCCTGGCTTCTGGGGGAGTCTTTGTACCATTTACTAAGACAGGAAAGACCAGGAGAGGATCCAGTTGGGCTGGGTGTTCAGGGCACTCAAGGGAATTGAACACCTTTCTCAGGTGTCCAACTGCCATGGAAGACGACCAGGCAGGAAATCAGGATACTTCAGCTCTGTTCCCAACTCTGACTAACCTTGAATGGACCACTTTCTTCTTGGACCTGGATTCTCCCATCTGTAAAATGGGTGGATGTGAGAAGATAGACTCGTGGTAGGCTGCAGTGTTTAGATCTGACGGGAAAATGAAGAAGATGGGAATAAAAGCTGGTCTCACTCTCCAGGGGAGCAGGTTTTTGTATACCAACCCCTAGTGGGAGGGAGCACCCATTTGGAGATGGGGCAGGAATCTGACCAAGTCCTAGGGCCATCTTGACTGTCTGCCTTCCAGAGGGAGTCATCCTTTCTTTCCTTTGTCGAGAAGCTGTTACCATTTTGTTGTTATTATTGGTGCTATTAAGCATATTCTGTAGTTGTAAGACACTGACCCCCCCAACAACATGCCCTTTTGATGTTTTAGACCTACAACAGCCAGAGTGAAAGCAACGAAGACTATGAGATTCCCCCGATAACACCTCCCAACCTCCCTGAGCCATCCCTCCTGCATCTGGGGGACCACGAAGCTGGCTACCACTCGCTGTGCCACGGCCTTGCACCCAACGGACTGCTCCCTGCCTACTCCTACCAGGCCATGGACCTTCCAGCCATCATGGTGTCCAACATGCTGGCCCAGGACAGCCACCTACTGTCGGGCCAGCTGCCCACGGTGAGTCTCTGTCACCCACCATGATTCCTGCTGGATACAGCAGGGAAGAGGGCTGGGAGGGAAGCAGGATGCCAGTGTTTTGATGAGGACCCTCTGCTTGTATGCAGGATGTGGGCTCGGATGTTTGCGTGGGGTCTGCAGAATATGAGGGATGGGTGTGGAGGGTCATTTATGTCTTCATGTGGGTAACTTCTGGAGCCCTGTTTATAATATCCTGGTATTATTTGCTTTATTGTTATTTCTAATAATATCATATTTATTTTTATTTTATAATGACTTTATTGAGATATAATTCACACATCATACAGTTCCCCCATTTAAAGTGTACAAATCAATAGATTTTACACAGGGTTATATGACTGTCAACACAGTTCATTTTGGAACATTTTGATCATCCCGAAAAGAAACCCTACACCCCTTAGTCCTCATTTTCAAACCCCCCCTCCCCCAGCCCCTAGCCCTACGAAATCGCTAATCCACTTTCTGTCTCCAGATATTTGCCTATTCTGGACATTTCATATAAATAGAATCATAATATTTAAAAAATACTCCATCTTGTTTTTTGTTTAAGCTGCCAGAGAGAAGGGTGATTACTGAGTTAAAGCTGGAGGATAAGTAGAAAATCAGCAGGCAGGGGCACCTGGGTGGTTCAGTAGGTTGAGTGTCCGCCTTCAGCTCAGGTCATGATCCTGGAGTCCTGGGTTTAAGCCCCATGTTGGGCTTTCTGCTCAGTGGAGAGCTTGCTTCTCCCTCTCCCTGCCACTTCCCCTGCTTGTGCTTGCTCTCTCTCTCTCTCTCTCTCTCTCTCTCTTTCTCTGTCTAATAAATAAGTAAAATCTTTAAAAGAAGAAGAAGAAAAAGAAAATCAGTAGGCAGACTAGGGCAGGAAAGGATCTTCCAGGTTAGGGGAATGGCATGTATGAAAAGCAGGAGGCAGGAGAGTTCATGTCCTTCTTGGGGACAACATGTGGTTCATTCTCTTTATAAAAGGACCTGGAGGCAGAGAGGGAGAAAGGAGGTAAAAGAACTAGCAACACCTGATCATAAGGGTCCTGAATCCCATGCTAAGGAGATATATGATTTCTTAGCATATGGCTGATTTGAACAATCAAGAACTATAGAAAACTAGTAGAGCATATTTTTTTTATAATAGAAAAAGCCCCTTAAGGGAATCATAGTACTTCTCCTGAATAACTGTTTATTTTTGCTCTTTCCTTCACAGTTAGTATTATATACTAGTTACAACTCTTAAATTCATTCCTAAGTGACAGGAACCAAACTCAAACTAGTTAAAACAAAAGACTGAAATATCCAGGGGTGGACAAGGAATTTCAGGTATAGCTGGATCCAGAAACCCCAGTAGTGTCATTAGGGCCCTATATCCCATGCCCATTTCTACACAGCAGGCATGATGGCTCCTGGCAGCCGAGATCTTCCCTGACATTTCTGGCAAGTGACAGTTTGGGTCTTCCAGGAGCACAGCTGGACCAACAACCATTGTGTCCATGAGGAAGCAATCTTTGATTTTTGTCAGCTTGGGTGACAAACTCACCTGTGTCAGGGGACAAGGGACCGCGTAGCTGATTTCTTATCAGAATCACATGGTGTTGGGTGGATCATGTTTATCTCTGCTGAGGATGCTCAGAGGCCACAGCCACGCATGTGGCCCAATTCTAGCAGATGCCTGGGACTCTGGGGCATACAGTGTATATTGTAACAATCTTACAGTGTTTTCTTTATTGTTTACTCTTACTACCACCAAATCTTCTTGCTTAAAACGAAGCTGGTATCCTATATGTATTTTTGTAAGATACACCACATTTTTTTCTTCTTTGAATCTAGGTGAGAAATAAAAGGAGGGAGGGACAGAGGGGAGAGGGAGACTGCTAGCTCAAGCTCCACTTTTTATAGTGTTTCCGCTCGGACTAAAGTGCTCAGTGGAATTTGATACTCCATTTCTCGAGGAATACTTTTCTTTGGGGCCCATCAATAATGCAGGCTCTCAGCTTCCTCATCTCTAAGAGACCTGAAGATTCCAGAGTCATGTGGTTTTAATTCCACTTTGTTAGAATGATGTACTTTAGCTGCCTGCTCAGCTAATTGCTCACGAAACATCATTACTCCAGGCTGTCCCTGTTGGGGAGTTCTGGTAGCACAAGCAAGGGCAGGGCCAGCAGACACCTCTGGTGTGTGCCCTGGGGAGGGCTGTGACTGCAAGGGTCAGTGTGGCTGTGGTCCTGAGCCCTGGGGTTGTTGGTCTTTGGTGCCGGTGGGCAGGAGAGACAGTGTGGGGCAGTGGTTAGTGTGTGGGCTCTGGAGTCCCACAGACCTGCCTCCGATCCTGATTCCCATCTCAGGCTTCATTCTCTTGTGTCCTCGTATGGGAATCCTAACAGTACCCACCTCAAGACTGCAGTGAAATGTATCTGAGGTCATGTGTGCAAAGTCTTAGAAAAATGCCTCGCGGGATCCCTGGGTGGCACAGCGGTTTGGCGCCTGCCTTTGGCCCAGGGCGCGATCCTGGAGACCCGGGATCGAGTCCCACATTGGGCTCCCGGTGCATGGAGCCTGCTTCTCCCTCTGCCTATGTCTCTGCCTCTCTCTCTCTCTCTCTCTCTCTCTCTCTGTGACTATCATAAATAAATAAACATTTTAAAAAATTTTTAAAAAAAGAAAGAAAAATGCCTCGCAGAGAGTATAAAAAATCAGGGAATATTTATTATTGTACTATTAATAATAATCTTTATTAGTAATAAAAGCAAATTCCCACTTAACCAAATAGCAATGGTTTCTTGTGAGTCTCATTTACCTAAAGGAACAGATTGCAGACACTCTCAGGTACCTTTGTAGGGCCACCTGGTGACAATAGCTCTGATAATTACAAGGAATGCTGTCTGTATGTCAAAAGTGACCTTCTGATCACTCCTCCTAGGATATGTTTTGGCTGGGCTTGGTCCAAATAGGCACTTTGCAGTCATTTTCCAGATTTCTTTAAAGCTAGCTCATGTTAAAGATGCTTCACAAATTCAGATAGCTTTAATTCTTCCATTAATCAGTTGTCAAGGGCTCTCTGTGTTTTATATTCCCTTGTTACATAATGAAAGAGAAGCCAAACCATTTTATGCAGGGGAGGGCTCCTGGGCCTAATGGGAAGCCAGATAATCACATGTCTATCCACTGGGACTGTCTGAGGAAGAGGCGCAAGGTGCCCTTGGAGACAAGTGTTTAAAGTTTGAGCAGTAGGAGACAGGTGTGTGCATGTATGGACGTGCAACCTGAGGATGGTGCTGGAATTTTTGTCACCTAATAGGTCTCAAGCTATTAGGTAGTGCAGAGAGCATTGCAAACTTTTACACACTGCTCCCAAGAACCGAGTGAGGCATAAGGAAACAGGTTTGGAGCACCCAGGTAATTGTATGGGCTTCCCGAAGCTGCTCTAACAATTTGCCTCAAATGTGGTAGCTTAAGACAACCATAAATTCGTTCCCTTCCGGCTCTGGAGGTTAGGGGTTGGAATCAGTATCACCGGGCGCACATCAAGGTGTCAGGAGGGGTGAGTTTCCTCTGGGAGCTTTGGGGAGAATCCCTCCCTTGCTGCTTCTAGCATCTAGGGGTTGCCAGCTATCCTTGGCTTGTGGCCACGTCACTCCGACCTAGCATGGCCCTCTGCCAGGGCAGTCTCCTCTGCCTTTCTCATAAGGACAGATGTGTTTAGGGATAATCCAGGATAATCCTGCCATCTCAAGAGCCTTCACTTACTCACACCTACAAAGACTCTTTCTTCCCAAGTACAGGTTCCAGGGATTAGGACCTGACATTTTGGAGGGTTGTTTTCAACCTACCGTGGTGATCAGCTGTGCAGCAGCCTTTACTGAGAGCCTCCTAAGTTCCAGGCATTGTTCTGAGCCCTGGCTCTGCAAGACACCCTTGAGGAACTCCTGGTGCAGGTGGAGAGGCAGGTGAAGACTCCATTTCTGGAGACGTAATACATGGTCTTATAGAATCAGCACACATTGCTGTGTGTGCCCAGAAGAAGTGCCTTTAGGAAGTGATGACCTGACACATAGCAGATTCTATAAACACTTGATGAATAAATGAAGGAATGAACGTTGCCCAGTTATTAAGAAACAAAAGCAGAATTCCAGCCCAGCTCTGTCCACTACCATGTGATTCTCAGTTTTAGCAGGTGCCCAAGAGATGGAGCAGCTGGGCTGCAAGGCCGCAGGTGGCACAGAAGGTGCCCCGACGGCCAGGAGGTCACAGATGCTGTTTGCACAAATCGAGGTGCGTCAGGGATGTCGTCCCTGGAGAGGTGGTTGAGGCCAGGGTGTCTGACAACCATCTCATTTATGCCAAGCCCTTTTGGCTCTGGTCCCAGAGGCCACTGATTCCTTCTGGTCCCCTGCCCTTGCCGGGCGGCCTCCTCACATGCATGGCAGTTGGCTTTTCTGCTTTTAAGGTATGGCTGCTGGTAGGAATGCTGTGCAGTATTGGAATTGGGCCCCTTTTACAAAATTAAATATGCTTAAAGCTTCTCCCTCGACTTCAGCGTCTTAACTGATTAAACATTCATTTCCAAGACAAAAAGAGTCAATTTAGTATGAAAGATACATTTTGCCAGTTTAATTTAAAGCACTGCACCTCCATCTGACCCCTATTTTCATAACTCAATAATTTTATCCTGTGTTGATTGTCTCATTTTGAGAGAGATATTGTATGTATAAATCAGTTTCTAAAATACCCAAAGAAACTAGAAGAGTGGAATTTATTAAGCAGCCTCTGTTAAATCTGAAATAATTTATTTTGGAGTTGTCCTTGGGAAATATTCGAGCTTATGGTCCCGGCGTACCCAGGAGAGGAATTATCCTGGGAAGGGGCAATGCTGGCTGCTGCCAGACAAGTCCCGGGGAACCTGCCCCTTCTGTGAGATCAGAGAGAGTCCTGGGAGAGCTTTGAGTAGGTGCAGGTGGGCCCAGCGGGAAATGAATCTGGCAGAGCTGTCCCCAAGAGCTGCCATCAGTTCTGGGATTTCCCCAAGCTGAGCCCTGTGGGTCGCTGGAGCTGTGCGGTCCAGTCCACCGGTTAGCACAGGTGTGGCATGCACCTGCCATTCAAGCATTCTCTTCCAGAGTTGACTATCGTTTGCTTTCTCTGGGGCCTGGGACAAGTCCCTTCTTTCCCAGCCTCAATTCGCCTATCTAGGGGATGGGGATTCGGATGCCAGCTCTGACAAACTCACAAATGGGAAAATGGGAATAATCGCTCTGTCAACTCTGACACGCTGGACAAGTATGTGGGTTTGAGGTTGGATAGACCCTCCACTGCCACCACCACACATGCCACTGGCCCAGGGGCTCAAGTCTTACTAACTCGGATCGGAATCCTAGACTGGTGGGGCGGGCGCCTGGGAGGCTCAGTGGTTGAGCATCTGCCTCCAGCTCTGGTCGTGATCCCGGGGTTCTGGGATCGAGCCCCACATCGGGCTCCTCACAGAGAGCCTGCTTTTCTCTCTGCTTATGTCTCTGCCTCTCTCTGTGTGTCTCTCATGAATGAATGAATGAATAAATAAATAAATAAATAAATAAATAAATAAATAAATAAATAAAATCTTAAAGAAATCCTAGTTTGAGATCTTTTGTGTTCTAGGTCCCTGTCCCAAAGCATCTTGCTCAGACTCATCCTTCTCCCACACAGGGTGAACTAGAAGCCATGGCCCGGGGATCCCATGCCAAGTGAAAAGTCTTTCCAGGCTAGTATCCTGGGGCAGGCTGCTGGGGAGGAGGCTGGGCAAACCTTGGTTGCCACTTCACCCCTTTGCTTTAGAGGTAGTTCCCTGCAGATTGACTCTGGGGGATCCTTGACCTCCTAATGCCTACCCCCCTATCTTTCAGTTCTCCACTCTTCCTTCCCAATCTTCTCTTTCTCCTCCTCCTCCCTTCCTTGCCTTATCCCTCCTCCCCCTAGGAAATTGGTCTACCTCTACAATATTCTCACAGATGCTTGGGATTCCGCTCCTGAGCCTGAGAAAAGGGGACCAGAAACACCCCCACATATACACAACCCTTGTCTGGACGAATGAGCCACAGGGGGCAGCGGAGACCCAAACCAATCTATTCATTTTATTGTCCTTAATGCATTAAGTCTGTTTTTTGTTTTGGTTTATGATTATTATCAGTTTTTGTTGTGTAACAAGCCACCTCAACACTTAATAGCTTAATGCAAACAGTAAACTTTTCTTTTTTAAAGATTTTATTTATTTATTCATGAGAGACACAGAGAGAGAGGCAGACACATAGGCAGAGGGAGAAGCAGGCTCCCTGCAGGACACCTGATGCGGGACTCCATCCTAGGACCCCGGGATCACGACCTGAGCTGAAGGCAAGTGCTCAATTACTGAGTCACCCAAGCATCCTGCAAACAGTGAACTTTTACTATTTCTTGTGATTCTGTGGGTCAGTAGGTCTTTTGATCTGGCCCGACTTGGCTAATTCCTAGGGTCAGCTTGCAGCTTGGCTGGGACTACCTGGTTTGGGACAACTTTGTGCATATCTTGGCGGTTGACCCAACATTGGCTGGGGCCAGTGGTTTTTCATCCCATGATGGCCTGGGCCCGTTTACACGGCAATGGCCACAGGATTCCCAACAGCATCAAGGAAGGACAGGCCCCAGGGTGCAACCGCTCTTCAAACCTCTGCTTGCATCACGTTTGCTGATGTCCCCCCTCGGCCAAAGCAAGGCACATGGCCATGCCTAGATTCAAGGAGTGGAGAAATACCCCGCTTCTTGAAGGGAGAAATGTCAGCATCATGTTGCAGAAGGGCAGGAATCTGTGGCCATTTTCATAATCTATTGTGATAGTGTTTTGTTTTGCTTATGTGCTTTTGCTTTCTTGACATTTAATATCACCTACTATTTAGGAGCATGGGCTCTGGAGTTAAGCTAACCCAAGTTCAAAACCCAGCTCCACCATTTGTTACCTTCTACCCTGTGACTCACTCAGACCAAGGCATTAATTCTCCATGAGCCTTAGTTTCCTCATCTGTAAAACAGAGGTAATGTTACTAGCCTCATAGGAACTTGTGAAGATTCAATGATCAGATGTAGGAAAAGTGCTCAGCCTGGTGTCTGGCACACAGTAGGCACTCATACTAAATGTAAGCTACTGTACCAATTATTTATTTTGCTGATGGGGTTTGGGTGGCCTCAGCCTCATACCTACATCCAGCCAGACCTGCTGGAGGGTTGGCTTTGTTGGGGCAGTAAGTAGTCAGACAGGCTCAGAGGCTGAGATGGAGGGGGTAGGGAGAGGGCCCCAGCTGGAGAGTGGGCTGGAGGAAAGTGTATTACCTCCACCAGGACCTCACTCGAGGCCCAGAGCTTGAAAGCAACCACAAAGTGACAGTCCCACTGCCTGCCAAGAAGTCAACGGCCCCAAACCCAACTTCTCTGGGCTGTTTGACCAGGGGCAGGATCCATTTCAGTTAAAAGCAAAAGGTTCACAAGGATACTCCAGCTTGGGCTTTTCCTGGGTGCCATGTTTTTGTCTAATTCCTCTCTGGGGTGGGAACGGAGGTGCTGATCTCACAACAGGCCCCTGAGGATCCTTAAGTGGGGGTAACCAGAAGCCCAGAGGTTTCTTTATATTCAGCAGAGTCCAGATGAAACTCCCGCCCCCTGTTTTTTCAGAGGCACTAAGCGAAAGAAATATGTCTTTTTACATTTTATAAAACTCAGAAAAATGGCTTTAAACAGCTTTTGCTCTCCTGCTATAATTATTTATTTTCAAACACTCCTGCAGGGGACTGCTCCGTTTTCTTATCCTGCACTCCTTTTTCTCATAAATGAACCATCACTTCAATAAATCATTATGAAAACAGAGACTAACACCAGCTCTGAAAGGTTGAAAGATTTATGTAACACATTTATGTTTCCCATTTTCTCATTCTGGTACTCGGCTGCAAAAGCTAAGCTAATAAAAGCCGCTATTAATATTTCTTGTTGCCTAGCAACCCCAGAGCTGGAGTAATAGCTTCAGCTAGAAAAATAGATGACCGATAAGGAAAAATTCAATTCTTTTATTATCTCAGGGGGAAATGGCCTTTTACTGGAACATTATGATGTACGAGTGTGAAGTTGAACACAAAAGATTTTTGTGTGTGTTTGTTTTTCTATTTTTAATGAACATTATTTTACCTCCACTAACTCTTTTAGGGCACTTTTGTTTTCCTCCACCCTCCCACCCCCACCCACCCCATCCCTCATGCTTAATTTAGCAGCTATAGTACTTAAGAACCTGTCAGCGTTTTTTAGTTTAAAAATGGCTTTTGCAAAGGTTTATAACTCGGTCATAAAAATTCACTCCCTGTTAAAACTCAGGCCAGTGATAAGCCAACACGCAGGCTAGTTCTCTGCGAGCAGGCTCCCATTTGTTGAGAGATAAGACTCGTGGTTTTCATAAGAGAAAGGTCGGAAAAGAACAGAATGTGTTCTTTTCCGTGTCCCAGTTTTCTTTGGAACCTGAGGACGCTGTCTCTTCTGAGAACTGTTTGCTCTAAAGTTTGAGGCGTGTTCAAAGGGGGAATGAAGCCGGCATAGGCATTTATTGAGTACCTGCTGTATACAGACTGGGTCCCATTGCCTCCTCCCAGCAACCTGCTGGTGTCTCCGTTTTTCAGATACAGAAACTGAGACTTACAGAGGCCAAGCAACCAGCCCAAGGTAGCCTGATGTCACGATGTCTCACACTTCTGTGCTCTAGCATAGGGTTTCTCAACCCAGCACTACTGACATTTGGGGTGGGAAAGTTCTCTGTTGAGGGGGGCGTGGGCACTGCCCTGGACATTGTAGGATGTCTAGCGGTGCCGCTGACCTCCACCCGCGATTCCTAGCCTCTGATAACACTCCTTCAGTCAAAATCACAATAAAAAATGTCTCCGGTCAGTGCCAAATGTTCCCTGGGGGACAAAATCAGCCCTGGTTGAGAACTACTGCCTGCTGTTCCTTCTGTTTGGAAGGCTCTTCCCCCTTGTCTTCCCTGCTGACTCCTTTTCTTGTGTTAGGACTCAGTTTAGAAGTCATCTTGTCTTTGAGGCTGTCTGGATCCTCTGAGCTGGACAAGTGAGGCACTTGCGATCTAAAAATTTGAGGGAAGGGGATCCCTGGGTGGCTCAGCGGTTTGGCTCCTGCCTTCGGCCCACGGTGTGATCCTGGAGTCCCCAGATCAAGTCCTGCGTCGGGCTCCCTGTGTGGAGCCTGCTTATCCCTCTGCCTGTGTCTCTGCCTCTCTCTCTCTGTGTCTCTCATGAATAAATAAATAAAATCTTTAATAAAAAAATAAAAATAAAATAAAAATTTGAGGGAGCACCAAAAAACTCAGTAATCAAGATAAACAGTATCTTACTGTAGTATTTTTTAAAATCAAAATTACCACCAAAGAACCATGACAAACAGTATGTGAAACGTTTAAATAAAGAGAGGATCAGTCTGAGTTCGTGGAGGCAGGTGGCTGTCCATTTCAAATGTCTCTCTGTGCTTCCAGCCTGGAACAGCCTAAGGGCTGAGTCTGTGCTTATGTCTTCCTCTGGCACCAGCATCTGGCAGAGGGCCTGCCTTAGCAGATAACCCGCAATGCTTGTTTATTGACCAAATGAATAGGAGAAGAGAGATTCCTTATCCAAGCAGGAGGGCAGAGCTGGAACTTAAACCTGAGTTCAGAGCTCCTAACTCTGAGCTCAGTGCTCTCTGCAGCCTTCAGGCTGTGCACAGGTGAATGGACATTGCCTGAAGATTGGAACCATGGGGGCGGGGGCGCCTGGGGTGCTCAGGCGGCGAAGCATCTGCTTTCAGCTCAGATCATGATCCCGGGGTCCTGAGATTGAGCTCCTCATCAGACTCCTTGCTCAATGGGAATCTGCTTCTCCCTCTCCGTCTGCTGCTCCCCCTCCTTGTACACACAGTCTCTCTCTGTGTCAAATAAATAAATAAAATCTTAAAAAAAAATAAAAAAATAAAAAAACTATTCTCTAAAAAGAGAGAGGGCAGCCCCAGTGGCGCAGCAGTTTAGCGCCGCCTGCAGCCCAGGGTGTGATCCTGGAGACTGAGGATTGAGTCCCACATCGGGCTCCTTGCATGGAGCCTGCTTCTCCCTCTGCCTGTGTCTTTGCCTCTCTCTCTCTCTCTCTCTCTCTCTCTCTCTCTCTGTGTGTGTGTGTGTGTGTGTCTCTCATGAATAAATAAATAAAATCTTAAAGAGAGAGAGAGAGAGAAAAGAACCCAAGCCACAGAGGATTCAGAGATGCCCTGGAGGCTTACAACCTGGGAAGGAGCCAGGTCACAGCAGCTATGATTTTAGCATGGCATCCACTTGGCTTTCCCCATGGCTCTCATTTCAGCCTTACCACCCCTTTGGCAGACAGGAGTTGTCAGCCTTCTGATGCAGAGTATCTCCAAGAACAGAACCACGATGACCAGCCCCTTGGAGCGCTGTTCATGCTCACTGTGCCCACAGATTCCTTATCTTGGCCTTTGGAGGTCAAGGATCACATCTTGTTTGACTTTATATCCTCTCGGCAAACTTTTCTCCTAAATGAGGGCTGAATTATCTCTCACCGTAGTCCGCTAACGTTTATTTAGCACTTATTATGTTGCTCGGCACCCCCTTAAGCCCTTTATATTTATCTCATCTGTAAAATGGCAACACCATTTTACAGATGAAAGTGTATTATTGCCATTTTACAGATGAAAAAACAGGGGCACAGAGAAGCAAATCACTTGGCTACACAGCTGTCAATGTGGTGCCAAAATTTGAACCCTGGCAGGCTGACCCCCAGGTATTCCGATATCTAACCTGTACAGCCTTCAAATGAGTGAGTGAGTGAGTGAGTGAGTGAGTGAATAAAGGAGTGAGCAAGGGAGTGGGCCAACCAGGATTGACACCCACTTTTTCTATTCGACTCCAAGTCAAGCCATTCATGTTCATAAGTAAGCACAGCAGGAAGTATGAAATATTAGCTTGGAACAAGGAACAGATGAATACTGAGGAGTTCCAAGGACAGTAGTAGTGGAGAAGGCTTCCTGGAGGAGGTGGCCTTGGGGGTGGGCCTTAGGGGCCAGAGAATAGCCGCAGAAGCCTGAAAAGAGGAAACGTTACACCTGTTCAGACTTCCTTGTTCAGACCCCATCGCAGGCCATTCCTTCGGCTAGGATTTGCAACAACAGTTTGTGATGTTTTATGATCACGTAGGTGCCCTCTGGTGGCCATCCTCTCCACCCCCTGCCAGGCTCCTAATCCGAGCCATGACCCTGTGGCCGCGGACGGTGCAAGGGGCAGGGTGGCCGCGGACGGTGCAAGGGGCAGGCATTTAACTTCCATTCTGGGCGAGAAGCCAAGCCTGAGCAGACTACCTCTCCCTCTGAGACCTGCTCCTGAGTCACGGGGGAGACTTCAGGGAGAATCACAGCGGCATCCGTCAGCTGCAGCTTCGACATTACCCGGCATAATGGCCCTTTCCTCCGAGTGCATATTCAGTACCATGTTTGGGAAAATGAGCTTTTAATGTACCGTCGGCATTGCTGAGAAACCATCTCTGGCTCCGCAGAATGTCTGGAGCACATAAAACTTGAGATCTATTGGAGTCATTTTCCCCCTGCTCTGGCTGGATAATAAAAAGTCCGTCTCCTGCGCTCTTTCTCTCATCTTGTGGCTTTGTCCATTTAGAACTCGGAGTCTTTAGAAAAGGCAGCAAGACAAATAAAACTCATCTAAATATTAAGGCTCCCGAGGAGAGCGTCAGTGTGCCATTGAAGCTGCGGAGCCAAGAGCATCTGGAGGAGGAGAGGCCACGGGAGATTTCAGCACACCAGGGGGTTGGGCTGGGGTCCAAGTGGTAGTGCTTACGGGGAGCCTGGAATCCTGGGGTCCCCTGTTCTGCCCTGCTGGGCAGTCTGGGGTATTACTCTCCCTTTCCCAGTGCTTGGAGATGATGCTATTTACCCCCTAGGGTGGTGGGTAGAGTCAAATGTGCTAATAAAATACTCCCGGGGCTTAGCTTTATGTGTGGGATGGAGCAGTGTCTGACGTGGGTTTGTCAAATGACTGGTGGACTGACTGGATGACAAATGTTGCCTGTGTAAACGAACACCACAGACTGTGGAGCGCTGCCTCTGTTGCTGTCGGCAAGTAAGCCAGGTGGGGCCCCCCGACTTATTCTGTCTAACGGTGCAATCCACCTTCTCTCATCTAACCCTCCTGTCAACCTTGGAGGGAGACGGAATGACCCTCATTTTACCGATGGGTCCCTGAGACTCAGAAGGCGAGTGGCTGGTCTGAAAACACACAGTCAAGAAGTGGTGGAGATAAGACAAGAACCTCGTTCCTTTGACCCCAATATCTTGTGCTCTCAGTGTTGTACAGAAGCATCCCTTGCCCCAGCCCCTGGCCCCAAGCCCCCGGCCTCTGAGCTGCAGGTGGGACTGTCCCTGCTGCCAGTCCAGCCAGGGAGGGGTGGTCAGAGCTCTCACCTGGGATAGAGCAGTGGGCAGGGCAAAAATGGCCTTGGGGGCTATTTCCCCCAACTCTTGATAGCGAGGCCAAAGGAAAGGTACTTTGGAGTGAGTATTTACACCCTGTCATTAGGCTGGGTCTGTCCTGTGGAGCCACGGGCCTGTGATGCTGGAGCCTTGATGAGTCTCTTCCGAATAAGCCAGTGCAAGTTTTTCCTGTCACCCTAGAAATTGACCGAGAGACCTGGAGTCTGGGCTCCCATCCTGCCTCTGCACTGCTAATGGATTACGGCAAGCAAGACACTTTCTTCCTGGCCTCACGTTCTTCGTATGTTGAGTGGACAAACCTCAGATTACCCAGGGAGTCGAGGAGAGGATGTAGGGAGGGAGCATCTCTGAAGCGTCTCATGAATGGGTGCTGCAAGGGTGTCACTGGGGTTACAGGTCAGAGCCACAGGTCAGGGAGCCTAGGGGTCGTTCAGCTGCATGTGTAACCAGCTGTGTGACCTCAGTCAGGCCACTTAACCTCTCTGTGCCACAGTTTCCTGATGGGGTTGTTGTAAGGAATGAATGGTGGATGGTATCCAGATCTGTGCTGGAGGGAGGTCGGCCTGGTCCCACAGGGAGCTCTCGAGTGTGAATCAGACCGCAGAGTCGCAGGCCTTGGTGCCCCTGGGTGAGGTGTGAGTCAGTCATTGGTCGCAGGCTGGATGGGGGTGGGGCTTGTGCACAGCTTCCTAAGGGAGCAGTGCTTAGAGGGCAGCTGCGTGCGAACCTTTGGCAGCCAGTACACCCAGGAGTCCATCTGCCTGGGCCTCAGGCAGCATCTGAGTCTAAAATGAGTTCCCAGTGTGATCAGCATCACCTGGGAGCCTGTTAGAGGTGCAGATTCTCAGGCCCCGCCCTAGACCCTCACCCTATGATTAACCAGCCCTCCAGGGGATTCTGATCCTGCTGGGCTCCCCTGGGCTGCATCATTCTCAGTAGGGGGCCAGGTTCTCCATTGTTTTTAGGGAACACAGAACTGTTTCTTATGTGTCAGTTTGCCCTAAGGATTGTATCCCACCTGTGACAGTTGCAAACCTTTTCCTCCTGAGTAATCCACACCTCTGCAGGTGGTACCAGACTCTTCTCAGCCCCTTACACCTCCCATTGGCTCAGGCCTTGAAGCAGACCCTAAATTTAGCATTAGGACTGCCCCCAGCCTGGGATCTGAAGGACTCCAGGCTAGATCTCCTTAGATTGTAGAACGCCTCGTCCTTGTGAGGTCCAAGGGAAATGGTGTACCAGGGGCCCACACAGAAGTAGAAACAAAATGCAGTCACAGAAAAGAAGGGGAGCCCAGAGTGGGGGAGATCACCAGGACCTCTGTGTGACTGGGAGGTAGGCTTCTGTAAGCTGCTCATGGGAGACTGTACCTGTGCGCCAGGTATGGGGCAATCAGTGAAGCGTGTTCTCGGAGACCATGAGAAGACCAAGTGTGAGCGGTCAGACAGACATGCCCAAGCTAGACTCCAGTAGCATTGGCAAACCGCTGGATGAGAAGAATGGGGCCTGGGCCAATGTGACAGCAAAGCATACCCCCTCCCCACCCCTGCACTCGATCTAGGCCCCAAAGGGGTCATCATCAGCCTCATCTCAGCCTGAGATGGCCACCCTCCCATCCCACGGGCCTCCTCCTCTCCCTTGTGAACCACCCCAGACCTTGGGCCCTTATGCCTTTGCCCATAAGAGCCCTCCTCCCCGCTCCCTTTCACCTGCCTTGTGAACTTGACAGATTCTTACTTGCTGTGTCCCTGCTAAGGAGAAGCAGAGATCCAGCCAGCAAATTGGCAGCACCCTTCTCTGCATATGTTCATCACCATGACTTTGGTCATATCCAGTTGGAACTGTATCTTCCCATAGCCCTACATGTGGTAGGGAGCTGGCTCACTGAGCCCCAGCCTATGGCAGAAGCCTGCCACCCAAGAAGGTGTTCTCAGGGCAAGTGACCAGCAGCCAGCCAGTGACACTGGAGACAAATCTGTCTTCTGGGAATGTGAGTTTAGCCTCTGCTGTGGCCCCTTACCCTAAACACTCACACTGTGTCTCTGTGCCCACTGCCCACTGCCCTGCTAAAAGGGGGTCAGCACTTGGACCAGAATTAGTATCACTGGCTTTGGACCTCGAGAGAAATGGATTTAAATCTGAGTTCCTCCTGCTGCTTGCTTGAGCAAGCTACCCACCCCTTCTGAATTTTAGTTTTCTTATGTGTAAAATGGATATGTTAATAATTCTTACCGTATGGAGTTGTTTTGATAATTAAATGCTATAATGCTTATAAAATGCTCAGCGTGGTAGCCGTAACAATGCTATTAGTCTCTAAGCACTTCGTGTATGAGCTGCCTCTGTTTTTCTTCCCCGCCCACCCACGTGGAGGGCTCTGTCTCCTTTCTGGATCTCCCAAGAAAAAATAATCCACCTGCCCAAGTATTGGCAGACAAAGTTGGCTCCCTGGGGGTCCATCGGGAGACACTGACCGCAGACAGCTACACATGTCTGTGTTGCTGAGTCCCTTTTTGGCCATGCTGATACTCTGAGACCTCTCTCTCCCATCCCTGCCCATGTGGCAGGTTCAGTGTTGGGCTCCCCTCCGTTCTGTCTGCCGCCACGCGTTCCCCTCAGCCTCTGCATCTCCCGCCAGGCCTGCAGATCCAGATGCCTTACTGAGATCAGCTGAACAAAGGCTCCTGCATTAACATCACCTGACTTCCTTAGAGGTTAGGTTAGGGTCCCTTTGGTTTGAATTGAGTGTCGTTGGGGTCACCCTCCACCCTGAGCAGGACATAGTGTATTTCTCAACACAAGTTACATACAGTTTTCTCCCAAAGAGGGATTCTGGTTGCATTAGTTTGAATCCACCAAGAAGCAGCACTGAACAGGATTAGGCAGGTAGGCGATTTGTTGAGAGGGAGAAAGAGAAGGTGGGAGGTGGGGAAAATTTCTACCATGATGCAGGTCTGACACCTGTAGAAGGAGGGGAGGAAAGAGTGGGATTGGGTATGAAGAATCTTGGACAGTGAACAGCTCCTAGAAAAGTTTGGGGAGTCCTCAGACCAAAGTCACCCACTGGAAGAGCTGCTTATCTCACCAGATGTTGCTGCCTCAGTATCCCCTGTGTGCTCAGTTGCTGGCTGGGGGTGGCCTCAGTGAGAGCATGTTCAAGAAGTAGGGGAGCAGTGGCTGGGGCTCTCAGCACTGGGGTTCCCCAAGCAGGAGGGCTGACCAGTGCATTTCCACGACCCTTGTGCCACATACAAGGTGGCACATTCTCCATGGTTCCCTGGGCCCCTATTCCTGAAGGAAACCCTAGTGGCACAAATGAGAGCTTCCCTCACCAGCAGCTATCATCTCAATGGATCTGCTGGCTTCTATATCTTACCTGTCCTGAAAAGGTCTGAGTCCTTCACATTTGTTCAAGGTTGCTGCACCTGTGCATTCACAGTGGCAGGGGGAAGGGAATGGCAGAAAGTGCCCAGGTGGGTCACCTGGTTACAGGTGTATTACACTGTCTGCCCCCACAGAGTCACAGCCACCCTCTCTCCTCCTGCTGATCAGGGTTGATTCCCCTGCCGTGACAGTGAGTCCTCTCCTCACCTGCTGGTCCTTAGACCTTAGAAGCCCCAAGGCTGCTGGAGAGGAGAAGGATGGGAGGATAGGGTAACTGGGTGATGGACATGAAGGAGGGCACATGATGTAATGAGCACTGGGTGTTCTATAAAACTGATGAATCACTGACTCCATCTCTGAAACTAATAATATACTATATGTTAATTTATTGAATTTAAATTTAAAAAATTTTTAAAGATTTTATTTATTTATTCATGAGAAACACTGAGAGAGAGAGAGGCAGAAACACAGGCAGAGGGAGAAGCAGGCTCCATGCTGGGAGCCCGATGTGGGACTCGATCCTGGGACTCCAGGATCACGCCCTGGGCTGAAGGCAGACGCTCAACCACTGAGCCACCCAGGGATCCCTAAATAAAAATTTTTAAAAATAAGCCCTAAGGCTCCTGGCAGCAGCCATACCTATTGTGTCCTCTGGCAAGAGCATGCCCCTGTAGGGGGCAAGATCCTCCAACCCAGCAAAGCCCAGAATCGCGGAGTCAGGAAGCACAAGATCCCCCAGTGGTGCTCTGGGAGTGATAATGTGCAGGGCTGCTTCTGCTTCCACCCCTTGGCTCCTGGGCCCCTGTATTCTTCACAGAACCACACGGAGGTCTCCAATTTGATGCACATACCACATCACAAGGACCATACCACATCCTTTCAGTATTTCCAAGCGAGAGCTTTGCACCTTTAGAAGGCCCTTCCAGCATTCTGTGAGGAGCTGACTTCTGGCTGGTGTGACACGTGATATGGCCAGTAGACCCTCCCGATGAGGGTCATTCCCATACCTGTCTCTGTGAAGTGGGCTCCCCGGTTGCATACTATGCTGTGCAGGATTCCATGCCTGTGGACCAGGCTTCCTTGCTGCCCCCAGAGAGCAGTGCTGGCTGAAATTCTGCAGATAGGAGAGGCAAACCATGCCTCTGTCTATCCTTGAGGGGATGAACTGCTGGCTTAGCCATGATGGAAGGGGCCCAGTGTAGTAAACTTACTATCCGGGGGCTAGTTGGTCTTCCCATGCTGGGTCTCAGTATTGATCTCTGTTGTTGACAGGGTGGACATCCAGAGACAGTAGCAGCTAAATTGGCCTTGACAAGGGGGAGTTCATATCACTGGGCCTCCATCTTTGTCATGTTGGCTACTGTGTCCATGTGCTCAGTGCCATTTGGGGGTAGTTGATCATAATGGCTGACTAATGGCCACAGGCCAAGTCGTTTTGTCCACTTGATTGTTTAGTGCCTCTCCTATGATGAATGCCTCTGGCTCAAAAAACAGGATTCAGAAATCCCACTTTATGCTCACTCTCATATCTCCATCCATATACCTCTCCCCCGGATCAGCTTGCCTGCAAGCTCACATATCTCTTCCTTTTATGTCCTTGACCGATAGCCAGGCCCTTGGCCACCACTGTGAATCTGTATATGATCCATCCTCATTATTGGAGGATTTCTCTATTTGCCACTTCATCTACTAGCTAAAATTTATTTATAACCCTGAAGTCAATACTTATGTGGTGTGTTCACGGTCATCTGCGGACACACACAAAACAGCAAAAAATTTCACGTCACTGCACATGCACATTCCCAGCTGGGGTCAAACAAGGCAATGCTCTGCCTTCTTATTTCAGCTCTCATTCTGTAAACAAGGACCTGTTTTCAGTTTGTGAAGTGCCACTTTTTTTTCTTTTTCTTTTCCTTTTTTTTTTTTTTTTTTGCATTCTGTGTCTTATTTCACTGTGTAAAGTCATCCCCAAGCATAGTGCTGACGTGCCTGGTGCCTGTAAACTCAAGAAATGCCTCACAGAGAAAATAGTTGTATTCAGGCGTGAGTTACAGTGCTTTGAATTCAATGTTCATTAGTCAACTATATATCAAATAAGGCATTTTTAAACAAAAATACACATAAAACCAGATTATGTATTGACTGATAGGTGGAAATATTGTGACCGGAGGCTCCCAGGAACCTAACCCGGTATTTCCCCTAGGAGCAGTGATTTCACATTCACTAATCAGAACCTAACCACTATGGAGGATAAGAATTGACTGTAGTCTCACCTTCTTCCTCACAAAGTGGGTGGTCAGATGCAGGGCTCACAGCGCCCTCCACCGCCCCCCCCTCCAAGAACATCATTCTGATCTCTTTTTTCCTTTTTTTTTTTTTTTTTTGAGAGAGGGGGAGAGAGAGAGAGAGAGAGAGAGAGAGAGAATGTGTGCATGGTGTGGGGAGGGGCAGGGGGAGAGGGAGAGAGAATCCCAAGTAGGCTCCACACCCCGTACAGGGCCTGACGCAGGGCTCAGTCTCACAACTCTGAGGTCATGATCTGAGCCAAAGTCAAGAATCAGATTCCCAACCTGCTGAGCCACCCATGTGCCTCTGCTCTGTTCTCTTTCAAGCCCCCTTACCCCCACCAATCTGTGTTGCTACAGTGGAGTCACCAACCACTTTTTTGGCTGGCACCCACATAGGGGAACTGACCCATCCGTAAATTGTACTTGGGCCTTTCCTTATTTCAGCTGGTTGTTCAAGACCTCTTACGTTTATCAAATGCCTACTAAGTATATATTGAGATGATCATATAATTCTCCCTCCTTAGTATGTTGGGGTGATGAATTTTATTAAAAGATTCCTCAATATTAATATATTCTACTTGGTTATGATATGCATAAACATACACATATATATGTATTTTTTAAATATGAGTTTGGATCTAAATTACTATTATTTTGCTTAAGGTTTTCTTTTACTTTTTTTTTAAGTAGGCTCCATGCCCAGTGTGGAGCCCAATGCAGGGCTCAAACTCACGACTATGAGATCATGACCTGAACCGAGATCAAGAGGCAGACACTTAACTGACTGAGCCACCCAGGCACCCCCATCTTTTACATTTTTATAGTGAGTGATCTGTAGTTTTCTTTATATAAGATAGCTTTCTCATATTTCTGAAATGAAATACAGATTATCCTATAAGCCATATAACCATTATAGAGGTTATACCATTTTCATAAAATGAGTAGTTCATTACATGGAGATCTGTACAATTATTACCACTGAATTACCTGTAGTATTATCTTATAATTTTTATAGCCTTTGTACCTGTAATTGCATCCCATTCATATTCTTAAAGTTGTATATTGTGGTTTTTCTCTTTTATTCATGCTCACCTTTATGGGAGACTCATTCATGTTATTGGTATCTCAACTTTGTTTCATTCATTTTAGTCAGAGAACCAACCATCAGAGTTATGTTTCAATTCTATTACTTTTCTGTTTTCTTAATTTATTCATTTCCCCTTTTATATCTATTAATTCCTACCTCTCTTTCTGTAGATGTTTCAGTTTTTCATTGTAGATTCTTTAGTCAATTTAATTTTATTGATTATCATTTAATGACTAAGAAGTTTATGGCTGTATATTTTTTCTGAGTATGGCTTTTGCCATATCCTATAAATTTTGAAATGAGGTATTCTTACATCTTCTACTTCTTCCAGAGACATAGCTTTCTTGATTTTTATAAAAATGGTACATGGTTCATTGTAATAAATAAGTAAACAAACAAACATAGATACAAAGAAGAGCTAAAAGATCACTAAACTGCGCCATCCACAAATAACTATTATTAACCTAACCATTTGATGGTTAGGTATCTTTTCAATCATATCTTTGCACATCATACATATAAAATGTACATAAATAAGACATGATATGGGGCCTTTCCCTGTACTTTATAGTTTGTTCTGTTGGAGCTGTTCTGTGGCCTGACGATTTTCTAACAATAGCTAAGGGACATATTTCCATGTCCATTATTGTAGGTCACAGTTGCACCCTTATTTTTAGTGGCTGCCTAACATTCCACTGTGTGGATGTTTCACTGTGAACATAAAGTAAGCAATGTTCTGTTGGCATTTAGGCTGTTTCTGACTCTTCTAAAGCATAAAACCCTCTTGAGATGGGTGCCTTTAGCATTGTGGAAGTGGTTTTTTTGAGGGATTGGTCTCAAGGAGAAAAAGAGAACTCTACCCTAGGCCTACTTCTTCGTCCTCTGAACCTCCGTCTTATCTGTAAAAATGGGAGTCATCATGGTGCCCACCTCAGAGGAAGGAAGTGAGAATAGATGAGAGGCCATTATGGAGGCTTCAAAACTACTTACAGGTTATAGGGGCCCTGAAACTCACCCCAGAAGAGGGGACACATAGTCCTCTGATTTGGCCATGGAGGGGCAGGGACTCTGAGTTTTAAAGATGGAGCCAGCCTAGATGGTGGAACAGCCTGTGGACTTGAACCAGTTTGGCAACACTTGGCCATTATCTTGAAGAGGCTGGGCAGAAGGAATGTCTGGCTTCCTCTATGTTCCTAACATTATCTCCAAGCCAGATGTCCCCACTCCCCCTTCACCTATTACTTTATGGCAAGTTAGGCAGTGGGAACCGCCCCAGAACTCTTGAGTCCTGTCTGTGCCTTGAATGCACTGTGTTACTGGAGGACCAGTCCTTACTCTCTCTGGGCCTCCCCTCCCTGGGCCCTTCCAGCTTGACCTGCAACTCTTCTGAGAAAGGGTATCAGAAGCTTTGCTGGCAGCCTCCAGCCCCTCCCAGGCATTTCAATCTTGGCTTAACCAGGGACTTCAACAAGCAACGCTTTTCTCGAGAGTTCATAAAAACATGTAAACACGGATGAGGATACAAAATATTGAGCGGCAAGGCAGTAAAACACGCCAGTGTTTGTTGTGTTAATTGAATATTCATGAGCTGACTGTTTAAATTACAGTTCACAACTGTTGCAGGGCCTGATGAATAATTTAAATGAGGGTGGCCAAAGAGATTTCAACACTGCATTAGCACACTGCTCAGGATCAGCTACAGAGAATTTATAATTAGCTTGGAATATCCTATAATAAATTCTTTGGAAAGATGGTTTTAATTAGCACATGTGCTAATTCAGAATGTAGAATGTTGGATCTTGAGGAGGGGTGAGTAACCCTTCACTCTCCTTGTGGTTCCCTCTCCTGTGGGTCCTAGCCACCTGGAATCTCTGAGCCATGCCGAGCCTACCTCCTGGGTGGCTTCCATTTCACCTTCACTGCCCTCCCCGCTGCCCCAGCCCAGCTGAGGCCTCCCCTGTCATGGCCTGGGCTGGCTCAGAAGCCTGTGAGCCAGTCTCCCTGCCTCTGTCTCTTCCCTGCTGGTTCATTCATGAGCTGGTTCACTTCTACTGGGGCAGCTGGCATGTGGCTTCCCAAAATGCAAATCTGATTTCACTCTGCCCCGTGTAGAGCCCCTCCATTGGGGAAGCCCAGAAGGTGAAGTTGCTGGTCAAGGTCATTGAGGTCATTCAGGGTAAGGTCTTCTCACCCTGAGCACACCAGGACCATCTGACTTCAGCCAGTCTCTAGACTTGGAGGAATAGTAAGGAACAGCATAAGCAAAGGCAAAGAGGCGGGACAGCCAGTGGGGAGCAGATGAGACTTGAAGGAAGCAGGAGCCCAGGTGGGCGCGTCTCCAGTGTTGGGAGAAGGAAGAGTTGGAGGTACCTCCCAATCAGGGGCTTGGTATCCACTGGTCTGGCCTGGAGGTTGGGAAGGCTGCCATCTGGGGCCCAGAGCATGCAGGCCTATCTGGCTCATTCCCCTCACATTCCCTGAGTGCTTGCTGTGTGCCATGCATGGAGCTAGACATTGGGGAAGTATCCCCGAGCAAAGCAACCGTGGTCCCCATGTTCATGGCTGGAGCACACGGCCAGAATCACACACACCAGCAGTGAATGTGTAACCCCAAGGCCACAAGGCCAATTAAAAAAAATAACGGTGCCATGAAAGACAGTTACTGGGGGACCCTGGTTTAGGAAGGAGAGCCCGTGAAAAGCTCCTGAAGGCATACATTTGAGCTGAATCCTGAGAAGTGAGTGGGGGCTAGGGAGGCAAACAGGGTTGCAGGCATGAAGGGAACTGCCCAGAGGGAGGTGCTGAGGACAGGGGTCTAGCAGAGTCCCGGCAGTGGCCTGGCGTGGCGCTGGGGGCTGGGGCAATGGGAAAGGGCATGTGTCCATGGAGAGCTATTGCTGGAAGGAAGGAATCCCTTTTCTGGTCCCAAACCCTGGCTCCAGTGCCTAAAGCTGTAAGGACCTTGAGCAAGACATGTGGGATTTCTCAGTTTTGTTTCATGGGACTCACTCCTGCACTTTTTATTCATTTTGTAAACTTTTATTGAGCCCTACTGGGTACCAAGCGCTCTCTCAAGCCCTGAGCCAGATAGATGACAGTCATGATCCGTGGAGCTTACGTTCCAGTGTGGTAGACAAACAACACGAAAAGAGTAAAATACACCCTTCCCGCTGCTCAGATGGGGAAGCAAAGGCTGGCTGCCAAATGAGCAGGTGCATCTTTGCAGAATGTGGCTTGGTGCTAGTGCTGCTGCAGGGACATCAGGCCCCCTTCAGAACTGGAACTGAAGATGGAATTCAAGAAGACAGAGGATTCATAGCCTGGACAGGTTTTTTTGGTTCTTAGCCCCCTGTGACCAAGGGCACTGACTCCACCTCCTCAGTGCGCTCCCTCTGCCTCTGGACTCTTGCCCTGATCACAGGAAACCTGGTGGGCCATCAGGGCTCCCCAGAGCTTGCAAGCCCAAGCTCTCACCCTCTGTGATCTACTCTCTGAGTTTCCCCAGCGTCATCACTCCCTGGGCCCTGGTGCACCCCAAGTCCTAGCAGCACCCCCCCCCCGACACTCCGGGTGACCATCATGCTGACTCTGGACCTCAAGCCTTCAGTTCTTTTTAATCACAGCAGTTTCCAGGTGGTTTTCATTGCTTTTGTCCTACAGTCCTCAAGCCCCCGTTCTTCCCAAAGATACAGAAGAATTCAACTGTAGTCACAAGACAGCTATGCAGTGCCGACTCCCCCGCATGCAAAGCAGAACTGTTCCCTCTCGGGTGTTCTGTGACTGTGGCCCAGCCTGCCCGTGATGCACCCCTCCATCCTCAGTAGGAGGAGGAGCTCAGATTGTGGAGTCCTGTGGACCTGGGTTGGGATCAAGGAGCAATTGATGCTACCGCTCTGGGACTCCATGTGCTCATCTGTAAAGTGGGCACAGCAGGATCTGCCTCACAAGGCTTGTTAACAGGATTGCTTGAGACAGAAGATGAGAACGTGACTGGCAAGAGGCATAGTGGTGTTGTGATCTCTCAGTCCTACAGTTCAGGTCCCCATGGGGGCATTCTGGAACAGGAACACCGGCCCTCCACAACTGTGCCTTTCCTATTAGCATCTACACAGGTCATCCTCGGACACTTGCCTACTGTCCGGTTTCTCTCTAATGGTCCCAGTGGGGCTACTGGCAGGGGGTAGGGAGTCATCAGCCCTAGTTGTCTGTATTTCCTTCCTCTCATTCACTCTGGCCTCTGCCTTTCCCCAACTACAGAGCTGTTCCACTTAGGGTTCCCCAGTGGGCTCCGCACTGCCAAATCCATGGGGCATATGCTGCCTCTATCACACTTGACATTGAGGGGCCACTCCCTTCCTCCTGAAATGCCCTCCTTCTCTGCTTCCTTGATGTGACTCTGCTGCCCCTGGCGTCCTCCACTGCTCAGACCTTTGCACAGTCGCCTCCCACACCTTCACTCCTCCCTCCCTCTCAGCCTGATTCTCCCCCATGGTGGCTGGGTACCTCTGGGGACCCCAGGACAGTTGCCATTGTTCAGTCCCTACTTCTAAAGAGCAGACTATGTAGTTGACCATCCCCACCTGGAGACCCCACATGGGTGCTCTGCCCACATTCAGCGTGCCCACCCCGACCCCTCCCCACCCAGCCACGCATATCTCTTCCCCCCGCGTGAACAGCCTGTGAATATCGTTAGTGGTCTGGTGCCGTTCTGGACCACCTGCCATGACCAGTCCCAAATCCTGCCTCTCTCCCTTCCTTTGGCATCTCTCCTGGCCATCTCTTACTTTCCATGATCGAAATCTTTATCAGTGATTATGTCACTTCTCACCTGGTACCTGCCACCTGCCACATAGCTGCCAAGCTGGCTTTTCTAAAATTGAAATCACTGATCTGTCTAAAATCTTTCTGAGTTCCTGGTGATCCTCAGGATGAAGTCTGAACATCACCTGGCCCCTTACTGGCTCTCTAAGCTCATCCTTTCCGCTCTCCTCCCCGCCCACCCTCCCCGACCTTCTCACTGAGGCCATTCCAGAGCACCAGGCTGCCTCTGACAAGCTCACAGTGACCCATGGCTTTCTTTCCAGCGCTCACCACTATTGTGACTGCGTATTGACTCGAGTGTGGAATTGGTTGATGCCTGTCTTCCCCACAAGACCATCAGCTCTGTGGGGCAGGGACCACACTCATATGACTCATCATGAAATCTGTGTTCTGCAGTGCCCGGCACATAGCAGACAGCAGATGTTTCTGTTATGTAATGGGAGACGCAGTTCTACAAAACCTGCAAAATCCTAAAAATGGGGCTTATGGGAAAAATACGACCGGGGCAAACCTCCCAAGGTCTATGCAACTTTGTAACCACAGCATTAACAGAAAACCTTAATAGTCCTAATGCTTCTACCTGCACAATTAGAAAATTTGTGTTAAATTCTCTAAATAAACTCTCAGTAAGAACTGGAAAGGTAGCTTCATGGAAAGTAGGGAAGGATGCTTTTTTGCTGCTGGGTTATAGGGAAAAGATAAAATGCACATAGACTGGAGGGAAACATGTAGAAAGTGCTTTCACACCACAACTTGTAGCCAGCCAGGATGAAAGGAGGGAAAGGGCAGGGAGGTGGGGGAGCATACAGACATGGGGAGAGTGCTGGCCCGTCCACTGCCTGCTGGGCTCAGCTGGATTGGTGTCCCCTGTGTCAGAGGTGTTTCCTTGGTGGCACAAAATATTAATGTGTGGAAGAGTCTTGGAGGCCTGAATAGGACTTCTGCATGGCACAGCCTTCTCCTGTTCACAGGGATGAGAGAGTTTGTGTCCCAGGCACACAAGCCACAGGGAACACACTGCATTTGTTGTGTGGGTGAGTGCATCCATGGTGTATTAATGGTGGGTGCATTGATCACACGTGTCGCACTGTATGACATGGTCGGATCACTCATCTGTCTGTCTCGCTGGACTTGGTGGCCGTTCTTGAGTGGCAGGGGCTATGCCTGCCTTCTTTGTGGGCAGTCACCATGAGGGTCCTGGGCTGTGACAGATCACTAGGCTCCCGCTTCTGCCCTTGAGGAACCAAGAATGAGCCACATGCCACAGGGGAGTCACCCCAAAACATTTGCTGGAAAGATGCCTAAGTAGCCCATTAAGAGGCTTTCCATTGTTCAGGAAAAAGAAATGGGCTCTGTGGTAGTGAGGGATCTGCAGAGAAACAGAATAGCGTATGTAAACTACATATAAGGGGAAATTTATTATAGGAACTGACTCCTGTGGTAATGGAGGCTGAGAAGCCCCGTATAATGTGCCATCTACAAGCTGAAGAGCCAGGAAAGCTGGTAGGATGATTTAGTCCAAGTCCAAAAGGCCTGAGAGCCTGGGACTCCAGTGTCCAGGGCAGGACAAGATGGATGGCCCAGCTCAAAAAGAGAGAGAATTTGCCCTTCCTCTGCCATTTTGTTCTCTTTTGTTCTATGTGAGGGTCCTCAATGGATTGGCTGATGCCCACCTGCGTTGGTGAGGGGAATCTTCTTTACTCATCAGCTGAGTCAAATGCTAATCTCTTCTGGAAGCACCCTTCCAGATGCACCCAAAAATAACGTTTTACTGCTTCTGGGCAACGCTCCTTTAGCCCAACCAAGTTGACGCATACAGTTCACGGTCACTAGCTCCGAACCTGAGCAAGAAGGGGTGGCCCTGGGAGATCACGAGGAGCTGGTATTGCTGGACCTAGAGGGCAAGTGCATTTGAGACTGGGGCAAGAGGAAGGAGTCTGAGCAGGTAATCCATTCAACAAACTTTCATTGAACCCCTGCTCTGTCAGGCGCTCTTCTGGTGTTGGCAGCACATGGGTGACGACAACAAAGATGTGAGCCCATGTGGAACTTACACCCTGGCAGGGGGAATAAGATAAGAAATGGTAAAGTAACGAATAAATCACATCATGTATTCACAGGTGATCGGTGCACTGAAAGGAAGAAAAGAGCAGTGTGAAGGGGGTTGGGAAGATGGAGGAGGGGCAGGGGGCAGAGGGCAGTTTAGGGAGGATGGTCAGGGAAGGCTTCCTAGGAGAAGGGAGATCTGAACAAGATGCACAGGAGGTGAGGGACTACTTAGGGTAGGTATCCCCTCTGCTGGGGAAGACCATCCCCTGCAAAAGCAACAGCTAATTTACAGCATTTCCCACCTTTGGCACTACTGACATTTTGGGCTGGGCCATTCTTCATGCTGGGAGGCTGTCCTGCACATAGTAGGATGTTTAGCAGCACCCCTGGCCTTGTATCCAGTAGAGGGCAATAGCATCTCCCAGTCTGAAGATGTCTCCAAATAGTGCCAAATGTCCCCCGGGGTGCAGAATCACAATGAGCTTGAGAAGGACCCTGAGCATGCTGGAGTGGAGTGAATGTGGTGGGGTGGGGAGGAGGCCAGAGAGGTACCAGGTGCTGCTGGTGCTGCTGGTGGGGTTGGTGTAGGAGCTTGTGGCTTAGAAAGGACGTGGGGTTTTCCTGGAGTGAGGTGGAGAACTAGCACAGGCTCTGGGTGGGGTGTGAGGGCGTGCATCTCAGAGATGGGAAGTGCAAGGACCACGGCGCCCACCCCCCCAACCCCAGCAGAAATCTCATACCCCCAGGAGGGTGGGCCCAGACCCAGTGGCTCAGCGATCCTGTTTGCAAACCTTTCTACAAAGACAAAACCAGCCCTGAAGGGGACAAATTGCTTTCCACTCACATCCTTCCCTGCTGGTGCCTTCATATTCATAACAGGATGATCAGTGTAACCATGAATGGGGCTGTTGCTTTAAAAGGATAAATTAGTCTGACTCTTAACTCAATAATTAAAACTGTGATGGCGCTCGGCCTGCAGGGATAATGTACTATTATTATAGTCGTTTGTTTCAATTAAATGCTTACTGATTTTACAATAGCAGCTGGGCACCTGTGCACTATAGCTATTACTCTGAACAAGACATCTCAAATTTCAGGAGAAATTTGTCAGCATGCGAGGGATCTCCCACCAAGCATGAAAGTTTATTAGAAATACTTACTGATAAGGCTTCGGGGGAGAGGCAGGCACGGGGGAAGGTTTCCCATTGGCTTTCTTTTCCTCTCTTTTGTGCTGGAATTTTTTTTTTTCCTAAAAGGAAATAATTTTCAAGTAATTGACTCTTAAAGCCCAAGGAAACCTCAGAGAGCTGATTTGGTTGGCCAGGGAGGAGCTTCAATTGTGACTTCCCACATCATTGATTCCAGAGTGTGGTAGACAAAATAATGCCCTGCCCTGAGCTGACCACATTCTATTCTCCAGAGCCTATGAATACGTTACCTTATATAGCAAAAGAGATTTTGCAGATGTGATTAAGTTAAAAATCGTGAGATGGGGAGATTATCCTAGATTATTTGGGTGGGCCCAATGATGTAAATCATGAATCCTTATAAGGGGGAGAGCAGGACAGGAGAGTCCAACACCTGGAAAGGTGGTTGACCATGGAAGCAGAGGAAGGAAAGGCCACTCATATGAGGTGTGACCTAAAGCCAAAGAATAAGGACAGCATCCATCCTGGGGGAATAAAAACAAAAAAGCAAAGAGACAGATTCTCCCCTGAAGTCTCCAGGGGGACCCAGCCTTGCCAACACTTTGACTATGGCCTGATGGGTGATTCTGGACTTTAGGACTCCAGAACCATAAGGGGATGAGTTTGTGTTCTTTTTTTTTTTTTTTTTTTTTTTAGATTTTATTTTTATTTTTTTTAAGATTTTATTTATTTATTCATGATAGACACAGAGAGAGAGAGACAGAGACAGAGAGACACAGGCAGAAGGAGAAGCAAGCTCCATGCAGGGAGCCCAACGTGGGATTCGATCCCGACACTCCAGGATCACGCCCCGGGCTGAAGGCAGGTGCTAAACCGCTGAGCCACCCGGGCTGCCCATATTTTATTTTTAAATAATCACTACACCCACTGTGGAGCTCGAACCCACAACTCTGAGATCAAGAGTCACACACTCCACCGGCTGAGCCAGCCAGGCACCCCGAGTGTGTGTTATTTGAAGCCACCAAGTTTGAGGTGGTTTGTTAGAGCAGTAATAGGAGACAACCACTCAGGTTGTCTGAGAGAGAAGACAGACTGCTGCTTCTCAGACTCCTGAAACTCTTGTTAGCATTCCCCCCAGACCCCTGTCCCAGGCTGGCAGTTCTGCCACAGATCGCGGGACTCCGTTTAGGCCTGGGTTCCGACCTCCTGCTTAAAGCCTGTGGCCATCCCCGTAGCACCTGCAGGCACAGCCCATGCACCTCGGTCCCCCAGTGCTTAGCCTCTGATGCTCCTTTATCCTCAGTTCCCACTCCCCACAACTCTCCAGCTTTGCCAGCATGTGGGCAGCTTGCAGAGCCCATCGCACCCCGTGTGCTAGGGGTCTCTGGAGAAAGAGAATGTCCTAGCACTCAGGCTGCTGAGGTTCCCTCTCACTCAGCCTTTTTGTTCTGTTCAGGTTTTCAGTTGATTGGATGAGGCCCAGCCACCTTAGGGAGGGCAATCTGCTTGACTCAGGCTACAGATTCAGATGGTTTTTTAAAAATTTGTTTTTACTGAAGTTCAATTTTCCAACATATAGCATAACACCCACTGCTCATCCCATCAAGTGCCCTCGTCAGTGCCTGTCACCCGGTTACCCTAACCCCCAGCCCACCTCTCCTTCTGCAGCCCTTGTTCGTTTCCTAGAGTCAGGAGTCAGATGTTAATCTCATCCAGAAACATTCTCAGAGGCACATCTAGAATAATGTCGGACCAAATGTCTGGGCACCCTGTGGCCCAGTCAAAGTGACAGTTAAATCAACCATCACATCACTCCATACCTCTGTGGCCTTGCATAGGCTGTTCCTGCTCCTGGGAATGTCCTCCACAGTCTATTCATCTGCAAACCTCCCCTTCCAGAGTCAGCTCAGAGTCTTCCCTGGTAGAGATGCTTTCTGCCTTCTGGTTCTCCAGGCATTGGAGGGGCCCCTTCTCTGACCCCACCCCGATCCCTTCTGCTGCTCTGGCTAAAACTGTGTGGGTGTATCTCTGTCTCACCCATCAGACTGTGCACTCCGGATAGGGTGCTCTTTTAGTCTGCTCTTTGTCTTTTGCATCTATCCCAGGGTCCCAGACACAGCAGCCTTCAGGGAATGTTTATTGAATGAATGAGTGACAGGAGCAGGCTTGGGCCCCTTCTGACTAGAGAAGTAAAATGACACAGAGGTGCTTCTGATGAGGGCAGCTCAAGGCAGAGGCCCAGTCGAGAACCTAAGAAAGAGGCTCAAGGCAGTGATGGAAAGTCAGTGTCAGGATCAGGGCTGACTACCAGGTCTCTGTGGACAGTCTGGGTCTTTCTGACTTTAAAGAGAGGCTGTAGTGCAGTCAGAGCAAGGGCCCAGATGGTAGCCAGGGCAGGGTTCAGCTGAGGGACAGCACCGAGTCCTTGTTTTCTGGGCAGGGGCTGGACAGGAGGATGGGCTGGTGATATAGTCCCTGAGGACATGGACGTGGCATCTAGTCAGACCTTGAGTTGAATCCCAGCTCTACCAGTTACACTGAATTCTTGGGCACATTACTTCCTTTTCTGAGCTTCAGCATTCATGTCTGCAGGATGCTAATGATAAACATACCCTCCTCCCATGACTGGGTGAGAGTTAAATATGGTGAGAAGGCCAGTGCCTGCCGGATGTTGACTGCCACCTGAAGGGGATGCTTCTACCACTATTTTTGTTTACTTAACATTCAACTAAAACAGAGATTGGCAATCTATGGCCATAGGCCAATTCTGGCCCTTCACTTGTTTGTGTAAATAAAGTTTTATTGGAACATAGCCATGCCCGCACATTTACATATTGTCCAGGGCTGCTTGTGTACAGCAATGGGGCAGAACTAAATAGTTGCAACTGAGGCCATCTGGCCCCAAAAGCCTACATATTTCATATCTAGCCTTTTATAGAAGTTTGCCAACTTCTGACCTAACAAATATCAACAGATATTTGGGAACCACTACCCCCGTGCCAGGCCTTGTGCTGTTATTTTTATTTTCATTGGAACCTCCTTCCTGGCTCTCTCATATTCCAGAAACTTCCATTTTTCTGACCACTTCTTAGCCCCGTTGAGATCTGGTTAATGCCTCAAGCTGATACCTTCAAGCTCATAAGGGAATGAAGGAAAGGAACACCTACCATGTGCCAGGCTCTGTACGAAGTTATCTTTTCATTGGATCCTCGAAGCTGCTCTATGAGAACAGGTTCATTACCCTGCACCCATATTAGAGCCATTCAGATCTGTGTGGGTGCTGTGAAAAGATCTCAGTCTCAGAAGACAACCCAAATTCTGACTTTCCCACTTCCTAGCTGTGTGACCTTGGGAGAGTCACTTGACCTGAGTTTCAGTGTCTTTATTCTTAAAAGGGGGGGTGATAGGAGTGTTTGTGTTGTTCATGCAGCCCCTGGCGGAGAGCCTGGCATATAGTGAGTACTTAGGAAAATAGTAAGTATCGTTATCATTATCACAACTGTTACTGTTCTCTATAGAACAGGGAAATTAGTATCTGTTGGAAAGAGCCGCTCTGGGGCTGTGGCAAGAAGTGTAAAATGCTGGCCAGTGGCTTGTTAATTTTCCTTTGGGGTCCGACTAGAAATTAAGGAGAAGTTTCTGGCCCCCGCTGGAGCTGAGGCAGAGGCTTCAGTGAGAGAACACAATTGAGCTGAGCCGCTGCCGCCTCCAGAAAAAAAGTCCCAATTCCCCAGGCAGAGTTGTGAGGCTGTGTTTAATGACACCGCGTCCCTGCCTGGGTTGAAACAGGCGGGGTGTTAGCTCTGCAGAATCAGCAGAAGGAGGGAAGGAATAGGTGTGATTTCTTATCCTCTCCCCTCCTCTGGGTGGGGGCACCGCAGCACCTGGGGCTCCTTGCCCCAAGAGACTGCAAATGGGGAATTTGTGAAAAACACCTCTGTGTTCCTGCCCCTCCAAGAATCTATTAAGCCAGGCGAATCTAATTACGTTCGCGATGCCTCCTTACTGTTTCCTCTGCTCCTCCTTCCTAGAGAGGCTACAGATGTGGCTTCTGATGTGCCCATATGTTTCCAGGAGAGAGGCAGGAGGCTTGGTTCCTTTGGTAGCCAGATACCTCCTAAGTGCCAGCTGCGTGCTGGGCTGCCTGCCCAGGGCTGGAGAGGCACATTCTGTGTCTCTGCCCAAGAGCAGATGCTCATGGCCCACCATGCTGAGCTCTGGGAAAGCTGGGGGGGGGGGGGTGGCCAGAGGAGGGGGGTGGGGAGGGAAATCAAGGAAGGCTTCGCTGAGGGGGTGATGTTTCAGGTCAGCCTCAGGATGATGATGTGGAGGGAAGGACCAGTAAGCCACAAGGGGAAGGCCTCCACTTAGAGGGAAGCCCATAGGCCCCTGGGGAGGTCTGGGGAGGATCTGGAGAGGCCAGGAAGACAGAGGTGGTGCAGCTCTTTGTTTCACAGACTAGGACAGTGCTAGCAGGCCCTGGAGGAGCTTCTGAAAGATTCTGAGCAGGGAAGAGGCCCTTTTTCCTCCAGAGAGGTGGCTCTGATGGCCATCATAGCACCTGAGAGTGGGCTGGTGTCTTAATTTGGGATCCCCCTAAAATCAGACTCTGACACAAAGGTTCGTGTGCAGGTATTTTGTTTGGGGGTGACCCCAGGAGGCCCTGCAAAGGAAGAAGGGAACTGATACTGGGAGGGGCGGGCTGGTGAGTGGTGGCCCTGTGGCCACTGGAATGCAGCCCCACTACGTTCTCCCTGAGGAGACCCTGGCACACAACTCAAAGTTGCCCCACCAAGGGGAGAGGGAGCCCAGGCTCTTCCACATCCTCCTGCCCCTCACGGTCAAAGGGTATTTCTGGGCCCTCACGGGCTCGGCACTTCCATTCTGCCCTGG
The DNA here is from genome assembly GCF_048164855.1 of Canis lupus baileyi. Lineage (NCBI taxonomy): Eukaryota > Metazoa > Chordata > Mammalia > Carnivora > Canidae > Canis > Canis lupus. The sequence continues at coordinate 33,694,134 of NC_132863.1, forward strand.
GCAGAGGATGCTCACAGAAGACAATAAACAGATCAAGGAACAAAATAATAATAGCTTGAAATAACCATCATGAAGGAAACAGGTAATTATGATGATGCAAAATAACGGTTGTGGGTTAGGGTTTTAGACCAAGTGGTCAGGGAAGGCTTCTCTGAGGAGGTGAGATTCAAGTTAAGACGTAGAAGAGGAGCCACACACACAGAGCAAGGGGAGGAGCGCTCGGGCACGGAAACCTGAGGCTGGGCTGGCCTCCTGTGTTTAAAGATCTGAGCAAAGGATGCCAAGGCAAGCTAGAGATGCAGTAGGTTGTGGGGACAGTGTGCCAGAAGGGGCTGGAGCATCACATGGGGGTCCCTCACGCACAGCCTTGAAAACCGTGGAAAGTGGAGTGGGTTTTTTTCTAAGAGGATCAGGATGCTGAGGAAAAATTTTAAGGAAGGGAGTAGTGTGGTCCTGTTCATATATTTTAGAGATCCCTCCTGTGAGTGTATGGGAAACAGGCTGGCAGGAGGTGGGGGGAACAGACTAGGAAACAGAGCAGGGACTTAGAGTTCGCCGTAAAGAGAGAGCCAACAGAGGTGTGTCTGGGCCAGGACAGGGGGTGCAAGGAGCACGGATCAAGGTCGGTGCCCCGGTGTGGGGCTGGGGCAACCGCAAGGCTGGTAGGCCCATTTAGTGTTTTGGTGAAACAGGTGGAAGGAGAATGGAGTTCTGTTTTCAACATGTGAAGCTTGATGTGCTTGGTGGGCATCCGGTGAAGATGCAGCTAGGCAAGGGAACGGAGGCTTTGGGGCCCAAGCTGGAGCTCAGGAGAGCGATCACACCTTATTTCAGGATCCATTACATAGCCAGCTAAGTGGGCACATGCCAGCCGCCTTCCTGGACTTCCCAGAAGCCAGCACAGTCAGGCTCAACTGATGCTTTGAGGAGCCTCTGTTTATAATTATTAATTATTATCTGTTTGGATCTATTTTTGAAAAAATAAAATATTACAGATACAAATTAAGCATCCTTTGTATCTGTCTTTCTTTTCCTGGGATTTTTTTAAATGCTTTCACTACATTCTTATACATCCTTAAACACTTCACAGTAATGGTTTATGTTTTAAACATCTACATAAAGGCATTATACTACATGTGTCCTTCTGAAACTTCTTCTTTCATTGTCGTTTCGGAGTCCATCCACTTTGGCACTTGTAGCTCCAGGTCATTCCCTTCAACTCTGTACAGAATTCTATTATTGTGACCACATCACAGATTTCAGCATTTCACTAACTGGTGAACATTTACATTATTTCCAGTTTTTCTGGAATTTAGAAAATACTGTAATGATCATCTTTGTTATAATGTATATTTTTAGAAAGGTAACGTCGTGACTCTGTTGCAAATATAAAATGAAGATACATCAGTTTACTTAACTCGTTAGTTAATGAGAGAGCCAGTGATATATTACAGTTGGCTCAAAGGAGAATCTGATGAATAGACCTATGTATTGGTAACCAAGAATATTGGCATAAATTCTCTAATAAATGCAAAACTGGCTGATATCTATAAAGCCAGAAAATATAGTGTTTGGAATCTTCTTTTCTACAAGGTGGACCAATTGTACCTCTACCAGACAACATTTTTTTTTTGCATCTTTATGGACAAGAATCCATTGCATCTTACCTCACACCCACTAGGATGGCTTCTAAAAAAAATGTTCAAGTTTTGGCCAGGATGTGGAGAAATTGGAACGCTTGTGCATTATTGGTGGGAACGTAAAATGGTGCAGCCGTTATAGAAAACAATGTGGTAGTTCCTCAAAAATTGAAAAATAGAATTACTGTGTGATCTAGCTAGCAATTCTGTTTCTGAGTGAGTACCCCAAAGAATTGAAAGCAGGGACTTGAAGAAATACTTGAACACCCAAGTTTGTAGCAGCATTATTCACAACAGCCAAAATGTGGAAGCAACACAAATGTCCATCAATAGATGAATGGATAAGCAGAATGCAGCATACACTAGAATGGAATTTTATTTAGCCTTTGAAGGAAAGAAAGTCTGACCCAGACTATAACATGGGTGAACATTGAGGACATTATGCTGAGTGAATTAAGCATATGATTCCTAGGGTAGTCAAATTTGTAGAATAGTAGTCAAATTTCACAGTAGTAAAATGGTGTTTGCCAGGGGCCACAAAAAGGAGAGAATAGGAAGTTACTGTTTATTAGGTACAGTTGCAGTTTTTCAAGATGGAAAGAGCTCTGGAGATGGATGGTTGATTTGTGCAACAATGTGAATGTGAATGGTACACTTAATAATGGTTAAGATTGGGGGCGCCTGGGTGGCTCAGTCAGTTAAGTTGCTTTGGCTCAGGTAGGGACCTCAGTGGGTGATGGGATAGAGCCGCCTGTCTGGCTGTCCACTCAGTGGGGAGTCTGAGGATTCTCTCTGCACCCACCCCATCACTTGCTCACTCTCTAAATAAATCTTTTTTTAGATCTTTTTTAAAATGGTTTAGATGGTAAATTTTATGTTTTTTTTAAAAATATTTTATTTATTTATTCATGAGGGATACAGAGAGAGAGAGAGGCAGAGACACAGGCAGAGGGAGAAGCAGGCTCCATGCAGAGAGCCCAATGTGGGACTAGATCCCCGGTCTCCAGGATCAGGCCCTGGGCCTGAAGGTGGCGCTAAACCGCTGAGCCACCTGGGCTGCCAGGTAAATTTTATATTATGTATATTTTACAATGAAAAAAAATAAGTAAAAAAAAATTAAAAAATTTTTAAGTAAAAGAAATTTAAAAAACTTTTAAGTAAAAAAAAAAAAATTTAAGTAAGCCACCCCAGCATGGAGCCCAACTTAGGGCCTGAACTCACGACCCTGAGACTGAGACCTAAGCCAAAATTAAGAGTCGGACACTTAACCAACTGAGCCACCCAAGCACCCCTAGATGAAAAAATTTAATGATAATAAATAAGATGCACTAATTTCAGTTTTCTACAGCTTACAGAGTTGTACAATAGCCTAGTCAAAGACAAAGGCACACATCCCTATAGAAACAGATAACCCCAGAAGTCCATGAGCCAATGCTCAGCATTCTATCCAAAGAACAATCATTTGCCCATCCTAATGTCTTTAAATTTTATCCTGCAGAATATATGTCTTCTTGTGCATCTGAGAAAGTTCTTTCTAATAAATGCCTTGGAGTAGAATTGCTAGGTTACAAGATTGCACATCTTCAACATACCTGGATAGTATCAGATTGTTTCCAGAAGCGTTTACCTTACTTCCTAGCTTACATTCAGCAGCAGCATAAATAGAAACCCAAATGGCCAGTAAACTTATGTGAAGGTGTTCAGCCTCTCTAGTAATCAGGACAGTGCAAATTAGAACAACTCTGAGAGCATTTCACACTTTGCAGATTTGCAGAATTTCAAAAGTCTGCCATTATCACATGTTGGCTATATATTAAATTACGGAGTCAGGAATATCTGGTTGAAGAATTCTAAACACCCTGCTGGGAAGGAAAAAACCAAACAAGTCCTAACACAGAACCCCAAAGCCATCTCGCCCTTGAGGAAATAATGTCAGGGTCTTGTTTAAGATTCTTGGAAGAATCTCTGTCTGACTTGTGTCATTTGGTATAATGCCCCCAAGATCCACCCATACTGTTGCAAAAGGCAGTTTCCTTCTTTTTTCATGGTCGAATAACAACTGTGTATATGTGCTACATTTTCTCTATTCATTCATCCGTTCAAAGACGCGAGGCTGTTTCCATGTCTTGGCTTTGGTAAATAATGCTGCAGTGAACACAGGATGCAGATATCTCTTCAAGGTAGTGATTTCATTTCTTTTGGATCAATACCCAGAAGTGGGATGGCTGGATCATGTGGGAGTTCTATTTTTAATTTTTTGAGGAACCTCCAGACTGTTTTTGATAGTGGCTGCTCCAATTTATATTCCCACCAACAGCACACAAGGGTCCCCCTTTTTCACAGCCTTGCCAGCACTTTGATCTCTTATCTTATTTTTTTTTAAGTAGGCTCCACTCCCAGCACGAGCACAACCATGGAGCCAAACTCACAACCTGTATCTCTTATCTTTTTGATAATAGCCATTCTAACAAATGAGAGAAGGTATCTCATTGTGGTTGTGATTTGCATTTCCTTGGTGATGAGTGCTGTTGAACACCTTTTCATGAACCTGTTGGCCATTTGTATGTCTTCAAAATACCTATTCAAGTTCTTTGTCCATTTTTTAATCGAATTCTTTGTAAAATCTTTTACTCTTGAAACAGTGCACTTGAAGTCTGTTTCTTGGGTTTCTTTATGATTAGTATAATAATAAAATACACATTTCACAATATATTGCCTTAAGAGCTCAGAACAAAAATCTACCTAAATGCTATTTACAAGATGCACACTGAAAGTGATGCAGAATGATAATAAAATGGAAAAATAAAGAGAGATATTGATCACAGGTGAAGTCATATCTAAGATAAAAACCTTAATTGAGGCAAAAGATGCTGATTTTTTTTATTAAGAAGGAAAAGCCATCATGAAAATATGGCATTCTGGAACATTTATAGGAATGAATAATGTTACATTAATATATATGAGAAAACCTGTTTAAATTCTATAGAGAAACTGAAGGAAACAGAATAGTAGGAGCTGCTTTAACTCATTTTTCTTGAGGTCTCACAGCTAAAGTAGTCAAAACAGGTTATGCTATCACAGCATAAACACAATTTCAGATGCACATGAACATTTTACAAAAAATGATCATACCCTAAGCCATAATGAAAACCCCATAACAAAAGGATACATTAAATAAAGACTCTTCTCCAAATAAACTCTAGGTAAAAATGAAAATAAAACCTTCAGTTGTAGAATATTTTTAAAAATATTTGTATGATACAGTTAAAATGCTCCTTATGAAAAAAAATGCTCCTTATGAGGAGAAAATCAGATATGGAGCAGGGATCCTCAACTTCAGCACAATTGACATTTTGGAATCCATAATTCTTTGTTGTGGGTGTATTGTGTGTGTGGTGTGTGGTGTGTGTGTGGTATGTGTGTATGTGTGTGGTGTGTGTGTGGTATGTTTGTGTTGGTGTGTGTGGTATGTGGAGGGTGTGTGTGGTCTGTGAGCGTGTGTGGGGTGGTATGTGTAGTATGTGGATGTGGGGGGGGGGTGATGTGTGTGTGTGTGTGTGTGTATAGGGACATTCTATACATTGTAGGACATTTAGCAGCATCCCTGACTTCTATCCACTAGATGCTAATAGCACCACCTCCACACACACACCAGTTGTGCAAGCCAGAAATGTCTCTAGGCATTGCCAGATTTCTCAGCAAATGGGAGAAATGTTTGAACCCCTGCCCTCAATAGTAATACTATTAGAATAGAAAATGTGAAAGTATAAATAAATTATTTAATTTGGAAAAAGCCACTTATGATACCTGAGGTCAACATTTATAGACTAGAAAAAGCAAAATTTAATTATCAGAACACTTGTCAAACTGATTTTTTAAAAGATTTTATTCATTTATTTATTTGACAAAAAGTGAGCACAAGTAGGAGGAGTGGCAGAGGGAGAGGGAGAAGTAGGGAGCCCAACACAAGGGACTCGATCCAGGACCCCTGAGATCATGATCTGATCCAAAGGCTTAACCGACTGAGCCACCCAGGCGCCCCTGATTTTTTCTTAATGTAAGAACTGGTTCTTTGGGTAGATAGTTAAAACATATAAACCTTTGAGAGGGAAAATTTTAGCAACAGGCATTCACAATATTGCAATTGGCAATTTATGAAAAAGCATAGAGCAGGTTAAAAATATAATATTATCCTAGATATATGCTATTAGTTTTAACATTTGGATGAAGTAGGCAGTTTAAAAGGTATATGTATATATATGTAACTCAAGAGAGTATGGAAACCAAAATAGCCATGGAAAGTATTGTGAAAATAAGTCTTTCAAGAAGCACATAACACAAATGCCAGCATTTGCCAAAGATAACCCCCCAAAAAAGGAAGTGAAGAGAAAACCTAAAAAAGAAAGTTCCTCAGAACTGAGGACACACCAGACAAATTCACACAAATACAAATCGAGGTAAAGATGGCGATAATCCGATCAGACTTCACTAATTGAAGGCAAAAGGGAGGTGCTTTATAATAATATTAACATTCAATCCATGGTGAAGACATAATTGGCAGTTTTCTTTTTGCAATAAAAACCAACATCAAATTCCCCAAGCAAAACACTTTAAGTGTCAAAGGAGGGTTGTGATGGATGCAGAAAAGTTGTAGGCAACTTAAAAGTAGCAAAAAAATAAGGAAGGAATCAAAATTATATGGGGGTCACCACTAATGGAGCAGGTTAATCTGTACACAAGCTCACCCTGTGCCTGAGCGCTATGGAACAGATACGAAGTATAAACATATTTCCTTCCAAAGGGAACCTTACCAAAGTCTCAAAAGTGCAAATAGTACAGACCCTGTCCTTTGATTCACTTGTGTTACTAGAAATTAGTTACACACATAAAAAAAAAAAAAAAAAAACATGAACCTCTTAGAAATTTCAAAATTTTTTTTCCAAAACTTTTTTAAAACAACTCTTAGATTTAGAAAAAAGGAATTAAAACTGAAATAGAGGGCAGCCCCGGGTGGATCAGCGGTTTGGCGCCGCCTTCAGCCCGGGTCGTGATCCTGGAGACCCGGGATTGAGTCCTATGGGTTCCCTGCATGGAGCCTGCTTCTCCCTCTGCCTATGTCTCTGCCTCTCTCTCTCTCTCTGTGTGTGTCTCTCATGAATAACAAATAAATAAATAAATAAATAAATAAATCTTAAAAAAATAAAACTGAAATAAAAAATAAACACAAAGAAAAGAACATTCAGGAAAATCGTATATGGTGAATCTATGAGAATGTCGAAGTCGTGCCCCAAGGCTACTTCATGGCATTAAGCATATTTCTAAACATTGAGAATGGAAATAATGAATTAGAAATGTGACCAAAATGGGGAGGGGGAGCAACAGTCACATATCTTTAAAATCGGAGGAAGTAAGTAATTAATAAAGATACAGATGATTAGATATTAAGGAATTAGAAAACAGGAAATGATGAATTTGAAATTTGATTCTTTTGAGGAGAAAAAAAAAAACTCCCACAGAATAAATGGGAAAATCCATGAGCTTGCCTAATGAAGAAAACGTGGGAGGAAAACACAGTAACTTGGCATCGGAAATTACAAAGGGGAAATAAGCACAGATGCAAAGGCAATAAAAATAATTATAAGAGTATGCAAACTGGTATGCCTCACTCCACAGTGTGTGTGTGTATGTATTTAAAATATTTAAATGGAAAGGACACACTGTTCCACATATGTGTTTCCTGTGAGCAATGCCTGTATATAAAAAACAATAGCTTTCTGATATTCCAAAAATAACCAGTTAGAAATATCACAGGGAAGATTTAATAAGAAAATTACTTAGGGGACAAGTACATAGCTTTATTAAGGGATTTATTTATACTACGCTTTTAACAAACCCAATATATGGCTTACCAGGTGCCAGGCACATTTCATCCTAACCAATCCTCAAAAGCAGGTTTAGTTATTATCTGCCTTCTTCAGATGAAGAAACTGAGGCACAGAGAGGTTAAGTAACTTTAGCCAGAGTCACCCAGACACTTCTAAAAGTGGCTGAACCAGGATTCAAAATGCAGGCAGCTTCGAAGAGGGAAGATTCAAGGTCATAAAATGGTCCATGCACTGCTGGCGGGAGCTCCCTGGCAGGGGCTGAACTGCTGATTGTCCGTCCAGGGGGGAGTGTCGCAGAAGGCAAACTCCAGGAGCCGTGGGCAGGCCCCAGGTCGCAGGAATCTCTCAGGGGTCAGAGTGGAAGGGCGGCACTCACCTCTGCGGGGCCTGGGGAGGGCTGGTCACCCCCTCTCATCTGCATGGGCCTCCTCTGAGTCCCTCAGTGCAGATGTGCTGGTGGCCCGCAGGCCCTTTCGAACTCACTCCTGGCGCCCCGTCCTCCTCCCTTAGATCCAGGAGATGGTCCACTCGGAGGTTGCTGCCTACGACTCGGGCCGGCCGGGGCCCCTGCTGGGCCGCCCTGCGATGCTGGCCAGCCACATGAGTGCCCTCAGCCAATCCCAGCTCATCTCTCAAATGGGCATCCGGAGCGGCATCCCCCACAGCTCCCCGTCACCCCCGGGGAGCAAGTCAGCGACACCCTCCCCCTCCAGTTCGACTCAGGAGGAGGAATCAGAAGCGCACTTCAAGGTAGGTGGGGCGAACACGCAGGGCCCTACGATGCCTCCTCAGCAGGTGGGTGGGCCCCGCGTGGAAATGGGCATCACCCACCTCGAGACCAGGCTGCAAGAGTTCAGCTGTGTCCTTTGCTGGAAGACGTGGAGGAAGAAAGTCAGCAGATAGGACAGGGGCCGCTGGCTGGCACCCCTGGTCACTGGAGGTGGCACTGCGTGGAATCTGGGGCGTCTGGCCTCGGCTGCTAAGTGTGCCGAGTGTCCTTGCCCGGACATGCCCCTCTGCTCCTGTGGCCTCATGTGGAAAGCAGAGACAATGCTAACTAGCGGCGAGGGGGCTGATGAGAGAATTCAGCGAAGACGTGGTGAAGTCTTATTCCTGAATGGCCAGTGGGTCATTTCTGGGACGTTGACGGCATTGGCAAGATCCTCATGGTGACACCTTATGGCTGCTTCAGCCTCTTAGGAGAAGGTGTTCTGACAAAGATGTGTGGCTCAGCAGAGGACATCCCTAGGCAGTACTGACCACAGGATAAGGCTCTAAAACTGAACCCTTCTCCCTGCCTCTGGGGACATGCCCCCCCCCAACCCCCCGCCAGCATCCCTGGAGTCGAGGGTGGTCCTGCTTCTTCAGAACATGTCAGGGGTGAGAAGTCGCCAGCCATCCAGGCTTGTCCTTTCTTTGCACTGACAAGTCTCCCTGGATGTTGGAAAGCATCTTACTTCACGGGGACAAAGAATAGAGGCCCTGAGAGGCCCGGGGATGGAAGCGCCCACTGGGAATCTTCCAGAGTCTAAACCTGATCCCCCCACTCCCCCCACCTCCCTTTCTTCTCCCTAAGGGCTCTCACCCTTTCCCACGTGGTGGCCCTGTAGACACGGGGGGCAGTGACTGTGGTGCCAGGCCACCTAGCAGAGATCCCTGACTACCTGCCTAGGCTGGGTGGGTGCCTCTGGATCTAGTCTCACTTCGTCCTTGGGATACCTTGGTCTCTATAGTAGGCCAGGCAGGAGCAGTTTTTACTTAATTTTTTATTTAACAGACACCGTTGGGGCCAAATACTGTTCTGAGCACATGACCAGTATTAATCCATGGGATCCTCATGACAGCCCTGTGTGGTCAGTGCCACTGTCATCTCCAATTGGCTGGTGGGAAACCCAAGGCCCAGAGAGGTTATGGCATGCTGGCTGCAGTGAGAGTCAGGAACAGCTCCAGCATCACTACAGGCTTCCCCACACTGTCCCCCAGACACGGACCCCTGAATCTTACCCAGTGGCCTGCGGCTTCCCTGTTGATTCCTGGTGTCAAGCTTCGTCTGCTTGGTGCAGAGAGGGACAGTCCTCACTGTCACTTTGACCTCAGTTCCTGGTGCCCGTGTGGCCTAGGGTCCTGTCAGTGACCCACTGTGAGGTACACTGTTCCCATCCCATAGTCCCTGAGTGGCACACTCACAGGATTGCAGTCCTGGATTCTGCATGCTCCTGAGGCCAGGGGTCCAGAGCGAGGCCACACCCACAGAGCCACATAACCTCTTTCCCTTCCAGCCATCTCACAGGGCCCCGGGCACTAAGCCCCTTGCCCCATGTTGCACACCTGGAAATCGGTAGAAGACACTGATCTTTTGTGATGATCATCTTTGGGGATTATTTGTGATCACCAGAAAGAATTGTTAAGAAAAATTTGTATACCCCAGACTTGGAAATAGGGCACAGAACCAGGGCTGCACATCCTTTCGGTGGCATATACTGCAGCATTGTGTACAGGCTCACACCAGAATCACCAGCTTCTCTGGGAGCATGGACCACTGTTGTGACTCATTACTCGCAATCGATCAGAGGATTTTCCACTCTGTAAAGGTAGATGTTACTTTGGGAAAGAAGTAGTAGAGATGTAAACGATTTTTGTCTGATTATAAAGCCAATTAATTTTTCCCTATAGAGACGCAAATGACTTCTACCCACTAGGGAAGATTAAAAGCCTCAAAGGTGGGGCACCTGCGTGGCTCCATGGTTGAGCCTTCAGCTCAGGTCATGATCCTGGGGTCCTGGAATCAAGTCCCGCATTGGGCTCGGGCCCCAGATGGCATCAGTCTGGTGTTACCTGCATGTGCAAAGAGCCAGACGGGAGGTGGTGGTGCTGCTGAGGAGGGTCCCCTCTGCCTCACGCTGGGGTGGGGAGCCTGGGCCCCTGCTCTCCTGACCCTTCTCACCCACGCAGATGTCGGGAGAGAAGAGACCCTCAACTGATCCAGGGAAAAAGACCAAGAACCCAAAGAAGAAGAAGAAGAAGGACCCCAATGAGCCGCAGAAGCCTGTGTCAGCCTATGCGCTCTTCTTCAGAGACACTCAGGCTGCCATCAAAGGACAGAACCCCAGTGCCACCTTTGGGGATGTGTCCAAAATCGTGGCCTCCATGTGGGACAGTTTAGGGGAGGAGCAGAAGCAGGTGAGTCCTTGTCCCTTTAAGGGCCACACACCAGGGCTGTGAGGCCCTGGTGCCCGTGACAGACTTGGAATGTCTGAAATCAGGAAAAGCCTCCTGCAGAGCTCTTTCCTGGACTCAGTTTGCCCACCTGTAAGCTGGGAGGCTGGGTCCCTTCCAGTTCTGCTGTTTGCCAGCTGCATTCGCTAGTGGCTTAACTGTTCCAGGTTTATCTATTAAGTGAGAATAAGCATCTCTGCCCGTCTCGGCCCTCTCACTGTGCAAGCCTGGAGTCCAGGCCAGAGCTTCCTCTCCCGCCGACCATGTGCCCACAGCCCCTCTCAAGGGCGTCCAGGGAGAACAGGGAGCAGAACCAGCTCAGAGGCAAATGCCAGCTATTGGGACCTCGGGCCGATCACCTGACCTCTCCCCAACGTGGCCCATGTCTTGGGTCTTTCAGGCCTACAAGAGAAAGACGGAAGCGGCAAAGAAGGAATATCTGAAGGCTCTGGCGGCCTACAGGGCTAGCCTCGTCTCCAAGGTAACACCCTGGTCCATAGGCCCACCCTGATAAAGGGGGCGCCGCTCGAGGGATAGAGCAAGAACCGAAGCCACAGGAATGGTCAATGCCGTAGTTCCTGGAAAGGACGGATAAGACCAGTGTGGTCACTGCCCCCGGGAACCTACTGTGTGCCACGCTCATGCTGGGCACTTTATGTGCATTCCATCTCATTTAATTCTTCCAACAAGAACCCAGCATTCAGAGGGGTTAAGTAACTTGCCTGAAATGGTGAGGGTAGGGGCATGATTTGGAAGCTGTCACAGAGGACCTGGCATGTGGGTCAGACCACAAAGGGCCAAGCAGGAGGGCATTCCAAGTTGAGGGAACGGGACGTGCAAAAGCATAGATGCTGGAGAGGAGCATAGAGGCTGGATGGATGGATGACGCCGGCCGCAGGGCCAGGCTGAGGAGCGTGGGCTTCCAGGAGTTAGCGCAGGAGGTGGTTGGATGGTCAGAGCCAAGTGCATGGAGGACCCGGGATTACCTCTGGGTAGCCCGGAGCTCCCTGCCAAGGGGCCAGAGAATCAGCCAGGGGCCAGGTCAGTGGGTTGCAGACCCAGCTGGTCTCACCGCCCAAGTCCTGGCTTATCCGTCTTTCCCAGAGTGATTGGTATCTGTGTCCTTGCAGAGCTCCCCAGAGCAGGGTGAGACCAAGGGCACTCAGGCGAACCCCCCCGCCAAAATGCTGCCGCCCAAGCAGCCCATGTACGCCATGCCAGGCCTGGCCTCGTTCCTGACGCCGTCGGACCTGCAGGCCTTCCGCAGCGGGGCTTCTCCCGCCAGCCTGGCCCGGACGCTGGGCTCCAAGTCACTGCTGCCAGGCCTCAGCGCGTCCCCTCCGCCGCCACCCTCCTTCCCGCTCAGCCCCCCACTGCACCAGCAGCTGCCACTGCCACCCCACGCCCAGGGCGCCCTCCTCAGCCCGCCTCTCAGCATGTCTCCAGCCCCCCAGGCTCCGGTCCTGCCCACTCCCATGGCACTGCAGGTGCAGCTGGCCATGAGCCCCTCACCTCCAGGGCCACAGGTAAGCGGGGCCCAGGAAGAACGTGCCCTTCAGGACCCCCCAGTGGGGAAGGGAGGAGGCTTGGGACTGCAGATACCAGCCCTGTCCCTCGCCAGCAGTGTCACCGCAGCCTCGGCACCTCGCCTCTCTCAGCCTCAGTCACCACATCTATGTAATGGGTAGAGTACACCTTCCATGAGATGTACGGGCTGCAGTGAACAGGTGACAAGCTCCCAGGGTCTTCAGAGTCTTAGGGTATCTCAGGCCTTCCCTCTCTTATCCTCTGTCCATCTCTGCTCTCTGGCCCGAGGGGCTGAGGCGGTGCAGCCTCTGAGATCATCTGGCACCTGGCTCTCCCCAAAGCCTTCCAGGCCTGACCCCACTGATTGTTCCACAGACACTGTTACGAGACTCGCGTGACTCAGCTCAGTAACTCCATTTTACAGACTGGGAACCTGAGGCCAGAAAAGGAAAGGCCCCGAAAGCAGAGCCCTTCACCGCCCCGCCACTGCCCAACCCCCCCCACCGGACACAGCTAGGAGGAGGGTTGGATTTTCTAAAAGGTTCTCTGCTAGGGAGGAGGAAGCATGGCAGGCAGAGAGGCAGAAGCCAGAGGAAGTGTCTCCATGACTCCCTTGGGCACAGAGTTCCCGCCCCCCACTCACTGCCCAAGCTGTGCACCCCCTCATCCTGCCTTTGCTTATCACCGCCCCCCACCCCCAGGACTTCCCTCACATCTCCGAGTTCCCCAGCGGTTCCGGATCCCGCTCACCCGGCCCATCCAACCCCCCAAGCGGCGGCGGAGACTGGGACAGCAGTTACCCCAGCGCGGAGTGTGGCGTCAGCACATGCAGGTGCGTCCTCCCATGGCCCCGGCCCCTGACCCCCCGGGCACCCCCCCCCAGGCCTCCCGTGGAAGAGGGGCAAGGGCTGCCAAGGGATAGGGAAAGGCCGGCCGGCGAGAGCGCCTGGTGGGTGCTGCTGGTGGTCTTCATGAGAAGATGCAGAGCAGAGCAGGACTCCAGAAGGACTCAGCTGGTCTGACGCCAAGGCCCGGTGCCCACTTGGGAAATGGGCTCAGCTTTAGGCTTGCTTATCTCCTTCCATCCGGGGGTTTTCTCCCCATGGCTCCCGTGGGACACTCACGATGGGTCATTGGTCTTCGCTCAGGCTCCCCTAGAAGCAGGGCCTGGGCAGCAGGATTTGGGTGCCCCTGATGATGCTGAGAGAGAGCTTGCAGAAGGGAGGAAGGCAGGACAGGCCAGGAAAGGAGGCAGGCGACGGTGTGCTGTGACCCGAGATTCACGTCAGCCTGACCCCAGCCGGAGCTCTGGGGCACAAATCAACCACAGACTCGGTCCCACCTTGGGGTTAGGGCTCTGTGTACCCCGTGGCAGTCAGCCACTGGCTGTGGGCTGCTCCAGGCAGCATGGCCCCTGGGCACAGCAGCTCCCCTCCAGCCTGGGCAGCTCCCTGGAGCAGAGGCAGCTGGCAGGGCAGGACAGGGGGTGTGGGGGAGGCCCCTGCGGTGTCCACCGCACCCTAGGAGGAGGGGCCAACTAGCCAACACCAGGAGTCACAGGCCTCACTGGTACCCCCAGCCCCCGCTGCAGCCCAGCACCCCCTCTGACACACAAACCCTCGGGACCACTTGGCTCCTCCCTGGTTCATATGTGGACCTCATGCTGCGGACGTCCACTCCCATCTGTGCCCTTAGCCTGTTAGCCTTTCAATGCCACGCCAACTGCCCCTTCTCTAGAAGGTCTTTCTGCTCAAGAGATGGTGACCTCTTATTTCAGCTGGTGGAGAGGGAAATGGGGTGGAGAGGGTACCCTATTCCTTTACCCGCCAACCCTGACTCCCATTCCCCTGGCCAGAACCAGCCCCATGGCCACCCCCAGGGTAGGTGGTCCCAGCAGCACTCCATACCCAGGAAGGGGGGACCGTGATGTGTGGTGGACAGGTGGCAGGTGGCTGCGGGCTCCAGCTGTCCCGAGTCCTGGCTCTTGGCCTTTCTGCTCCTCACCCCGCCAAGCCCCCCAGTGAGAGGGCAGACAGGGCACATGCCCCACAGCTGACGGTCCTGCCCGGGACAGAGTCCACCTGGGCAGGCCAACTCCACTCGCTGCAGCTCCCTTCCCCACCCTGGGGCAGGTGCAGGCCCTCCCACCCGGCCCCCTGCCTCAGGCTCCCTTAACAGGGTCAGAGTGTGGGGCTGGGGGGCTCCTTAATGGCTATTGAGGAGTGTGTCCCGGCTTCTCCCAACATAGAGGGCAGACCACAGCAGTGCCCTATTTAACTTGGTTTTTTAAATGGAGCTATAACTGGTATATTTGTGGCAGGTGTACAAACGCCCTGCGGGAGGGTCGTGTGTGTTGGGGGGTGATCACCACGGTGAGTCTAGTTAACATCGTGGCCACTCACCAAATTTTTCTTGTCGCAGAAGAACTTTTAAGATCTACTCTCTCAGCAACTTTCAAATACAGAAACTTTAAAATTTAGTATTATTAACTGCAGTCCCCATGCTGCCCATGGGATCCCCAAGACTTACTCATCTTGTAACTGGAAGTTTATACCTTTTGACCCTTTGCCCATCTTACCCATCGCCCGCCTCCCGCAACCATCATTCTGTTCTCTGTATCTGTCAGCTTGATTTGGGGTTTGCTTAGGTTCCACACGTAGGGACACCTGGGTGGCTCCGTGGCTGAGCATCTGCCTTTGGCTCAGGTCGTGATCCTGGGGTCTTGGCATCAAGCTTTCCGTGGGGAGCCTGCTTCTCCCTCTGCCTGTGTCTCTGCCTCTCTCTTTGTCTCTCCTCAATAAATAAATAAAATCTTTTAAAAAATTCTATATGTAAGTGAGACCATCTGACACATACTCGTCATTCTTGGACTTACTTCACTTGCAGAACACCCTCAGGGTCCCCCTGGCTCTCGATGAGCTCCCTGTTTTATTTTTATTTTTTTAAGATCTTATTTATTTATTCATGAGAGACACACACAGAGAGAGAGACATAGGCAGAGGGAAAAACAGGCTCCCTGTGGGGAGCCCCACCCATGCAGGACTCGATCCCAGGACCCCAGGATCACGACCTGAGCCAAAGGCAGGTGCTCAACCACTGAGCCACCCAGGCGTCCGGAGCACCCTATTATAAAACACGCAAGGCACCTGCCCTGCTCCGTTTCTGGGTCAAGTTTACAAATGAACCACTGACTAAGAACGCCCTGAGGGCCCTCGTGGGGTTGGGATGGGCTTCTCTGCAGCCACCTTCCCCAGCGGGGATTCCAGGAGGGGAGTAGGGATCGGCCTGGTGCCCCTCTGGGGAGGGACCAGGGTGCCCTCACTCGTCCTCAGAGGGGCAGCCAGCACATCCAGGTTGGGGGTGACAGCGAGTGAGCAGGTGGCCTGGTGCCCACCCCACCCCCCAGCCCGTGTGTCCAGGCCCCTGAGGGCCGAGGGCGCCTGGCTGGGCTCCGTGGCTCTGACCCCTCCTCCTCTCTCCCCAGCCTGCTCCCCAGGGATAAATCGCTCTACCTCACCTAATCCCGCCTCCCTCTCCTCCCCGAGGCTTGCTGGAGGGGCACTGCTGAGAGCCTGGGGGCTCGCAGCAGGAGGGGAGTGGGCAGGCAGCAGGACCACCGGGAGGAGAGCGCAGTGGCACACCCAGTGGCACGCCGCCCCGACGACACCGCCCCAGGGCCGAGTCTCTTGCTCAGCCTCCCGCCAGACCCCGCAGAGGCAGTCCACCGCCCGCCACGCCGCCAGCCCAAAGAACCTGCGGGAACCTTCTGCCCCCTGACCTGCTTGCTCCAGGGCCCACGGACCCTGCTCCCCGCCCTGCACACCGTACTCTGCGTCTGGACTTCAGGCCTGGCCCCGCTCTCGTGGGCTGTCCCCGGCGGGGTGGGGCGCCTTCCAACAGAACCCCCCCTCCAGATGCATGGGCCCGGGCCCCCGGCCAACGATGTGCAAATGCGGTTTTACAGTGTGAACAAAGATTATGAAACCTCTAAACTGTTGGCTCCATGTAAGTAGTTGACTAAGTGTTTTAGAACCGTGCTGCGGCATCTGTAAGATGATTTTGTGGGGGAGGGGCGTAGTTTCCTTTAAGGTGAAAGAATTTTATATGACCCCTTATTAGCACATTTTTTTTTAAGTTTTCTCTTGAGGGAGATGTGCACAAAAGCAGCCGCCAAACTGTTTCCTCCCCTGTACAGCGAGAGCCGGACAACGTCGAGCCACACTTGGAAACGTTGCACTTTTTTTTTTTTTTAAATCAAACCCTGTGTCCGTCTATTTAAAATTGCCAACAACGACTTTTGTCTATTTATGAAGAAAAGCTGAGAACAGAAATGCAGTTCATCATAAAGTGTGTGTGGTTTTGGGGTTTGGTTTGGGTTTTGGTCCTTAAAGTTGTTTGCAGCTGTTTCCTGGCCCTGGCAGGTATCCATCCCGGTGCCCAGTGCTTCTCTCAGTTTCTTTATAATAAAATCCTGAAAAGTTGAAAATTTGCCTCTTTGTGTGCTTGGCAAGCCAGACCCAGGCCTTCCGATGTGGCGTTTGGTGGCAGCTCTGCCCAGTCAGAGCCTTTAGTGTCCTTGGGATTCGGGTTACCCTCCTAGAGGACCCTGCCTGGTGCCTGGACCTCCGGGCCGCCCTGGCCTCAGCGTGGCCGTCTCCAGAAGCAGGGCGACGATGGCGACAACACGTGCTGTCCTGGAGATGCGCAGGGGTTATGGGCATAGAGCGGCGGCTGTGCAGGGGGCAGGCTCCCCGTCTGGTGGAGGCGAGAGGTGGGTTCGGGGAGCCCTGGGGGGCCGGGTGCTTCTCCAAACCTGCGTGTAAGGGGCAGCCCAGACAAGGGACTCTAACCCACATTTCCTAACAGATGTGAGGTGGTAATACTTTAATAATAATAATAATAATAATAATAATAATAATGTGACTATTTTACCTGTTTCTGGAAAAATAACACTTTCTTGGTATGGAGGAGCATTGGGGAGCTGCCCCTGTTGGGCCTCGTGACATGGCTGTTTTGAGGTGAGGGCCTGCGACCCCCCCCCCGACGGAGGAGCTCCCCCCTGCCCCCCTCCGGCTGCTCTCAGAGCCTCTCCCCCTGTGATGCCAAATCTCCCCTCTCCCAGACAACAGCCCCAGGGCTGGGGCGCAATCTCTCTATGAGCACTTTCCTCACTGGAGGGCATTTTGTAATCCACTTTGGAAAAAGAAAACCAGACCAACAACAAAACACCACGCTGCCCTGCCGGTAGCATCATTGCAGTGTGAAGCATAAATATTTCATGTGGTTACAATTTCCTTTCCTGTGTGGAGCTTGTCAGTAACATGGTGATGACTTAGTTTAATATTCGACTCTTGTTTCTGCATTTGAGAAAGCGGCATCCTTGGGATCTATGCAGACAACCCAAAATAATGAGTGCCAGCCTGGCAGGTTCTCGCCCCTGAGCAGAGAACCGCGGCACCACCCCTTGGAGGTGCCCACAGGCCAAGGCTGCTTCTCCACTGCAAGGGCCACTTACAGATGTCCAAGTAGAGTCTAAATGCCCTGCCTGCAGGTGTCAGGGGTTGTCAGGTGGCACCCCCAATCTGCCAAGGCCGGTCTGTGGTCTGGACCTGCCACACTTGGAGGCCTCCTGTCATTGCCTGGCCCCTAGAGCGGTGCCCCTGGCCCTGTAGGGATCTGCAGCCGCTGCAGCCCAGCCCGCTGTCCATGGAGCTGACCCTTCCCAGGGCCACGCACCCGCTCCGACTCCTCCGCCTCGCACCTCCTCCCACAGACACACTGGAATCCCGGCGGAGGCCCGGCCTGGACCCCAGAAGGAAGAGCCGGCTGGCCCCAAGATTGTCCAACGCTCTTCACTCCCTGGAGGGCTCATAGGAGGCTCCCCAGTAGCTTGGAAGATGGGCAACACGACCCGGAGGGGCCTTTCAGTTACTCTTAGGAGTCCACGCTGCTGAAACCCCAGTGTTCATTGGCAAGAATACAATCAGGGGAGCAGTTACTCCCTGCCCCAGCTGGGCCCCGGGGGTGCTAGGAGAATCTTACACCCCCAGGAGCTTACTGTCTAGTTGGGCAGGCAGAGAAGGAAAACAATATTTACTTATAAAATTAGAAGTTTATATTATAAATCATGAAAATATAAAACTATACTATGTGACAAGTCCGCAAAGGGCGAGGGGGCCAGGGGAATGCAGAGGAGGGGCCCCCCACCTAACTGGGGTCTGCAGAGCCTTCTGGGGGGGGAGGCGATGTTTGGTCTTGCCCCGTCCAGTGACCAGGACTGCGCCGGAGGACTGACACATCGCTCTAGAGAGCTGTGCTTTCCTGATCCAGGGCCCCCAGGGGTTCTGTGATCGTCTCATCAAGAATTTTGGAGAATTCCTTCTCTGGAAGATGCTGAGGCTGAGTCCACACGGCTGCGTGGGGATCTCTGAGTCAGGAACAGGGACAGTTGTCCTCAGTTTCAAGGTGACCCGCGTGCACAGTTCATGTTCTCAAGCCCCTGACCTCTGCAGCCACGTCCTGGGTCTGGGCCAGCCTGGGCCCCCTGTGTGGTGGGGCTGCTTGGGGGTGCTGTGTGTCTGAGTGTGCTGTCTGGGTGTACTGTGTACTCTGCACGAGGAGGTGGTATGAGAGTGGGTAACGTACCCATGTGTGCTTTGTGTGTAGGGTCGGCGAGGGGTGCGTATGTGTGCTGTGCATCTCTGAATCTGCAGTGTGCATGTCTGTGCATGGTGTGCTTGGTGAGTACAAGATAAATGTTATGTGCGTTAGCTGGTGTGCATGTAGGGGAGTACACACGTGCACTGTGCCCAAAACACATACAGATGCATGCACACCCATCACACAGACATGCTCACACACAGCAAACTCACACGGGCACATTGCACACACCCACACCACACAAGCACACGTGTGCACATGCACACACATATTCAGTGCATAGCCCAGGGGCATGCATACCATACACATCACATACCACATGCATGCAATGCCCGTGCCTACATGTGTGCTGTGTGTGCACACATACCATGCAATGATATACCACACACACACAAACATATGCACACTACATTCATATACACAAGACCACAGCGCACATGCACACAGACATCCCCCTTTCACGCACCCACTAGACACAGAAATGCAACTTGCATACACATGACCATCACGTGCATACACACGCAGAACCAAAACTGCCCACACTCATTCACACAAATGCATATCCCTGCATCAGTTAATGTAGGAATCAAATGTTCTTGAAAGTCTGAAAGAATTCACATGCAAAAAATCTGAAGTGCAATTATAGGTTCTGGGGCTTTTAAAAAATTGCCCAACACATCAGTTATTATGCAGCTCTGCTCCCTAAATGGCCCCAAATGAATAACCCCAAACCCATGGATGTGGAAGGGCAGTCACTCAGAAGAAGCAGTGGGGCACGGTGGTGGGGAGGGAGATGGGGCACAGGGCACAGCCTGCCTGGAGGTGAATGTGTGTGTGTGCATGTGCACACGTGTGCTTGTGCGGTGTGGGTGTGTGCAATGTGCCCGTGTGGCTTGGCTGTCTGCTGGCTATGTGCCACCCCCACTTCCCCTGCCCTCCCAGGGGCCGGTAGTAACTGTGGGGTAGCGTCCCCTGCTTCCGTAGCGCCGTGTTGTAAGCTAATGTTTATTGCTGGGCCAAGTTGTGTGCTTTAACTGTATTTGTTTTCCTCAAATGAGTTTTTGTTTTTGCTTTTTGTTCTTTGGGTGTTTACTTGCCCTGTCCCTGTCACATGAACCTCTGGGACCTGACAGCTCCGTGACTCAAGTCACTGTGCAGGTGCTCAGATGCTGGTGCCGGGCTGTCCTCTCTTTCTGGAGGTGGCCTCATCCTGAAGCTCCCTTGGGTTGTGGTTCAGCCGCTCCTTTTGCTCTTCCTGTGTAGGGTGCTCCCTTTGTTCTTCTCCACAAAGAGTGCTCCCTTTGCTCTTCTCCAGCGAAGATGCTCCCTTTGCTCTTTTCCACGGACGGTGCTCCCTTTGCTCTTCTCCACTGAATGCTCCCTTTGCTCTTCTCTACGGAGAGTAAGGTGCTCCCTTTGCTCTTCTCCGCGGAGGGTGCTCCCTTTGTGGGGTTCCATCCAGTCCTCTCTCTGGTTCTACTGTTACCGCTTCCCCTCGGCCACTTGCAAGTGCCCCCTTCCCTGGCAGCTTTTAGATGTTCCCTGTGCCTCTATGTTCCCGAGGTGGCACAGGGACATCCGGGGCACCTTTGGGTGGGCCGGTCCTCCCGCCCCGCAGCCTGCCAGATTGCCTCCCCTCTGCCTTGCGCTCACTCCCAGGCCGCAGTGTTGGTATCAGAAGGCAGGAGCTTGGCCTCCTGGTGCTCTTGTCCATGCAGAAAGGGTGGCCTGTGGTCCCTGATAGGAGGGGACTGTGGGGACCTAAGCCCCCGGGGTCCTGCAGCGGTGTCTGGCACATGGGGGGCGGGGCGGGCCTCGGCCACAGCAGCAGCCCCGCTCAGCCAGCCTCCCTCCACGCTGACAGCCGGCGGGCGGGCGTCTGGGCCCCTAAGGAGCCACCACAGAGGCGGGCGGGGGGAGGGGGCGGGGGCTTCACCTGCAGGCCCTGCTTCTCCCATGGCTCAGGGCCCGGGAGGGAAGACCCAGCGGCGGCCGGGTTGGTGTCCGGAGGCTCCTCTCTCTGCCTCATCTCGTGTCCTCGCGTGGCCGCTCCTCTGCGCCCAAGGGTGTCTAGCGCCCCCCTCCTGCGACCACATTTCCTCTTCTTCCAAGGACACGGGTCCAACTGGATGAGGGCCCACCCCAATGGCTCCTTTTGCCCTGGTCGCCTCCCTAAAGGCCCCGTCTCTAAGGCAGCGGCCTCTTAGGCGCGGGGGTTAGGGCCCCGCCGCGTGGACTCCAGGGGCCCACAGTTCAGCCCTAGGGGACACGGGCTGGGGCCGATGGGCACGTCCCACCGCTGGTCCCGGGCCACGCAAAAGGTGACTGTGAGAGACACGGTTCTGGAAGATTCCGTGTGGGTGTGTAAGTGGCCAGATCCCTCTGCTGGGAGGAGGCTGCGAAGTGGAAACGTGCCCCACCCGCCTCGGGAGACCCGCACACCTGGCGCAGGGCCACGGCCGGGCAGGGGCTGCTGGGGAAGGCTCACGAGGTGGGGGAGAGCCAGGCCCGCCTCCCCGCACCGGGACACCCGGACACCGGGACACGGGGACACCGGGACACCCACGGCACCGGGACACCCGGACACCGGGACACGGGGACACCGGGACACCCACGGCACCGGGACACCTGGACACCCGGACACCGGGACACGGGGCACCAGCGCCGCGCCCCTCCCGGGCTCCCTCCTAAACACCCACGCTCCGCCCCGGCTTCCTGCCTCCAGAGCTTGGGACTCAGGCCCTGAAAGGTCATTGGCGCACGGGAGCGGCGAGTTCCAAGGGCCTGGGAGCCGGGCAGGTGGCAGGTGGCGGGAAGAAGGCGGCAGGTAACCGGTAACAGGCGCGGGGCGGGGGCAGCGTTGGCATCCAGCCTGTTTAACACCAGCCACCCCAGCGTCCGGCCAAACGCAGCCTCCGGGCATCTGACGTGTGTCTCCCACGGAGGATGCGGCTGACGCGTGGGCTTTGAAGACAGACAGACGGCCCCGGCTTTGACTTTTAGCCTCGTATCTGCAAAACCCAGGGGGTCTCAAATCCTGGGGCCGGCGGACGACCGTGACCTAAGGCCCGGGAAGCGCCCGGTGCGGGGCCTGCGCGTAGTAGGTGCTGCGGCCGCAGCGCCGCCCTCACCGAGTCACCGAGGCCGGGGCCGGGCCGAGCGGAGCCCCGCGTGTGGGGCGGTGGCGCCCCCCGGTGGCCGCACGCGGTGATGCGGGGCAGGGTGGCGCGGCCCGCGAACGCCGTTAGACCCACAGCGCGCGTGAATCCAGGTGGGCCGCACGCCAGGGGCGACCGGCCCTTCTCCGCCACCCTGGCGGGCTCACCCTCCATCTCTCCGCCAACAGTCAGCACCCGCCTTGGGGGGAGCGGCTCCGACGACTTCGGGAGACCCTGTGCGCTCTGTCGCCCAGCATGCAAGTGATCCTAAAGCCGTAAGTGCCGGCTGCGCCCCCAGTGCGATCCTAGCGCGACCCTATAGCACTCGGAACCCCGGGGCCCCGCGCTGCCTACGCCCTCGCCTTGTGCGGAGGAGGAGCAGATGCACGCCCCGCTGCTACTGACTTTTCTGAGCTGAGAAGTGGAGCCGAGGAGGGGTTACTCTGCCTCGGAGCTCCCCCCCCTCACCAAAAACATAGACCCCCTATGGCTACCTGAAATCTCACTGGAGCCGCGTATTCCTTTGCTTGTGCATCGCTCTCTCCAGACTTCTCTTGCACAGTGAAAATCCCCTGGAACTTCCAAACACCCGGGGGAGGGGGAGTGCATCAGCTTCCTTCCCAGACGGGGGCGCCCGGGGATACCTGGGGTGCCGACCCTTCGTGCTGTCATCATCTCCAGGTGGACCCCACTCCACACGCACCCTTCACCCCACCTGCTTTCTGCCCAGAGAGGGGCCAGCAGGGGATGAGGGGCCCAGTGGGGGAGGCCTCCCTGGGCGGGGAGACCTGCCCTCCAGCTGCTGAGCGGTCCCCAGGAGCGGGAGGCCGAGGGCAGGCGTGGCCGGGTCGCAGGGCCCCCTACCAGTTCCGTCTGGAGCAGCAAGCCCCACACCAGCCCTGCTCCTCCTCCACCACCCTGCTCACTCGCCTCCTGACAACTTCCTGGGCTCTTTATCCAGCAAAATGAGGTTCCGGATACCCCGACAGAGGGACCCCTGCTTGCCCCCCTGAGTATCCTCTCCCGCTGCCCCAGAAGATTCCTGCCAAGACCCCAAGGTAGTGGTCACTGGCCACAGGCCCCGGCAATGCCCATGGGGTGGTTTCAGGTTCTTCTATGGCACAAGACACCTGCCATGAATGCTGGACGTGGCGGGGCACAGGCCAAAGCTCCCAGAGGTGGCGCGGGCCAAGACTGAGGCGCTCTCTGAGCGCACCTGAGCCACCAGGGGGCGCCCGACTCTGGCCAACCTTCCCTGACCCGCAGGCTGCCGTCGGGGCTCAGGAATGAGCCTTCTGTTTTCTCCCCCACCCCCACCGCGCCCATTCCCTCCGCCCTCTCTTCAAGCCACCCAAGGTGGTTCTGATGCCGTCATGGCTCCCTCGCCCGCACCCCTCACTCCCATTCCACACACGGTCCACAGACCCTCCTTCCCTCGGTGGCCTTTGCTGGAACCTCTGCAGATTTAAGCAGCTCCCCCCGCGTTCCTATCCTCACCACCCCTGCAGCGGTCCCTCCAAGCCCCTCTCTCCCCCCTGGGATCCCTGGATCGTTCCAGGTTTGAACCCTCTTTACCATCCGTAATCCCGAGAGGAAAGCCACGGGCAGGGACTCTCGTCTCTTTGGCAGAAGAGGAAACTGAGGCACAGGAGAAGACACTGACAGACACAGAGCGAGTGGGTGGTGGCACCGGGGAGAGAAATGGGAGGCCTGGTCACCCCCTCACTCTGGGAGCTGCCTGTGGGGGGCGTGAGGGACATAAGGGGCAGCCAGCTGGCGGGACAATCTTCACGGGTGGTGCTTCTTCACAGACGAGTCGGGACACCTACTTTGCTGCTGTTGACTTGCTGTGCGACCTCTGGCAGACCCCTCCTCTCTGGGCCTCTGTAGAGAGGGGATGTGGCCTCTAGGTGCCCCCGTGAGACTTTCTGTGACTGTAACTGGGGCCTGGATCGGCTCCATGCCCTTGGGGCTTCTGGGGTCCTCAATCAAAATGCCAGAGGGCTTTTGAGAGGGCGGTGACAGTCCTGCGGTGTTTGGTGCTGGTGATACAAGTCTCCACTTCTCCACTGCGTCCTCTCTGGCCTTTTACTCCACGAGCATGGACACTTCGTGGAATCCCACCACAGCCTGAGGGAGGCAGGTACTACTTTCCCTGTTTTAGAGATGGTGAAACTGAGGGTCACAGGAGTGGCTGAGGACTGCCATATGTTGCTCATGGAAGGTTCTGGAAGTCTGCTTTAGA
Organism: Canis lupus baileyi; assembly: GCF_048164855.1. Taxonomy (NCBI): domain Eukaryota; kingdom Metazoa; phylum Chordata; class Mammalia; order Carnivora; family Canidae; genus Canis; species Canis lupus. The sequence goes on from NC_132863.1 coordinate 33,718,465, forward strand.
AATTCAGGGTTTGCCCCAAGTCTTTGATCTGCCCCAGCAGAACTGAAGCCCTTAGGCCTCCTCTCAAGAGGTAGTATGGGAACTGTAAGAAAAAGACAGGGCTCCCAGCCTCTCTTGCCCCTTTAGCCAGTCCCTCAACCGCCCACAAGCAGACACCGCAGCCCCGCCACAGCCCGCGAGCAGATGCAGGTTTATTATTGTACAGACTGCAGCACCCTGAACCCTCACCTCAAACACCAGCCCGAACCCTAGGCCCGGGAGCTCTGCTACCCAGAGGCTTATCCCCAGCACTGAGCCAGCCCCAAGTGTGGACAAGGCTCTCAGAGCCAAGGCCCGGGACCCAGCGGCCCTGAGCAGTGGATTCCCTCAGAGTCCAGAAAAGCCCAGACACGGATGCAGAGCCACGGGCTGGCTGGGGACGGGAGAACCGCAGGCTCCTCTCTAAGAAACGCAGTCCGAGATGCCAACCTCGCCGTGAGGCCCCACGTGGGAGCTGGAGGACGGCTCCCAAGCACCGTGCGGGAAAGGCACGGCCAGTCTCATCAGAAGCAGACTCCAGCTTGCAGAGCTGCGCTGGGGAGGCTAGACCACACCGCCAAAGCCCCCAAGGTCCACATCCCTGTGGCTCCGCTTGGATGCCACGGCCACAACCTTCCCTGGGTTTGGAGGGGCCTAGAAGCCCTTTCCCTCTGTCCCCCCGGGGCGCAGGGGCCCGGAGCCCTCGGCCTCCACCCCGCCCCGGCAAGCACAAGGGACCCGAGACCCAGTGTGGTACAAAACATCTGTAATGAGCTACATGCAAACACCATCTTCCGCCAAGCGAGCCGAGGCGCTTATTGTCCATCAGACTGCACCCACGGGGGCCTCCAGACTTGCTCTTCTCTCCCTGCGAAATGCTGGTTCACAAACAGCTTGTCTTGAGCACCTGCCTGAGAGTCTACCCCAGGGAAATCCGCCTGGGCTTCCACGCTCCTGCTCCCTCGGGGCCGCGGTGGGCCCCGGCGTGGGCAGCGGGCTAACTCTATGCTGGCAGCCCCAGGACTCCGGCAGGGCGGCCCTTTGGCGTCCCGGGCACACCGGCAGCCCCAGATGCGATGGCAGCCTCAGGCTCCGGCGCACTCGATCACAGGGGCCATCCTGAATGCCCCTTAGCCCTTCTTCCCGCTCCCACCCTGGCCACCTGGTCAGTGGCTTCCCAGCCACAGGTTCCAGTGCCTGAGTTTCCCCCCTTCTCTTGGCCCAGAAGGGGGCTAACTGGACAAGGGGGTGGAGACCGGAGCACCGTGTCGGGGGGTGTTCAAACTGAGCATGTCCATTTCCTCTATTGGCGTCCTGAACATCTGTCAGCAAGGGAGAGCATGTGTGCTGCATGGAGCCCATGAAAGGCAGGGCCTCCACACTGAGGGTGGCTCCCTTGCTCACCCGCCACGGGGATCTGTCACTCCCTCGGCACCCAGATTAAAATAAAGCAGGGCAGGGGGGGAAGGAAAGGGTCTGGGAGTTAGTCTGATGATCCTGGTCTAGTGACTTCTCCCAAAACACACAAAAGCTCAGGGAAGGGGGACCCTAGCAGCAAGGCGAGGGAATAGATGAGGATGAGGGACAGGTGCGCTCAAGAGACCAGGGCGCTTCCTTCGAGGCTTCCCTGCCACAGGGCACAGAGCTCCCGGAGGACCCCCAGCACATTCTATTGCTCTGGGCATCACTGCCACCCAGCGTAGGTGCCACGGGAGGCCTCCTTAAACGGATGTGGTGTGGATGTGAGCTGGACCCCAGGGCTCCAGGTCTAGAGTTCAGTCCTCCTTGGCCACCTGGCCTGGTAATGCTGGCAGACGGGTCCTCACATCCTCAGCAGGAACCTCTGGCTCTGCAAAGAGACCACAAGAGGCTGGGGTGAGAGAGGGAGGGAAGGAGGAAGCCCTTGAGCCAGGTTCCAGCCTCAGGCTTGATGTTCTCTGGGGCAAGGAGCCACCTCTCCCAGCCCCCAGGGCATCCGTGCCCCCACCCCTTGTAAGACAAGACCCTGAGGCCTGTCCTGGCTTTGCTGGTCCCCTGCCCTCCACCTCCCCACTGACACCTGGCTTACCCCAGCCTTCCGGTCATTAAGCTGTCCCTGCAGCCATCATGCCCAGATGCCCCGACACAGGGGCCCCCCGCAGAGCTCAGTACTCACCCCCAGGGCACCACCTACCAGGCTAATATTGTCGCTATTTACCGGGTGACTGGACAGAGATTTCTTTTCTCCTGGGACCAAGGAGGGGCCTCCAGACCACACTACAGCTAGGACTGAGGGAGGGGTCTTTGGTTGGGGGCAGGGCAAGAGGCAGAAACTGTCAGCATCACCAAGCACAGGATTTAGGGTGTGAAGACTGGTCCTAGCAGAGAAAAGACTTTGTCTTGTAGCTTTTTCACCCTGAGACCCACAAGAGCCACTTTTGTCAGCGCAGACCAGTCCACCTCTTTCACAGGACCTTACTGAGCCTTGGCGGGGGGAGGGACAACTAACACCGGGAGTTTCTGGAAGAGAGGACTGGGGGATGGGGAGGACAAAGTCAGAGGGATTACAGACTGAAGCAGGCAAGAGAGAAACGGAGGGCAGAGAGAAGAGGGTCTGCCCATCTCAGGCAGGCTCAGCTGAGACTGTGGGAGTCTGGGGAGAAGCTGCTGTGCCGCATGTGATGTCTGACTTTGGCATAAGGAGCTGTAAGTTAAGGGTTTACTCTATCTTTGCCCCGTCTCTTCGGGTGGGAGTGGGTCCCTGCTGTATCCCTGGATCCCAGCAGAGTAGCTGCTTAGTAAGTGGTGGTTGAATGAATGAGTGAAGCCCCCAGTGCTCACCTGACAGGAAGCAGGTGCCCTGCACATGTTGAGCTAACGAGCTATGGCTGTGTATGTGTGTGCGTGTTGGGGAACACGTGATCTTTCAAATCACCAATCTGTTCCTGCCCCTGTTGGGGGATAGGCCTCAATTAGCCACAGGACTGATGCCCAGTAGGCAACATCCTTCCTCCATTACCCTGGTGCCCGGAGCTCTCTACAGGCTCCCACCCCCTGGGAGACACACCTGGTAGACAAGGGTCAGGTCAGGAGGTGAACGAAGAGGATGGCCAGGCCGATGTTAAGCAGGATCACCATGCAGATAAGGACGGTGTTGGGGACCTGGGAGCAGTGGAGAGAAGCCGCCTGAGTCCTTATGGCCTCCGAAATACCCGTACCCAAGACCCAGCAAGGCTAGACAGAGGAGCAGGAACTTCTGAAAGAACCCTCCTGAGAGCACCCCTTGCTTTGCTCCCTGCTGTGTCCAGCACCTGGACAGCAAGCCCTCGGAGCTGGAAGGATTCTGGGAAATGATTAACCAAACCATTTAGGGTTGAGAGGAGAACGGATGTGTCCCAAAGCACACAGTGGGCAGCAGTGGGCCTGGAAGCCAGAACATGCCTTCCTTCCTGCTAACCCTCCTGGGACCATATTCACTGGTCTCACTGAATCTTGCCTTGCTCGTGATCCCTGAGCTTCTAGCTCCCAGGCCCCTCTAATAGGCCCTCCTGGGTCCTTCCTCCACTACCAGGAAGCCCTTCCTGCTACACCTTGCAGCAGATGCCCTGCTCAGGTCGGCCCTGGGCTCCCAGGTGCACTCCCCGCCCCTGAGCTGCTTAGGGCTCCCAGCCCTCCCTTCTCCACAGCTGCCCCCTGCTCACCCGCCAGCAGGCACAAAGGCCTGCCCCCTGCCCCAAGGTGGGGCGACTCCGCAGTGTACTTTATGCCACCGAGTCCTCCGGCTTAGGCGCACTGGCCTCAGCCCACATCCCTGCTGGGGCTTCCCCGCCGTCCTGCGCCATCGCTGTCCCACTCCCAAATCCTCCGCCCCCGGCCTCACCTCCTCCACCTCGGCCTCGGCCTCCGCGGAGGCCGCCTCCTTCCGAGCCCTCTTCTTGGCCCCCGCCTTGCTCAGCCCCCGGGCCTCAGTCTTGCGGGCCTTGGCCCTGGGCTCGGCTTTGGGCACGATGGGCTTGGGCTCCAGCTTGGCGGGGGGCTCGGGCGCGGGCTCGGGGGCGGCGGCCGGCGACGGCGGCGCGGAGTCGGGCCCCGCGGCCCGGGGCTGGGGCTGGGGCTGGGGCTGGGGCTCGGGCGCGGGCTCGGGCTCGTCCTCGAAGGGCGGCGGCGCGGGCGGGGCGGTGCGCACGGCGTAGCTGTGGTAGCCCCGGTACAGCGCGACCTCGGGCTCGGGCGGCGGCGCGGGCGGCGGCTGCAGCGCCTCGATGGCCATGCGCTCGGCGGCCGGCTCCCCGTTCCAGGCGCGCGGGCTCGCGGGGCGCTCCCTGGCCGCCCCCGGGCGGGGCCGCTTGGGCTGCGGGGGCGTCCCTGCCGGCGACGGGGGGCCGCCCTCGGGCGCGGGGGGCTCGTGCTCGTGCAGCTGCGGGCTCTCGCGGGCGGGCGGCGGGGCCCCCGCGGGCCCTGGGCCCCGCTCCGGGGGCTCGAGCAGGCTCTCCGAGTTCTCCAGGATCTCCTGCAGCAGCCGGCGCTTCTGATACTCCGGTCCTGCGGGGGAGGGGGTGGGGTCAGCGAGGCTGGCCCCGGACCCCGGACCCCGCACCCGAACCCGAACCCGAACCGGGTCCCACCGCCCGTGACCCTGCGACCCTGCGCAAGCCGCGTAACCTCGCCGCCCAGCCAGCACCTGCCTACCGTCCAGGGTGGGCCCAACACCGTGCCAAGCAATTTCCAAAGGGTAGCTCATTGCCGCCTTTTAACAACCCTGAGAGGTCCATGCTGTTATTGGCCTCTTGTTTACAGATGAAGAAAGGGAGGCTCCGAGAGGTAACACCACTTGCCAAAGTCACCCAGCTGACAAGGGGCAGAGCCAGCACCAGCATCCAGTCCGACTGGCTCCAGTGTTTATGCTTTTCACCGTGACACTGGTTTCTTTCCATTCCTTTATCTGAAAAATGGCCTAATCACGCCTATTTCATAAATACGAATGGACGAGTTAATGGGGGAAAAATGCATGAAAAATGCAAAACTCCCGGCTTGGCACATGGCGACAGATGTAGCTATGAGCACCCAAGGTGGAGGCAATGCCAGGAGGTGTCGCTCTTCCTGGGACCAGCAAGGGGAGTGCTGTGCAGGGAGGCAATCCAGCCTTCCAGGTATGCATCTGCACTGCAAGGTCCTCCAACTGGTCCCCTGTGGTCTCCCTGCCACAGCCAGAATAACATTTCTAAAATAAAGTCTAACCATGCCATTCACCACAAAACCCTTCAATGAGGAGAACAGCAATCTCCTACCCACTGGGCTCCCACATGCCAAGTCTCTACAGACTCAGGGCTGCTGGGTTCTTCTTACTCCGCAGTGTCTTCCCACCAGCTCCTGCCTGGCTTACTATCTAGCCTCCCAGCCTGCCACTCTACTCCAACCTTCTGTGCCTTTGCACCCGCAGTCCCTTCCTCTTTGTTTGCCCGGCCCACACAGCACTACGTGGTGCCATGATTCTCAATGAACGGTCCCAAACCAGCAGCATCCAGCAGCATGGGCATTGCCTGATCCTTGTTAGAAAAGCACATTCAGGGGTCCCTGTGTGGATCAGGTCATGATCTCAGGGTCCTGGGATTGAGCCCTGCGTTGGGCTCTGTGCTCAGTGCAGTGGCTGCCTGTCCCTCTCCCTCTGCTCACCCTCCACCCCACCCCACTCCATCTCTCTCTCTCTAAAATAAATAAATAAAATCTTAAAAAAAAAAAAAAAAGAAAGAAGGAAAAGCACAGTTGTGGGCTCCACCCCAGACCTACTAAATCAGAAACTAAGGGTTGGCCCAGCATGCTGCGTCATGTTTGAGACCCACTGACCTGGTGAACGCTCATTCAGCCTTCAAGATTCAGCTCAAAGGGCCTCTCCTGAGGGTGGCCTCTAGCATCTCCCTGCCTGACTGGGCTAAGGGCTCCCTGTGAGCTCCCAAAGCCCCTGGTCTAGTCATACAGAATTTATGCTGTGTGGAATTTAATCCTAACGGTGACATGAGAGCTCGCTATGGACTGAGCCCTGTGCTCCCCACCTGACATGCATTTGATCCACTACCCTCCAAGAGTAAGTATTAGGGACGCCTGGGTGGCTCAGTGGTTGAGTGTCTGCCTTTCGCTCAGGGCGTGATCCTGGGATCCCGGATCGAGTCCTGCACTGGGCTCCCTGCAGGGAGCCTGCTTCTCTCTCTGCCTGTGTCTCTGCGTTCTCTCTCTGTGTCTCTCATGAATAAATAAATCATTTTTTTAAAAAGTAAGTATTATTCTTACTTCTATTTTAAAGATCAGAAAATTGAGGTTTACAGAGGTTAAAGAACTTAACAAGGTCGCTGAGCTGGTCAGCAGCGGAGTCAGGAGGCAAATACAGGCCTCACTCCCTGATATGCTGCCTTGATGATTCTCTGCTCCTCTAGATTCTGGATCCCGGAATCCCAGTTTTGTACCCCAGAGCCCAGCACAGTGCCTGACACATGGGCAGCACTCAATGCCAAACTGAAAGGGATGAGCAAGAGCACGAAGGCTTTTTGCCTCCTCATCCACAGAGACTCCTCTCTTTACTAAGCTTCATCAGCTCAACTGTCAGCCCTGCCTGCAGGAGAGCGAGGAAGCAGCCTAGAGAGGGTCCAGTCCACAACTGAGGATCTCTGATTCCCCCATCTCAGCATGAGTCCCTAGTGTTACTCCATCCTATGCTTTCACCATACCACCCCCCACCCCCCATTTCTTGAACTCATGGACATTTGTGGACCCACTTGGGCATCCCAGCTTCCCAACAAACAAAAAGAAAAATGGTCCAACCCTGGGGGACCTCCCCTCACCCTGTCCTGCCCGTCTCCACCCTGGCTGGCCCTACCTGGCTGGTAGAAGTCTGGAGCCAGCTCCCTGGCCAAAGTGCGAGCAATGTTGGACTCCTGGTTGGCAGCGAGGGCGGCCTGTTCTGCTGCTTCAGCTTTGGCCTTGGCGTGGCTCGTCCTAAGGAGACAACATACATAGTAGAGACTCAGGATCCCTCCAGAAAACCAGATCTCTGCCCACAAAAGATACATGAACAGAGCATTCATTCAATGGATATGTATTGAACCATGTGGCCCAGACTACTGTGCATCCCCTAGACCTGTTTCCAGGCCTGGCCCATAAAACCTCCTCTACAGTCTTCTACATTGTCTCCTTTCCCCCTGTTGCCGGGTGAAAGGAGGGAAGGCCAACACCCCGAATGGGGAATTTAACCTCTTTTGTGTCACAGGCCCCTTTGGCATCTGGTGACTCTTAGGAACCCTTTCACAGAATAATATTTTAAAATACATAAAATACATAGGATTACAAAGGGATGCAATTATATTGACACACTGTTACCAAAATATTTAAAGGAACAAATCTGTAATATAATGCATGTCCTTCTTTATTAACACATCAAAATGTCTAAGTGTACTTACTACAATGTTTAAAGTACAGATCAGTATAAAGGACTTTTGAAAGATATCTGCAAAAGGGGCACCTGGGTAGCTCAGTGGGGGGGACCATGTGGCTTTTGATCTTGGGAGTCTGAAGCCCACATGGGGTATGAAGATTACTTAAAAAAATAAAATCTTTATAAGAAAGATATCTGAAACAATAATAATGTGATTTCCACTGGTGACAAAGTCACAGATATTTCTACTATTACGATGGTTTATTGCCTACCTCCATCATTGAAGCAAATGCTACATTTCAGTAAGAGGTCAGTAAAAAAGATAGTTTTCCCATCTGTTGTAGACACTTGTGGTGCCCTGCCCAGATCCCTTCTCTGGGGAAATGCACCCAGCCCTAGCTCCTGTACTGGCTGCTAATGGCTCACTGCTGTCCCAGGGAACTGCACCCAAGAGAAGCCACGTTGGGTGGCAGCTCACAACTAATGACCTACGACACCCACCAGTCCCCTTCCTGCTCCAGGAGGAACCAACTCTGTGGTACAAGCCAGGCTCCAGAACCCCCACCATGGGGTCAGACTGAAGCAGGACTGCAGGTGAGAGCACATCCTTCCTTGGTCACTTCTCAACTCTACTCTGCTTCTGTCACTACCCCTCTGTCCTGAGAGTGTCCCCTCAAAAAAATAATCTGCTCGAGAAGCCCCACCTCAGGCTCAGCTTCTAGGCCATCTAACTAAGACAGCATCCAAGTTCACAGACTCCCTGAAACCCCCTGTGGGCCCCACGTTAAGAAACATAGTGGAAGGAACGCAGGTCCAGAAATGATTCTTGCACAGTGCAAAGTTCCCTTGCCACAGTCCCACACTGGAACATGGCACATTTAGGTATTAAACATTCAATATGGAACATTAAAGCAGGCCTTACATGTTTGCTGTGTTAACCACCTGAGATTTCAGGGATGTTTGTTTGTTTCAGCTGCTAGTCTAGCCAGGAGCACTTACTGAAATAATAATAGCTTCATTATGAATGGGCCAGGTACCATTCTAAAGGAATTATGAAGATTATCTTGTGTAATCATCATCATACCTTAGGAAAGCCGGTGCCGTTGTTATTTTCCAGATTTTACAGAAAAGAAAGTGGAAGTACAGACAAGTGAAATAATTTGTCCTGGGCCTCAGGGTCATGAAGTGCAGGAGTTAGGATTTTGAACCCAGGCAAGATGACTCCAGTGACTATGTGCTTGAACACTACTCTGGAACATGTGCCATGCTTGGCCAGGAGCCAAGGGCAGAGACTCCGTGGGGAAGACAAACCCTGTCCCTGTCCTCACTGTCAAGTGAGGGAGGAAGGTGGTAAACAAACAACAAAACATCTCTAATAAAATGTGATTAAGTGAAAAATCCTCAACTGCAACTGTGAGAAGTGTTATGAAGGAAGAGTATAGAAGGCAGTGAACATGGACAGGAAGATGGTATAGACTGGTGGCAGGGGTGGAGTCAGGGAAGGTTTCTTTGAGAATGGGACATTTAAGTTGAGATAAAGTTAGAAGAAACAAAAGTTAGAGCCGTAATAACAGGACAGGTGGGGACAGCAAGGCAGGTAGAGGAAAGAGCACCTGAGAGAGACAGCAAGAGCTCAGTGCCTTTGGGCAACTGAAAGGTCAACTCAGTGTCCACACTGCTGATGAGTTTGGGGAGCTGATGTGTGTTTGTCTTTGTATCTCAGTCTCCAGTGTCTACAGAATTGGGCCTGGAATAAGGGATATAGCTTTTATGAAGCTCCTTCCACAGGAAAGGCCCTTTACCTATGCTATCCCCCTCAATCCTCAAAAACTGCCTGAGGTGGTTCTTACTGTTCGTACTTCACACATGGGGAAACTGAGGCTCAGAGAGGTTATCTTCTCAAGAAAGCACACTGATGGTTAACCCAAAGCATTTACTATTTGCCATGGGGTTTACAGAAATGAACTCATCTGATCCCCAATCACGCTGGATGGCAGATGGTACGACCACCATTCCTCTTCACAGAGGAGAAATGCAGGGCACGAGGTTTTAAGGAACTAATGCAACTGGCAGAGGAAGACTTCAAACCAAGGCCTTCTGGGCTCTAGAGTCTGTGCCTTTGACCACAGGCTATACAGTTGATAATGAGTGGTGGCAGTCAGACCTAGAACTGACTTCCAAGTCCTGCCCTCTGCTATGCCACACTGCCACAGTAATGGTTACTAAAGGAAAGAATACACAAAGGTGGGGTGCCTGGCTGGCTTAGTGGCTCTTGATCTCTTGATCTCGGGGTCATGAATTTGAAGCCCACATTGGATATAGAGTTTACTCTAAAAAAAAAGGAGTACATAAATGAGCTCATGCACGTGCACAAGTCTGAGCAAAGGGGCACCACAAGGAATAGCCCAGAGCACAATTTTCGATTCCAATTTTGGCTCTGCCAAGGCTGGCACTAAGGTGAGACAAGTGAGGCATTTACTGCAGGCTCAAAATTTAGGAAGATGTGAAAAACTCAGGAAGCAAGATAAAACGATACTTTAAAGCAATATTTTTAAAAGTCAGAAATAATGCCAAAAATCCTTAATGAACAAGTTATGATCAAAATTTAAATAAAAACTAGATCAGACCCTATACTTCTGCATGACCTTGCTCATGTCACCCGAGTCCCAACCCCATTGAGACTCCAGTACTGTGAGTGCGTAGCTCTGCCTCTCTGTGCCCCAGTTTCTTCATCTGTATGATGGAGATCGTAATTCTACCCTCTTGGAATTGCTATGAAAACTAACGATTTAAGAGGCAGCATATGAAAGTGTTTAGGTCAGGATGGGTCTGAGTGGAGAGGGTGGTGATGGTGGTGGAGGTGGTGATGGAGGTGGAGGCAGTGGTGATTCATGAGGTAGTGGTGGTGGTGGTGTAATGGTGGGAAAGGTGGTGGTGACAGTGGTGGTGATGGAGGAGGTGAGGTGGTGGTGGTGGTGGTGGTGACGGAAGTGATGGTGGTAGAAGCAGTGGTGGAGTCAGTGATGGTGGTAGTGACAGTGGTGACAGTGGTGGAGGAGATGGTGGTGGTGGAGAAGGTGGTATTGGAAGTAGAGGTGATGATGGAGGATGTGGTGGAGGACATGATGGAGGTGGAGGTGATGGTGGTGGTGGTGGAGGAGGTGGAAGTGATGGTGATGGTGGAGGGGAGGAGGTGGTGGTGGTAGTGGTGAAGGAGGTAGTGTTGGAGGTAGAGGTGATGATGGAGAAGGTAGTGGTGGAAGACACGATGGAGGTGGAGTGATGGTGATGGTAAAGGAGGTGGAGGTGATGGTGGTAGAGAAAGCAGTGGTGGTAGAGGTGGTGATGAAGGAAGAGGAGGAGGAGGAAAAGATAAGGTTTATGACAACAGAACTGAATGTGGTACGTGCATATCCCCAGGTTCATATTCGCCTGTACACAGATGCATGTGATTCAAAGTCCTACACTTTCCAGAAACACTTCCCTGGAAACCTGAAACCCCAGGTCAGGCGGGGAGGAGGGAAAGGGCTGGGCAAACCTTCAAACAGAGAAAATGTCCTTTTTTGGTAACACAAGCTGGATGGTGCTTGCTTGTTTCCTGGTGCCCGGGGAAGCTGTGTTGCAGGACTCTTCCTAAGGCCAGCATGACGGCTTGCACACAGAGCCCCAGAAGCACTGGGGGATCAAGCGTGGACCCCGCCCAGAACAGCCAGAACAGGGGTGGAGAAAGGGGCAATGAGGGCTGCCGTGTTCAAAGGAAGCACACCTCCCCTTCCCTGTGTCTGTCAGTCTGGCTGACTGAACCCCTTATCAGCCCCACCCCACGCCTCTGGTCTCAGGAGTGGCTCCCAGCCTTCGAGCCAGGCACGCCAGTGTTCTCCCGCTCCCTCCTCCTCCTCTCCTTGCCGCTGCCGCAGCCAAGGCCATGACTCACCAGGTCCCCTCTCCTACTCCTGCTAGGGCTCCAGCATCTGCAGCCTCTCCCTCCTTCGTCACTGCTCCTCAAAGCCCCCGACGTGCTCCCTACAACTGACTGCAGTGGCACCGTGGGCTGGCTTAATCCAGTTGTCCAGCGGCCTCAACTCTTGCTTAAAATCTTTGCAAGGCTTCCTACCACGCTCAACATAAAGCCCAGGGCACTTAACACAGCCTCGGGGCAGGTGCTCCCGATCCTCGATCCTCCGTCCTCCGCCAGGCAGTTCTGACGGGTCTATCGCCAGCTGCCTCCACAGCGCAGCCCGAGGCCGGCCAGAGGGTGAGGGCGGAGGGCCTGCTGCTGCCCAGAGGCCCTTGTAGGCCGCGGCCACTCACAGTGTGGCCCCATCACCCTCCCGGGCCCTTCATCACCTGGGAGCTTGTCAGAAATGCAGGTTCTCAGGCTCCACCCAGACCTGAGTCAGAGCGGCAGGGGGAGGAGCCCAGGAGTCTGTGTTATCAGCCCTCCGGAGGCTTCCTCGGCTCACTGAAGTTTGAGAAGGTGTCCTGGCAGAGGGAAACCAGCTGGGCAGCTCCCCGCCTGTCCAACTGCCAGAGGGGCTTCGAGTGTCTCTCCTCAAACACCAGGATCCCTCTCAGAGTCCAGGTCCTGCTAGGGAAACGCTGGACCCACTTCTCCTCTGACCCCTCCCTGTGCCTGGGCTGAGGCCGCAGGGGGAGGGTCTCCGAGTGTGGCTCTGACCCACAGGGGGAAAGGAACCAGCAGAAACTGGGGCAGGGGGAAGGGCAAGGATCAGTCAGTCTTCTTGATTTCATTCGGATTATCGTTCGTCAGCAGGGTTAAAAATAAGGCTGGTGGTTCTGGGATAGGGGCAGGGCGATAACCCAACAGAACCACTTCTGAGAGCATTCCCTTCCCCCAGCCCTAGGTCCGGGCTGCAGCCCCCCCCCCCCCCCCCCGCATGGATGGTTTCAGGGCCTAAGGGGGATACCTGCTGGACTCACCCCTGACTCCAAGTCTTTACTCAGGCTGTTCCCCCACCTAGAACACTCCTCACCTCCGTCCACCCTCCCAGTCTTAAAGAGCCAGCTCAAGACTCACTTCTGCATATTGATTCACTCATTTAATACAACTTTCTGGAGTGCCTACTGTGTGCAAGACACTGTTCTGAGTACTGCGGACACAACAGCAAAGCAAACATCCAAAACCCCTTGCAGAGCTCATATTCTAGTGCAGGGGGTTGGCAAACTGTGTCAGCAGGCCAAATCTAGCCCAAATCTAGCCCACTGCTTGCTGCTCTACTGCCTGGAGGCTGAGACTGGTTTATATACTTTTGAATGGTTGAATGAAAAAAAAAACCAGGGGATCCCTGGGTGGCGCAGCGGTTTGGCGCCTGCCTTTGGCCCAGGGCGCGATCCTGGAGACCCGGGATCGAATCCCACATCAGGCTCCCGGTGCATGGAGCCTGCTTCTCCCTCTGCCTATGTCTCTGCCTCTCTCTCTCTCTGTCTCTCTGTGACTATCATAAATAAATAAAAAAAAATAAAAAAATAAAAAAAAGAAAAAAAAAACCAAGAGTAATATTTTCTGACACGTGAAAATTACATGAAATTCAGGTTTCAGTGTCCATATAAATAAAGTTTTACTCAAATCCAGCCACACCCATTTGTTGACACATTGCCTAGAGTTAAGTAGTTGCCACATAGACTGTGACCTGCAAGGCCAAAAATATTTACTGTTTGGTCTTTTACAGAAAATGATTGCTGATCCCTGTTTTTTTTGTTTCTTGGTTTTTTTTCTGATCCCTGTTTTAATGCATTCACTCAACAACTGTCTCTTCTACTACTACTATTAACAATACTGGGCAGCCCGGGTGGCTCAGCGGTTTAGCTCCTGCCTTCAGCCCAGGACGTGATCCTGGAGACCCCAGATCGAGTCTCATGTCGGGCTCCCTGCATGGAGCCTGCTTCTCCCTCTGCCTGTGTCTCTGCCTCTCTCTGTCTCTCATGAATAAATAAATAAAGAAAGAAAATTAAAAACAAACAAAAAAAAACAATATTAACCTGTTCCTTGTTGTTTGTGCCCTGCTCTGTACTGTGGTCGCAAATGACCTCAGAGAGAGGGAGTCCCTTTTTCAAGGTCACAGCTAGCAAAGTGCTCTTACCCATTACACCAAGCTGCTACCCTCTTCCCACCGACTCTGGGCCAAGTCCTCCATGTGCTGGGACCAGGGATGGGGATGAACAGGACCCAGAAGCCACGTGAAGAACTCACAGCCTAATGTCGCCCTGCCAAGACAACCACACAACATCCCTGAAAACCAATGAATGAACAGGGGCATAGAGCAAAGCCTCTAAACTGCTTGGTAGAGTGGCTAAGAGGGGGAAACTCCAGCTAGGTTGCTTGGGTATAAGGTCCGAACTCTGCCCCTTACACCTTTTGGCAAGTCTGAGCTCCCTGAATCCCAGTCTCCTCCTCTGTAAAATGAGGATAATAACAGCACCTAGTGGATAAATGATGTAATGAATGAACAGTCATTTGGCTCTTAGAGCAGTAGCCAGGCCACAGGAAGTGCATATAGTGCTTGTTAATAAAATAAAAAAGCATAATTTTTGGGAGGAGACTAAAAATCCTGAATGTACACATGCCACTTATTTGTTAAATAAAAATTAGACCAATGTTTTCATTTTTAAAATGAAAAAACAATCTTCAGAATAAGGAACCCATGGTATGTTTGGAGGACAGAAGTGGGTAATGAAAGGCCCCAGCTCAAACCTCTGCCTGCCTGTCTGGAGGCTGCAGAGGCAGTTGACAGGGATAATGCTGCCAAATGTCTTCCTGCAGTGAGGGATGCTTCAGATGCCACTGCCCTGTCCTCTCCCAAAATAGCCCCTCGCCCACAGCTCTGGCTGGCCATGGCTATTTCCTACAGAACAATCATGGTCCGAGTAATCACCAGAAGGAACTACAGCTGGGGTGTTCAGACACACGCTCAGAGAGCTCCCTGGAAGAAAGTCCTCTCCCTTCCCCAAGGATAAGCCAAGAGCACAGTCAGGGAGTCCTGACTGATGGGGGAATATCCTTTCCACCTCACCCCACTCCCAGACTTCATTTGGCAAATGGGGCTAAACCCCTGCTGGGAAGCCCCTCCCTAGAGCGGTTAAGGGCAGACGCTCAAGTCCAAATCAAGAGCCCCACAACATTTGAGGTATCTGAGCTTTGCTCACTGGTCTCAGTCTCGTCAACTGTAAAATAGGGATAATAATACTTCATTAAATCCTGAGAGTGTGGAATGAGCACATAACGAATATTAGCTTTCATTTTCTTGGTTTTTGTTACTATTGTAACAATGCTGACCAGCAATTCCTTTCAGAATCCTATGGACTGAGTGACTGGGTGACGGGCACTGAGGGGGGCACTTGACGGGATAAGCACTGGGTGATGTATGTTGGCAAATTGAACTCCAATTAAAAAAAAAAAAGAATCCTATGGACTGCCCACAATTGGGACATAAACATGCATTCTTGTAGAAGGATATGTCATCTGAAACCTGTTTTAAGGTTCACCCATTTGCAGGTGGATCCATCCTTCATTCTTTCCTACTGCCAGACATACTCCATAAACCAGACTGAGCTCACCTGCATCTCAGTAGGTGGACATTTGGGCCGTTTCCACCTTTTGGTTGCTATGGACATTTGTGTACAAGTTTTTATGTGGTTCTATGTTTTCATTTCTCTTGGATGCACACCTGGGCATAGAATTTCTTGGTCATATGGTAACTCCATATTCCAGGCAAGGAGCTGCCAGGCTGGTTCCAAAGTGGCTGCACCATTTTAGATTGTCCCTGTAACATAGGAAGGCTCCTGTTTCTCCACATCCTCGCTAACACTTGTTATTAGATCCATCTTTTAAATTTTATTAATACTGGTGGTTTGTGAGGTGCCATCTCAACATGGTCTTGATTTGCATTTCCTGGATGGCTAATGATGTTGAGCACCTATTCATGGGCTTCATGGCCATTAGTATATCTTTTGAAGGGAAATGTCTATTTGGATCCTTTGCCTTTTTGTAATTGGGTTTTTGTCTTTTTAGTGTTGAGCTGTAAAAGTTCTTTATATAGTCTAGATATAAGTCCCTTATCAGATAGTGCCAATCCCATGTTGCAAATATTTTTCTCTCCTGTGGGTTGTCTTTTCACTTTCTTGATAGTGTCCTTTGAAGCATAAGCGTCTTTAAGTTTAAGAAGTCCAGTGTACCTGGTGTTTTTCTTTCATTGCTTATGTTTTTGGTGTCAGGTCCAAGAAGGCTTTGCCTAACCTGTGGTCGCAAAGTATTTTCCTCTAAGAGTTTTCTAGTTTGAGTACTTACGTGTAAATCCATAAGCATTGCTTCTAATAAGGAAAAAATGAGAAATAACCTAAGGGTTATGCTGTCCTGTGAAGTAGGCACTACCATCATTGTACAAATGAGAAAACTGAGTCACAAAGAGCTTACATGGTGTGTCCATTATTATTATAACGAATGCTGGGCAAGACATGGAAGGAAGTAGAATCTGGTAAGAGAGATGAGACTAGATGAAAGGGCCTGAGAACAGAACAAACAGAAGGCTACACAGTAGGAGTAAGCCCATCTGGTGTGTTACACGTCCATAATTTGTCTTCTGTTATTTTATATTATATATTATAAAATATAGAGTATAAAATGGCATGGCTTCATTGTAGAAAAGTTTTGAAATTAAGCAGGTTTCCTTTTTTAAAAAGAAAAAAATTGCTATTCACAGTTTGGTGTTTTGAGGTGGTTAGGAGCACAGCTGTATGACTGTGGATGACTTAATAAGCCACAATAAGCAAGTTCTCTGTGCTTGATTTTTCTATCTGTCAAATGGGGATATGAATAGCCCCAACCTCACTGGGTTGTTGGGATTATAGAGTGAATTAATATAGTAAAGCCTTTGAACAGGGCACGGCAGATAGTAGGCTCTATGGAAGAGTCTGAAAAATTTCAATAAAGGGGTTTTGTTCTAGTTGAAGTAGGGGCTGTGCCACCTCCTCAGGCCCTAGAGAACCTTGGAAACCCAGCCTGAAATCCCCAGGCCATGGAGGTGACCTTTCCAAATCACATTCTCTAGGGTCCCTTCTTCCCTTCTCAAAGGAGAGCCCCCAGCCCTGCTGGGAAGTCTCATCCATGTGTGAGCAAGTGTGCGACCCCCGCCCCCAGCCTAGAAGGCAGAGGCAAAGTAATAAAAGGTGCTGTTTACTGAGGGCTAATTATGTGCCAGACACTTGACCTATGTGGTCAGCTGAATAATGGCCCCAAAGATATCCCTGTCCTAATCCCTGGAACCTGTGAATGTGACCTTATATGGCAAAAGGAGTTTTGCAGATATGATTAAGGATCTTGAGATGCGGGGATTATCCTGGATTATCCAGGGAGGCCCTAAATGTGATCACGCATGTCCTTATAAGAGGAGGCAGAGGGAGATGGGATGGCAGGAGGGAAGGTGAGGTGATGACAAAAGCAGAGACTGGCCACATGTGATGTGAAAACAGAGGAGGGGCTGCAAGCTGAGGGGTGGGGGGCGGCCACGAAAGGCTGAAAAGTCAAGAAATGGGATTCGCCCCTGGAGCCTCCAGAAGGAACCAGCCCTGCTGACCCTGGCTGCAGTGTGGAGGCTGATTTCAGACTTCCCACCTCCAGAAGCATAAAAGAATAAATCCGTGTTGTCTTAAGGCCCCACGTTTGTGGAAGTTTGTTATGGCAGCAACTGGAAACTAAAACAACTTGTGTGATCTCATGTCATCCTCAAGACAACTCACTTTACAGGGGAAGAAACACAGGCTCAGAAAATCATTCGCCAGAGGCTCAGAGCCTGTGAATGCCAGAGCCAGCTGGAACGGGCATCCAAGGCCTTCCAGCAGCAAAGCCTTTGTGCCCTATGCATCCCCTGTGCCGCCTCAGCTTAAGCCCAGTCTCCAGAAGGCTCCAGCGGCCATCAGCCAGCCTTTTCCCACAGGGCAGGGTGAGCCCTGCCCTCTGAAAAGACCCAGGGCTAATGGTTACCAGCAGTGATAACCTTACTCCCCCAAAAAAGGGCTAGTCCATGAGGTCTGGGAGCTGCCTGGCTGACTGTATAGGACTGAGGTCTGGCTGCACTTGGGTGACCAGTGAAATGACAGGGCAGGGACCTCAGGCCTTGCACCCCTTCCCCACACAGGACTGGGTCCTGCAGTCCAACCAGGAACCCAGTTGCCAGCAGGGAGGCCTCTTCTGCTTGAGTTGGCTGAGATCCTCAGAGCAGCATAGAGAAACTTCCGTTTTAAAAAGTTTATATCAGGTTTGAAAGTCACATTTTAGAACCTACAAAAACAATCATATTAAAGCAATAGCACTGTGAATCCACTGAGCTTCTATGTGTACAACCCATTTTCAACAGGGCTCTGAATACAAAAATTCAGTGTTGAGGTACAGTGCTCAAGAGCATGCAACCTAAAGCCACACGACCTGCATTTGAATCCCTGAGTCATCCACTAGGCTGTGTGGCCCTGAGAAAAGTGCTTCACTTCTCTGCGCAGCCATCTGCTCTCCTGAAGACAAGGGTGGGGATGCCTGGGTGGCTCAGCAATTGAGCATCTGCCTTTGGCTCAGGACGTGATTCTGGGTCTGGGGATCAAGTCCCACATCAGGCTCCCTGAGTGGAGCCTGCTTCCCTCTCTGCCTATGTCTGTGTGCGTGTCACTCTCTCATGAATAAATATTTTTTTTTTTTTAAAGGAGGGTGGGAGGCAGATTTCTTGGGCAACTCCTGGTAACCACGTCCTTACATAATCCCCTCCCCTCGTGTGTGGGCTAGACTTAGATTTATTTATTTCTAAATAAAAGAACATGGGAAAGGTGATGGCATATTATTTTCAGAAGACAGTGCCTTCTCTCTTGCTGGCAGTTTTTCTTGCTGGCTTTGATGGGGAGGTCCACATGACAAGCAACGAAGGCCAGCCTCGGGCCAACAGCAGTAAGAAACTGAGACTCTCAGTTCAAAGGCCTGCAAAAATATGTCTATCTGCATTATTGTGATTTATAAGAAATACACCTGACCCTTGAGCAAGGCAGAAGTTAGGTGCACCAACCCCCCCCCGCCCCCCCCACACACAAAGGTCCAAGAATAACTCTGATTCCCTACAAACTTAACTACAAATAGCCTGTGTTGACTGGAAGCCTTACTGATAACATAAACATCATCAGCCTTACTGATAACATAATATTAACACCTATTTTTTGTGTTACATGCACCATGCATTGTATTCTTATAATACAGTAAGCTACAGAAAAGAAAAGGTTATTAAAATCATAAAGAAGAGAAAATATATTTACTGTACTGTAACTACTGAAAAAAAAATCTGTGTATTTAAGTGGACCCATGCAGTTCAAACACATGTTAGTCAAGGGTCAAGTGTATATATTTAATCATTCAGATGACCAGAATATAGTTCTCATATACTTAGTCTTCATTCCCGGGTTCCTGTCTCAATTTCCAAAACTCTTGGAATTTCCTGAGTGATAAGAGCAATGGGAGCATCTTTTGTCATCTTTGGTCTCTTGTCTCCAGTTCCTGTAACCACTTCAGAGCCATAAAAACAAAATGGGTGTCTTGATATTCCTAACAAACCCCTTCCACCACACCTTAGTCTATGACAACGAGGTGACTTTCAGAAAGCACCCAAGGATGGGGGCTGGTTGCCAGGGGAACCAACCAAGAATGGAAGGCTGGAACTTCCAGTCCCACCTTGTGATTTTGGGGGGGAAAGTAGAGGGGCTGGAGGTTGAATCAATCACCAACGGTCAATAATTTAATCAATCATGCCAATGGAATGAAGCCTCCATAAAAACCCAAAAGGAGGGACACTTGGGTGGCTCAGTGGTTGAGCATCTGCCTTTGGCTCAGGTCGTGATTCCAGGGTCCTGGGATGGAGTCCCACACTAGGCTCCTCACAGGGAGCCTGCTTCTCCCTCTGCCTATGTCTCTGCATAAATAAATAAAACCTTTTAAAATAAAAAAATTAAAAACCCAAAAGGATGGTGTTGGAGAGCTTCCAGGTTGGTGAATACGTGAGGGTACAGGAAAAGCCTCACACTTCGAGAGGCTCAGAAGCTGTGTGCCCTTCACCAGATCATGCCCTACACAGCCACCTGGCTCTTCCACCTGGCTGTTTCTGAGTTATATACTTTTATAATAAGCCCATAATCTAGTAGTAAGTAAATTGTTTCTCTGATTTCTGTGAGCTACATTAGCAAATTAATTGAACTCAAAGTGGGTTGCTGGAACCACCTCTCTACAGCTGGTCAGTCAGGAGCCCAGGTGACACCCTGGACTTGCAGATGGCATGGGGGTGGGACAATCTTGTAGGACTGAACCCCTAACTTGTGGGATCCCATGCTATCTCCAGGTAGATGATGTCAGAATTGAGTTGAATTCTCAGAACCCCCTGCTGGTATTGGTTAATTGCTTGGGTCCTTGGGGGAGAACCACAACCCCTCTCCCCTGCCACATGTTGAAATTGTGTGAGGAGACCCCTTACTATCTCCTAGGGTTGCTATGATAATTAAAGGAGTTAATATACAGAGCAGTGGCTCACAGAGTGAGCACTACAGGAGTGCTAGCTACCACTACCACAGATTTTTCACTTAAATAATTTTGTGTTTTTGTATGTTCGTATTTATCATTTCAAATTGCTCAGCTTTTTCCTTTAGAAATTTGGCATCTACCTTTTTTTCTATGCCAGTGATTCCTCTTCTGGGAATCTGGCCAACAGATATGCTCAAAATGACACGTGTTCAAAGGCATTTATGGCAACATGGTTTGTAAAAGCAAAAAGACTGGAAACAAACCCAAAGCTAGCAGTGGGGAACTGGGTAACTAAGTCATGGTATGGCCATTTGAAGGACTTTACACAGCCAGTACCCAGAACAAGATAGATCTTTAGCACAGAGTGAGTCCTGGTATGTCAAGTTAAAGAGCAAGGTGTAAATTAATGTATATTGTATGTAACACTTGTGCAGACAAACAAGTGTGTTTGCTCCTCTATATATGGAGTATTTCTGGAAGGATAGGTAAGAAATTGGTAGGTGCCTACTGGGATGGAAACTAGATGGCCAGGGAGGTGGTGGGAGGGAGGACCACACACACACACACACACACACACACACACACACACTCTGAGCTGGAGACTTTCTTTCTGCCCCATCTCCTCCCCTCACCCCACCACATCATTCTCCACCCTGCTGTGTGCCCTGGGAGACAGGCCCCTCTGGTCTGCATCCACAGTGCCCCTGCTCTCTGGCTCCCAGCTGGGTTGGCCAATAGGGTGTCCCAGCCAAGGACTGGAGGACTGAACGGTCAGGGTATTTATTCCCTGCCCCTCTTCCAGAGGGCTCTCCCCTCCACAGCTTGCACCCTCTGACTATAGTGTTATACCATTTTCTCCCCTGACCTCTCAGGCCTAGGACACTAATGGCTTCCCATAGTCACGGTCCTGGGTAACCCAACCTCCCTTGTTAATTTGCTGCCCACAGGGTACATATTTCCAGTTATAAGATGCGTGAGTTCTGGGACCTAATAGTGGTGATTATAGTTAAGAATACTGTAATATATACTTGAAAGTTGCTAAGAGAATAGATCTGAACTATTAACACTGCCAAGAAGAACCAGTAATTACATGACACAAAAGAAGTGTTAGCTAATTCTAGGGTGGTAATCATTTTGCAATATTTAAGTGAGTCAAATCAACACATTTGTAGAGAGTGTTATACGTCAATTACAGCTCAATAAAGTTGGGGGGAAAAAACCCCAGTAGTTTCTTGAAACTGTCTGCAATTGAATTATTTGACTATGTTCCTTCATGCCAGGACTCTGATACAACCCTTTTAGGTCTTTCCAACGTGCATATAGTATGCCTATCCCGAGATAAGTAAATGAATACATTTTTAAAAACCTAACATCCTATGAGTGCTAGGACTTTTATTCCTGAAAACAATCCTAAGGGGTAGTATTACTATGTCCACTAAATAGGGAGAGACACATGGCCAGGAAGTGTTCTAGGCTCCAGGCTGGCCCAATTCCTAAGCCCACGTCAGCCATGCAAGATGGGCCTTCGTGGGTTTTCCAGTCTCACCTGCCCTCCCTGCAGGATGAGGGCAAGGACTGGGGTGAGACTCAAGTTTCCTGAGCTGGTCCTGCTCTATCTGATGTTCTCCAATACTTTCTTGGAACTGGAAGACTTGATAAGACATACATGGCAGTGTGGTATTAAAAATACTGAGCAACTGCTGTGGGACGTGGGCACCAACCAGCGAGAGTGATGTCTCAGGTGGTTAACCATGTAGTTGCTGGGTCCTGGAGGAGTCCATCTCCTGGGCAAGAGGCCAGGTATACAGGACAGTAACAGGAGGTGGGGAGCACTTAGGGATTTCAGGATACCTTCTGGTTACAAACTGGTATAAACCAGAATATTTCAAAACTAACTACTGGTGCGATGTTACTGGCATGTCCAGCTAGATACTAACCCCAGAGGTAAGCTTTCCTTCTTATGCCCCACCTGGTTCAGAAAGTCTTCCCCAGAGGCCACCCCCCAGTAAATGTAACCTTTACCCTCTGCTGAAGCCTGCTTAGCACCTTTCCCAGCACCTGGAGGATAATATAGAAAGGCATTATTATGCTATTCACATGACCTCATGACCTAGCCCCTACCAACTCTCAGGTCTTAATGCAAACCAGCCCTCCAGAGAGCCAGAGATTTCCAGGTCCCCGCTTGTACCCTACTATTTCCACCTCTGTGGCTTTTACACAGGCTGCTTCCATTCCTGGGAACACCTATTCCCCTCTTCATCTTCTCTTCATCTGGCAAACTCCTACTCATCCTTCAGGACATTTCCTCAGGAAAGCATACACTGACTGCCAGCTCTCTGCTCTTGCAGTCCCCTGCACTTAGCTGACAGGTCACTTTATCTTCCTCCAATTGTCCCGTGAGGCCCCCAAAAGGGCAGAAGCATCACTCTTGTGTCTACCACAACAGAAGCAGGCCTGCAGCGGTCGCTCAGTAAATATGCATCAGGTAAATGTGTTATATGGATTACATAATTGACTGTGAGACTGACACTGCTGGTAGGACCTCAGAAAGTATCTCTTCTCATTTAATAACAATACCGTAATGGGCAGCCTGGGTGGCTCAGTGGTTTAGCGCCGCCTTCAGCCCAGGGCATGATCCTGGAGACCCAGGATTGAGTCCCACGTCAGGCTCCCTACATGGAGCCTGCTCCTCCCTCTGCCTGTGTCTCTGCCTCTCTTTCTCTCTGTGTCTCTCATGAATAAATAAATAAATAAAATCTTAAAAAAACAACAACAACAACAATACCATAAGAAGATGGAGAAACAGGCCTGGAGAGGCCTGTGTGATCCTTTCCCATAATTGAAAATTAATCATGGTAACTATTACCTCTGTTATAGATATGTTAGAAGGGTCATTTACTATGTGACAGGCTCTGGTCCAAGTGCTCATACATATGACACCATTAAACATCAACAACTAGATGGGAAATACTACTATTATTATCCTCCAGGTACAGATGAGAAAACTGGGACTCTGGACATTTCAGTAACTTCAGTAACTCTGGGGACTCTGCCCCATTTCAGGGCCACACAGCCAGTAAGAATGGGAATCCTGACAGTCTGGCTCCAGAATCTGTATTTCTCCAGCACTACACTCTGCTGCCACTCCATAGTGTGGCCACAGGCTTCCGTGTAAGGGACGGCAGCCGGCCCAACTTCCATCTGCTCTATGGAGACTGGCACATAGTAGGTGCTTGTGGAAACCCTGGGCAATCAAGCCAACAGAAGGGCATGATTGTGTAGCAGGTATTAACAGGGGAGAACCCAGACCCTTCCCGTCCCTTACTCTGGGATTCTGAAAGGCTTCAGACAGGCTGGGAATGGCTCTCTCCAGATGGCCAGGATTGTCACTGTGCTCCAGGAGGGGACAGCGTCTGCTGGTAAACGGCGCCACCTTTTGTTCACTCGGCTGCTTGGGTCCAATCCAGCCAGGAGGATGCTGAATCCCCTGAGACCCATCATCATCATCATTATCATCATCATCATCATCATCACCATCATCACCACAATACTAACAGACAATACATGTTGAGTACCTACTGTGTGCTGAGTAAGATGCTAAGACATCTGCATGTCACTCCACGTGAGCCTCACAATATTCTCTAAGGTAGATATTACTATCGATTCCCATTTTACTGGTGAGAAAACTGAAGATGGAAAGGTTGTATCATGGATCCAACTTGCTCAGCCAATAAAGGGGGAAAGCCAGGAATCGCAGTGTGGCCGGTACCAAGATGAGAAGATGGGAACATTAGTTAGTGTTGAAATCAGAGAACCTGGTTTCGAACTCTTGCATGCCCTCTTCCAAATTTCATGACCTCTGCCAAATCACAGGACCTCTGTAAATCTCAGTCTTACCACTTACAAAATGGGTTAATAATAGCACTTAGCTGCCATTAGAATTACATGAACTGTGGCATGTGAAGTCTATATTCACTCAATTGTGAGAAGTATTTACAAAGTACCGACTGTGTGCCAGGTCCTGGGTTAAATCTGGGAGCACAGCCAGGAATAGGAGAAATTCACCACCTGGAGCTTACAGACGGGCCTAGCCTAGTGCTCTGTGCGTAGCAGGTACCCATGAATGGTAACTGCTATTTTTGTGATTATTATTTAGAGAGTGATTTTTCTCCCCAAGGGTTGGACTTCCCACCAGGACCAACTGCCCAAGAGCCCACTGACTTGGCCCCAGGAGTGCTCTGCACACCGCCCCCCCACCCTCCCCTGCCTGGTGAGCCAGCCAGCAATAGCATCCCACAGGCCCGAGTCAGCAGACATCTCCTGTCTAAATAAGGACAAGGCGCCCAGGAGAGCTTTCTGTGAGCGGGAGGAATGTGACAGCTGAGGCCTCCCTGCCCGGCACCCTCCCCCACCTCCGGCCCCTCCCCAGGTGGGGTTCAGGCTATGGCATTCCAGCTTTTTCCAGAGCAATCCCCAGTGTCCCTAACACCCCCCTTCATCCCACTCCAGCCTGCTCTGAAAACTGATAAGGAGCCCTGGGAAGGAATTCCAGGCAGCTACAACTGTTCCTGAGGCCTGGCATCTCTGCCACCACAGGACGGGGAGGAAAAACCACAGGGAGGGGCCAGAGAATCACATCGCTTGGTTCAAAAAGCATTTCCAGAGATTCTACTTGGCCCAGGCACTGTGCCAGGCTCCAGCAGAGAATCTGACCCTGTTGCTGTCCTCCTGTCACAAAACTGTGTCACAACAGTCCTGACCAGGATAAGTCTACCCAGAGCACGGGATCAGGGAAGATCTCTTAGAAAAGTTTATGTGAAGGCAGTGATTGAGTGGCCACAGATGACCTGGGTTCAAAACCTAGCCCTACTTCTTCCAAGCTGTGTGACCTTGAGCAAGTGACTTTATTGCTCTGTCTCAGTTTCCCCATCTGTGGAAAGGGTGAATAATAACACCAACCTCATAGGGTTGGGAGAATCACATGTGCTGGTATGTACAAAGTCCTTAGACCAGTCAGAGAAGTCATGTCCTCAGGTGACTGGAGAGCTTATAAAGCCAGGGAAGCTGAAGGTGAAGGGGAGGCTGCTACCTAGCATGAACCAGGACTGTCCCAGGCACTCGAGGCTGTGCGATCATCCCAGCCTTGACCACACCAAGGTGCCAACTGAGGCTGAAGATTGGCAACTGTATCTTCATTCTGTAAGCCCTGCAGTACTGAGCATCATACCCAGCACACAGTAGGTGCACACAGGGGCTGCTACGGTTTAATAGATTTGACCTTCAGATTTTCCAGGAAGAAAAAAATAACCCATACAACTGAGACTTGGTCCAGAATCCAAGGAAAAATCAAGGATTTCGATGCATTAATTAAGAGTTGTGTATTGAGCTCTTCATGTGAGTCTGAGCCCGGGTCTTGGGGTGGTGGATTGAAGGAGGAGGGGAAACAGGTGTCTCAAAGGGAGCAAAATAAAGAAGCAAATGATTCCATTCCTGGTGGCCAAGCACAGTCAGCCAGACAACGAGAAAGGATTTGGAGACAAGGCCAGAGACACAGAAAAGACACTGTTAGGGAGGAGTCAGGTTGCAGGTGGCCTGAGAGATGTGTTCACAGGAACAGATCAAATGTGGAGAGGGCACACTGGGAAGGGCATTGGGATCTGCTTGAGTAAAGGCAGAGAGGTGGTCAAGAAGGGGGCCTGTGGGGAAGGAAGGGCATATTGTGATGGCCAAGAACCAGGTCCTGGGACCAGATGCCAAGGTCCAAGTGCCATCTTTGCCCCCTACACACTGACTGACTTCTGGCGACTCCTGCAGCAGTAAAAGGGAGCTAACTACACCTTCACCTTTCAAGCTTGCTGGAGACCGAATGAGATGGTGCCTGGGAGATTCCACTCAATTGGTGGCACGTTGCAAATATGGGATGCAAGCTCCATGAGGAAGGGATTTTTGTCTGTTTTGATCATTGCTGAATCCTTGGCACCTAGAACAGGGCCAGTCCCAGAGTAGGTGCTTAACAGAACTTTACCGAACGAATAAACAGCAGCCATTACTATCGTTATCATTATAATTACTATGCAGTGCTAAGCCTGGCCCAGCTGGGGCAGAGGAAAATAAAGGAGCCTTGTGTACAGATGGGGAAACAGGCCAGGGGAAGGGATCCGCCTGATGTCACACTGCCAGCAAGTCACGGAGCAGGAACTGCCTCCCTGCATGGGCTCATCAACCCTATCTCTTCCAGCCTTCTTCCTGCCCACCTTCTGTAAGCATTTCCTGGGTGCCTCCTAAGTGCAGGCATCCAGCAACACCACAGGGATGCAAAGAGCAGAGTCCTGGACATCAGAAGCTTGCAGACTAGTAGAGATGACCGAGAGGAAAACAATCCACTTTGGAATGTTCGGGCTTCTAGAGTCGGGAGCCCCAAAGAAATAAGGAGCTGGGCTATAGCTACAAGCAGAACAAGATCGAGGAATCAAGCTCTAGGTTAGCTGTGCATGGGAGCCACTCGTCCAAGCTCCTGCTCAAGAGAGTCAATCTTGTCACCTCTCTTTCTGGCTCTGCATTCGGCAACAGCACTTTGGTGGTGTGAAATGGGCCACAGTGGCAGTATTTACACCATGGAGCCAGGCAAACTCAAGGAAGAGGGTTTCTCCACTTCCTCCCACCACCCTTCCCTCCAGCAGCTACTTTATCAGCACACGACTTCCTGGAATTGACAGAAAGTATAAAAAAGTTAACTGAGCAGATTCAGCCCCTTGCATTTCACCTTCTTCCTGGGCAATTTCTGCAACCTCCTTTGACAAACAGGTTACTAGTTTTCTTGGCAAAAAGCCCTTGAGCTTTGTCATCTCTGGCTACAGATCCCCCTACCCATCACAGGACAATTCAAGGAGTAGTGCTTGTGTATGAATGGAAACCTGCAATCTGCTCTATGAAGGAGGTGGGGGAGCGGAGGGGGACCTGTTCAGGCTGTGGACAGGTGTCCCCTCTTCTCCCTGAGTGTAGTCCTTGGAAAATGACAAAGTCTTATTTTCAACTCTGAGGCTGTGGTCCTATTCTCCATATTCCCGGGAGCTGGGCCATCAGAGAAGGCAGGAAACAAGTCAGAAAAGGCTGTTCTGAATAGAGGGAACTGCAAGAGCCAAGGCATAGGAGGTGTTAATAGACAGACAGAGACACACACACAGTTTAAGAAACTGAGAAAAGTTCAGCCTGAGAATGTCAATGTCATGAGTAAATGATGACCTAGGATGGAGGCAAATGATAAAGGCCCTCAAATGCCATGTTCACGAAGCATGGCCAAGACCAGTTAGCAGTTCATCAAACCAGTTTCCTCTTCTTCCTGGGTACATGCCTGCCTGGACTGTTCCCCAGCCTCCCTTGCAGGAAGGCATGGCCCTGTGACTGGATTCTGGCCAATGGAAATTGAGAGGACATGATGAGCCTGGCCTGACTAATAAAAACCATCACTTGCATTTTTCTGGGTGTTTTCTCTTCTCACTGGCTAGAGCAGAAAGAGCCTTGGAAGCCAAGTGTTGAAGATTGCAGAACCACAGGATGGAAGGAGGCTGAGCCTCCAAATCGCTTGAAAGAGTGCTGCCCATCAACGAGGGCACTGATTTTGAACTTTCTACGAGTGGGAAATAAATTTAGGCTTGATCTCTTTGACGGCTGTATTTGTGTTCGTATCCTACAGAGATATGAAGGGATGGCAGAAGTTGAGGCTGATCCTGTGCTCCTCCCATCCACCTGGGTGGCTCCTAATCCAGTGCTTCCCCAGCAAGCCTCAGCTGTGAGGTAAATCATTTGCCACATGAGGACAGAGTGAGAGGAAGGCATCTGCTCTTGGACAAGATTCCAGGAGGCACCTGTTAGTCTAAATGCCCATCCTTTCATAAGAGCCCCTTGGGCCCACTAAGAAGTCAGTCACTGATAAGCATTTAGTGAGTGCCTACTGTGTGCAAGGCTGTCTAAGCTTAGGTGCCTCTCACCCAGAACTCCATAGAATCTAGTTCATAGAGCACAGTCTTCAAAATTAGCTTCCCCCCTCCCCCCTCTCTCAGTGGAAGCTCTGGGAAGAGGGAGCAGAGAAATCTGTCTCTTTATACCAATGTCTGTAAGTGTGGAATGCTTAGCACTGGTAGCACCAAAAATGATAGGTGGTACCAGGACATTTATCAGGTCACACTGTTCTTTTAAAATTCAAATTTAGGGCAGCCCTGGTAGCTCAGTGGTTTAGTGCCTGCCTTTGGCCCAGGGCCTGATCCTGGAGACCTGGGATCGATTCCCATGTCAGGCTACTTGCGTGGAGCCTGCTTCTCCCTCTGCCTGTGTCTCTGCCTCTCTCTCTCTCTCTCTCTGTTTGTGTGTCTCTCATGAATAAATAAATCTTTTTAAAAAAATAAAATTCAAATTCAACCATCCTGATTTCAATGAGAAAGTCTCCTCTGGTGCTTCTATGTCTTTAACAGTCTCGCATATTCCATTTCTTAGCAGACAGAAAGCACAGCAGCAAGCAGCCTTGGTCTGAGGTACAGTTTAACGATGTTTTGCTTCGCTGTATTTTTCTTTTTCTTGTGGTGCCTTTTTTTTTTTTTTTTTTTTTTTTTTGGTGCTAACTTTTTATCTAACACTGGATTTCTATTTATGGTAATGATGTAAAAAATGCCTTTATAAAAATAAATGTAGGTTTAAGAAAGTTAAAAATATTTTTAAAATAGTAAAGAGATAATAACCCAGATGGTGTGTGAATATGGCATGGCTTAGGGAAGGTATATCGGTGACTGGCATTTGTGAAACCCTGCCTCATCCCATGCTCCCACACCTCTGTGCCTTTGACCGTGGTGGTCCCTCTGCCTGCACTTCCATGCTGACTTCACTGGGCTGCCGTGGCCTCGGGTGGGGCTGAAATCATCTCCCAAAGAAGCTGTGGCAACAATAGCTGCACATGGCTGGGGCGTGGGAAAGGCCATGCAAGGAGACAAATCTGGGTCAGCTGTTTTTCCCAAGGACAAGTAAAGGAGAGCTCAGTGCTGCAGGAAACAGAGACCCACAGAGGGCAGGGACTTGCCCAAAGTCATTCAGCACATCAGTGGCAGAGGCATTCTCATCCTCATTTAACATGGATTAGAAGATAAAATGGGACAACCCCCACAGACAGACTTCATGTAGTCATTGCCCTTTGGGGAGCTTATCCTAAAGATATACTAACCCATGGATGACATGATAGGTGTCCAGCTTTATTTAACACAGCAAAATTCTGGAAACTACCCAAATGACCATGTTCAGGCAAGAGGGGCCTGATTCAATAAATTATGATCGAGCTATATAATGGAATACAATGCAAGTATTAAAAAACTGATAAAGGCCTTTATTTGGGAAGATATGGAAAGATCTCCAATATATACACAGCAGAGAAGAAAACACAGTTCAGAACAGCATATGTAATATGGTACCTTTTTTGTGTAAGAAAGAGAAAAATAGGAATCCAAGTATGTATTTGCTCGTGTTAGGTGGAACTCTATGAAATTGCCATTTTGTAGGTCTGACATGTTGATTTCATGGGACCTGCCTTCATATATGCACAAAGTAACTGGAAGAAAAGGAAAGAAACTGCAAACAACAGTTGACCATGGGGTGCAGAGGTGTTATACACAGCAGATAGAGAGAGGAGGTGGACTCTACATTTTTATAACTGTGGGGTTCTGAACGATAGGAATGTGTCCCCTATTTAAACAAATAAAGGAAGAAATAATTCAGGCTCCATGATGATTTTTCTGCTGCATAAAGACTGTCTCTACATCCACCCCAATTGGGGTGATCAGAGAAGAACTGTGCAGGCCTGGAGCCCAATAGGGCTGCCCTAGGCTGGCCTCTAACAAATCCCTTTTTGGAGGACATGATCTATGGCATTTCTGACCCTCTACCAGGTGGATCAGAGCTCAGGGCCCCCCACCTTTGGCCAGGCTTCTGGTAAGGCTGCAGAAAGTCCTGTGGGGTACAGTTTAGGCTGCAGGCTTCCATGACCTTGGGGTAACTAACTCCCCTTCCAGAGAGGGTTGCATGAGCCAGGGCTGATGGGAACAGTGCTCAGCAGTAATGTGATAGCCCCCACAAGGGATGTGGCTTGGCCAAAGGTGGCTCTGGAGATGGATCCCACTGCAGCCCCTCCTTCCCACCTGTGGGTACCTCTCCACACCCCTTCTTGAGATGTCTCCCAGTGACTGCTGGGACTATGGAAACACCTTGGTGATCCCAGCAGATGGAAAAGCAGAGCAGACTCACAAAAGCAGAGGCCAGAGGAAGGGACTACATAAGCTTAGGTCAGAGAAGAATCTTGGGTGGTTAAGACAGTTTTTACATCTCTGTAGTGACTTGGGGGGGGGCGGGCAGATACAGCTAGCTGCTCACCAAATATCCATTTTCTCCATCTTCCCCACTAACGGAAGGCTAATCTTGTTTGGGAAAACAACGTGTCTGGCTAAAAATATTCATCTTTCCAGATTCCTTACATGCAGGGAAGGCCATGCAATCCATTCTGGAGAATGAAATGTAAATCCCCGGAGTGGGTTTCACTTCCCCACGAAGAGAGGCTGCTGCTTTGTGGCCTCTGCCGTGGAATGCAGAGGTGATGGAAGGGGTGCGATGGCCGTCTTGGAGGAGGAGAGAGGCCACACTCTTAGGAGAGCAGGAGGGAAAGACAGCTGGAGATAGGTCCCTGTGGGCACAGCCTGGCACTGGATCCCTGATCTTATGTGAGGTCAGCCCAGTGGTTAAGACACCAGAGGCACAATGTGTCACCGTTCTAACTGATACAGTCCTGGAGCTAACTGAGCTAACTGGGACCCATGCTCAGAAGCTACAGATGCAGAACACTCTTCTGTTTTAGCAAACCCAAATGTCAAAGTTGGCCTGGATCTTCTCAGGAAAGGTGTCTCCAATGCCCAGAGATACAGCAGCCGTGACTGCAGGACCGCCTGGCGAGAATGACAGGAAAGGCATTCTGACACTGGCTGGGGTTGGACCAAACGGCCTTGCCTGCTTTAATCATAACCACTTTGGGAGGTGAGGAAAGGACCCCAGGATGTGTGCCCAGTTATGTATGGGCAAGGTTGCTGCCCTACAATGACCTGCAAGGCCCTCCCAAGGCACTGTGCAATAGGGCTTTCAGTGGAGGAAAAGGACTCTATTTGCACTGTCCAAGTCGGCAGCTATCAAGCACTTCACACGTGCCTACTACAACCGAAGAACAGGACTTTCACTTTATTTAATTTCAACTAATTTAAACTTAAATCTCCACATGTGGCCAGTGGCTCCCATATGGACACAGTGATCTATCCCTGCCCCCCAACGCCACATGGTTTCTGGCCTCCTCGGCTACTGTCCTCCTCTAGCGCTCCCATCAGCCTCGCTGGTCTTCCTGTGGCTCCCAGAGCACGCCAGGCACATGCCCACCTTGGAGCTTTCTCCTGGCTCTGCCCTCTGCTGGGCTGCTCTTCCCCCTAGATATCCCATTGGCTGACTCTTTCAACGCCTTTGTGTCACCTTCTCAGTGATGCCTACCCTGACCACTTATGGAAAAAGGCAGCTTGCCCCCTACCACATGCTCTATAATTTATTTATTCTGTTGGCTGTGTTGTCTGTCTCCTCAACTAGAATTTCAACTCCGCGAAGACCAGGAGCTTTAGCATTTCTTCCCAAAAGCCTAGAACACTACCTGGCACACTGAAGGATTCAATAAATATTTGTTGAATGTGTGTGAAGGCTTAAGGGAGTCAAGTGGAGGGTGCTTCCCATCATGACATCTTTGAGAATTAATGTTGCTTCCTGAGCCTCACTCCATGCTGGGTGCTATGCCAGGTGCTGGTATCTGGCAGTGAACATGGCATACAAGGTCGCTACCCTCAAGGAGTATACAACCTAGCAGGGAAGATGGGATGAGTGTGGACAAAGGTGGAGGTGGGGGTGGCAGCTGAGGCAGGGGCACACAGGGTGCCAGAGGCACCCAACACGGGGAACCCAAACTAGAAGGGAGCTCTGAGGAAGAAATATTTGAGCTGAGTGAGGCCTCGTGAACAACAAGGTGTAAGCAAGCTAAAGAGTCAGGCAAATGCAACAGTATGTACGAAGGAACATAAAACACAGGCAGAAAAGAGAGCAGCCCTTTGGAGGAATGGTGGCTGAAGGTGAGCGATGGGGCAAGCAGTGTGAGATGGGGCTGGTGGGGTAAGCTGGAGCCAGACAGGAAGTGTCTTAGGGGCCTAAGTCAGAAATCTGAAATTTCTCCTAGA
The DNA here is from genome assembly GCF_048164855.1 of Canis lupus baileyi. Lineage (NCBI taxonomy): Eukaryota > Metazoa > Chordata > Mammalia > Carnivora > Canidae > Canis > Canis lupus. The sequence continues at coordinate 33,750,728 of NC_132863.1, forward strand.
AGCAGACATCCCTGATCTCATGTCACAGCTCCCCACTCTTCTCGTGATCTCACCCACTGCTATGGAGGGAAGCTCTGCTTATGATAACACCCCCTTGGGCGCTGCTGGTGTCTCGCCCATGCCCAGTTTTCTGCTTTCTGCCCAGAGCCTGTTCTGATGCTCCAGGAGGCCCCTTTGGCCCCACCCCAAATGCAAGCACACCAGGAAGCAGAGGAAGATTTATACCTCCATGGGAAATCTTCAGTGAAGGGAGGACTGGAGTGAGGGGGACAGTGCTTTGTCCACCCAACCCTCCATTCTCCAGGTGCACAATCTGGGCGGGGCAGGGGGGTCTTCTGTACCAAGGTCCCAGCCCAATCCAGTCCCTGTGACCTGCAGTGATGCCTCCATAACACGTACTTAGACTGGCTTTGCCTTCTTACCTGTTTCTACTCTACCCACTCACCCCTCTCACCTTCTCCTTCCTGCATCACATCCCAAATCAGCTACCTACACCCAAATCCTTGCCTCAGGCTCTGTTTCCAGGGGAACCCAAACTAAGAGCCCCAGGAAAGTCTTGCTCACCAGAGTGGCATCCTCTGGCTTACAGTGATAAAAACCCACTCCAGCTATTGTATGGACGAGAGTGCAGGGCAGCAAGAGGAGTAAGGAGCTGCTGCTGAGGGGCCCCTACAGTGGGGCAGTGAGAGGGGCAGGTGGCCAGCACTAGGCTGGTGGCAATGGAGACAGAGAGAGGGGGCTGGAGACACTTGCATCCCCCTCAGGACCAGAGGCTCTGTGGCAATGTGGGTGATGTGGAGGTTTGGCCCGCGCCTGCCTGGCTATGAGAACGAGGCCCGCCAAGTTCCATCCCTCAAGGCCAGGCTGGCTCTGGAGCCCAGTTGCAAAGGCGCTATTTTTAGAGAGCTAGGTGTTTACTTGAAGGATTTAAAGACTGGGCTTTATTTTTAACTCCTCTCCCCATGGCGGGGACTCACTGGTGTGGACTTAGGAAGTCAAGTGGAAGTTGGACCGGGCTTTGGAAACCCAGGGGAGCAAGGTGGCTTGTACTTGGGGAAGGATGAGCTTGGAGGAAGAAGAGCCTGCTGGCCTCTCCATGTTCCACCCACCTGAGTTTCTGGTGGTAAAATAGGCCACAACCTCTGCTCACCAAGCACCTGCTGAGCACCAAGACCATGCAAGCCCCCTCTGCACATCACCTCAGGGAATCCTCACTGTAACCCGGGAGGCAAGGCTGATGCCGTCCCCAACCTACAGATGAGGAACATGAGGCTCAGAGGACCAAGGACACACAGCCAAGTAATAATGTAGGATTCGAACCTCAATTTCTCTGTCTCCCCAGCTTTTGCTCTCAACTGCCCTGCCATACAAAAGGAATGGCCAGGTGCCAGGGTCCAGGCTCAGAACATCAGATTGGCAGGACAATGACTTGAAATGTTTGAGCTGAAGGACTTTCTCTTCCAACTGAGGTTAAGGGGACCAGGTTTGGATCTCAGAATTCAAAGCCTGGGTTGTATGAGTAACATTGGGCCTTTGAGTGAGTTAGTTTCCTTGCCTACAAAATAGGTTATTTATTACATATAAATAGCGCCTCACTCATGAGGATTAAATGAGATGATGAACATAAAGGACATCTATACAGAGTCTGGCACACAGCGGTGAGAACGGGCACTGTCCTCTCACACACCCCACGAGGCAGGTGCTCCCATGACCCCATCTTAGAGATGCAGAAAGGAAGGTACAGGAAGCTTCAAGGGAAGGTACCCACCCATGTGGCCAGCTAGTGTGCAAGCCTAGCACACAGGCAGCCCATGCTGGAGCTGAGTCCTGGAGCACTCAACTTGTGAAGGCCCCTGTCATTCTCATTCTGTCACTGTTATTCTAATACCCTGTGCCCTGGCTCTTCTGGCGCAGACCTCTGAGTCCCTTGTGCTGCTGGAGCTCAGCTCGAGTGCCAGGGTCAGGGGCCAAGCACTGGTTTCACGCGGTCGGACCTTCCACTGGGATAAGGGGAAACACTTGCATTGACAGCAGCATTTTTTCCCCTTACATGTAGGCTAGCAGGCTCTCTGTTCTCTGACTCTGCTACTGAGGCTAAAAAATCAAGCTAGAAAGGTTTCGGAGTGGGACCATAAGCCCAGTTTATAGGGCTAAGGCCTGGGGAGAGAAAAACATTCCTTTCCATTCTCCCGAGCTCTGTCCTCTTTCAAGCTGATTTATTAGATGTGTGTGACCCAGAAGTCAGCTGAAGTTTCACCAGAGCCCTCCAGCCATGCCCCTCTCTCTGCATGGCCCTGGCTGGGTGGCTGTCCCTTTCTACATGGGGACCTCCATTTTCCCCATCTGTGAAATGAGCACGGTGGGCTGTGTCCTCCCTAAGATCCTTCCAGCTCTGACCAGCTTTTTCTGAGGAGTGATAGGAGCTCCCTGGGGCTTTTCTCTGGTTTCCCACTCTCCAAGCTTGGAAAGCCTGGTTCCCACAAGCACTGCCCCATAGTTTGAACATCTTCTTGCTGCCACGGACCCAGGAAAGGTCTTCTCTCTCCCCAGACCACTCAGCTCAGAGGCCGGCTTTGGAGTCACAGCTGCCTTGTGTATGTCACAAGAGTCCAGCTCTGACAACTCAGGACATTCCATTCACCCCAGTCTTCAGGGAGCAAAGGGATTTTGTCCACTGGCCATTCTCCAAGGAGGGATGTGATGGAGAGCAGGAGTCGAGTGTCAGGGGCCTCTCCAACATTTCAAGGCCATCCCTAGGGAGTTTAATCCCCCTCAATGGAACCCCATATCCAGAAAGAACCAGGAAGCGAGCCGAGGACAAGCTTCTGTCTCGATGGAGCATGGGCAGTTGACATTTGTCATTGCGTTTATGGGTCATTGCGTTTATGGAATACCTGATTGTCCTCAAATAATTTGGTAAAGATGCAAAAGGCTAATAATACATGGTATTGGTGAATGTGAGGAAAGCTACCCTTGGCACTACTGGTGGTGAGGGAGGGTATAAATTTGGTGCAACCCTTTAGGAGGTTAACTAGGTAGGGTTCTGGTAATAATGAAAACGCACATTCTTTTTGACTTGGCAATTACACTTCTAGGAATTAAACCCAAAAATGTACATCTGTGTGAAGAAGGACAGGCAGAGATGTGGGGCCATGCCAGTAGGCTAAGAATCCGGCACCCCTCAAAACAATTATTCTTAAATTATCTATTGAACCATGGGGGGAGGGTGGGCATTAGACACGGCTGGTTTGGATTTCTGCTTGTCTATGTTAATCTAGTCAAAGGTACTTGAGTATTTGAGTGCTGGAGGAGAGAGACCACCAATTTACCTTTCAACAGTGAATGCCAAGAGTTAGACCCCTGCAAAGACCCAGGTGAATTGGCATCATTTTTCCAATGCATTCCGAGGACAATCAGATGTCACTGATGGAATAAGGCGCCTGGCTGAGCCACTCCTTTCACCAGCATACTCCTCCGTGAGCAAGAGTACATGTCCAAGGATGTTCACTGCAGCCTTTTTTGTAATCATGAAAGCATAAAATGGTTTTAATCTCCATCAAGAGAGATCTGTCTAAATAAATCAGGATACTTCCAAACTATGGAATAGTATGCAACTGTTAAGAACAGGGCAGATTTATGTGTATAAGATAAAAAAAAAAAAACCTCAAAACATATGAAGTCAAAAGAGCAAGCCAGCGAACATTACATAGGTAATCCTAGCTGCAAAAGAAAAACAAAAACAAAACCCCAGAATGGGTAAGTGGAAGATGGCTGTAGGTGAGCTCTTAATAGTGGTTACACCAGAGCTGTGGCTGAGACAGGAGTAGGAGAGGAGTTTCATTACTTTTTATCTTTGATTATTCTGAATTTCATTTAATTTAACAAGTATGTTGCTCCAAACAATGTAAAAAGAGGAAAGGAAGAAAAAAAGAGAGAGAGAAAGAGGGAGAAGCTCCCTGTATGTGAGTGGCAGACAGTGTAGTAGCTGAGAACATAGACCCCAGGGCCAGAATCTCTGCCCCAGCACAGACTAGCTGTGTGACTTGGAGCACTTTAAAGAAATTTCTATGTGCCACCATTAAAAGGAGATGAGTGAATGCGGCCAGGCACCTAGAATGGTGCCCACACACAGTACACCTGACACTCCTTCAGCTGGCATTCAGAGCCCATCCTACCCTGGCCCTCGGCTGCCTTCCCAGCCTTATCTCCAGTCTCTTCCCCACCCATTCCAGCTCCCCATGACTCACTGCTCCCAAAATACACCACACACATTCCTACCTCCGTGCCTCTACCTGAAATGACCTTTCTCGCCCTCTTGTCCATCTGGCAAACTCCCAACTAGCATCACCCACCACTGCAGGGAGCTTTCCCAGACCACCTCTGGGGCACTTAGTTGTTCCTTCCTTGCGCTTCCCTCTAACCCCCTAGGGGCTGTGTGGAAGCCCTGTCTGTCTTTGCCACTAAGCTATGAGTCCTCAGAGGATGTTGACCACACTGATGCACTGGGTGCCCTATGCCTCAGCACAAGCCTGGCACAGGTAAGTGCTAATCAGTTTGTGACAGAAAACCTGCTAAAGGTCAGATAATGGTTAAGAGCATTCTAGAACCAGGCCTCCCAACTCTGCCATTACTCAGCTGAATGATCTTATTTGAGATACTTAATCTGGCTGTGCCTTGGTTTCCTCATCTGTAAAGTAGTAATAATTGTACCTTCTTCATTCAATTGTTTTGAGGATTAACTAAGTTCATACATGTAAGGGACTTAGAATCCTCCTGGCTTCCAGAAATATGGACTGTATAGATGTTTGTCAAATGAAAATAAAATAAACAGTTCAAACATGGGCAACTGCCAAGATCAACCCTTACACCTAGTCCAAGGCCAGGCCCTCTTTCTCCTGGGTGATCTCATACTCTAGTGGTGCTGGAAATGACCACTGGCAGTGCAAAGCCCCAGCTTAAAACAGTGCCAAACCCATCCATCTTGTTGGTCTAGGACAAACCTTGGCCAGGTGCATACAGGTCTTTCATACCCGGCAATCTCTTGCCAATGTCTCTTTTTAACATAAAGAGCACAGGCTCCTGGTTTAGCACCTTTGGTATTAAGTCTGACTTCTGTTTCAGAACATGATATGGGTTTCCCTCTTTCAAGTGGGAAAGGCTTCCTTTTCAATAAATGTACATAAGTACTTTTAAATAAGTTGATTGAAAGGTAGCGATTAAGAAAGTAGGTAGAGGGGGTGTGCGTTATAGCAAGAACTGGGATGATGGTGTGCAGAAGAGATAAATTTGGGAAACAGTTGTAAGGGCTGTGATAGAAAACAGGTCTTCCCTCGGGGCAATTTCATTCTCAGAGAAGACTGTTAGATCCTTACAGATATAGGAATCATAGTAACAGCTTTACTGCCTTGCATACCTTCAACACATAGGCCCTCTACATGGGCTATTTCTTTTTTCTTTTCTTTCTTTCTTTTTTTTTTCTTACTCTCTTCAACACTTTGAAGAAGGATTTAATTTAATTCTCATTTGACTGAAGAGGAATGTGAGGTTCAGCATGGTGAAGTAAGTTGCCTAGGGTCACACAACTTATAGAGAGCTGAACCCAGAGTCAAACCTAGGTTCACCCAACACCACAGCCCAAGCTCTTAGCTAATATAACACACACGCTCCTGCCCACCTGAGAAATATCTCCCAGTAACCTGTAAAAGCCACCTCTAACCCTACACTCACTCAAGTTAGGAATTTCCAAGGCCAGTCTAAGGAGGAAAGGACGGGTGGGAAGGTAGAGGAGCAGAAGACAGACCAATTCAGAGAGTCCTGCCTTGAGAGCCACAGGATGCCATGCTGGCACAAAACCTGAAATGTTCCAAACCTCAAGGCCTGGGGCAGCTGAGAACTCCCGCGGGCCAGCCCCTGCTTCTGCTGTGGGGACTCCGGACTCAAGAACAAGAAAAATACTACAGTGACAACAGCTAACATTTACTGAACACTTGCTGCTCCTAGCCCTGTGCTGAGTGCTTCACATGCAGTTTCTGATTTAACCCTTGTGATACCAGGGTAGATATCATTATTTTGTTTTCAGAGATGAGAGAACTGAAGTCTGGAGGTAAGACAAGATATGGCAAGCAAAGGGCAAGGCCAAAGCAGTACTCTTAACCACTCCCTGTGCTCCCTATGGAAGGGAGCCATTTATCATCACAGGGTTGGCATGACAACCAGAAACATTCAGCCACTCCCCAAACACCCAGCTTCCCTCCACCAGGATCCATGGCCTTAAAAGGCATCACGAAAAGAGTTTTTAGGCACAAAATCAGAAGACCTAAGGCTAGCTCCCCCTTGAGCATTCAGTGGCTCTGTATCTCTTTATTCTTTCTGTACTTCCATTTCCCCATCTGGTCAGGGAAGGAATCAGACTATCTCCTGGAACCCCTGATGGGTCTAGAGTAACACTGTGCCATAAAAATACAATGTGAGTCACGTTTGCAATTTTTTAATTTTTTTAATGGCCACATTCAGAAGACTAAAATGACACAGATGAAATTAATTTATGTTATTAATGCTATCAATTTATCAATAATATAATGATACGTTTTATCCAGCTTAATATATCTAAAACATAATCATTTCAACATATCATCAATATAAAATTCACAGGTTCCTTTCCACTGCTAAGTCTCCAAAATCCAGTATGTGTGTTTCACACTTAACAGCACATCTCCGTTCAGATCAGCCCCACTTCAAGAGTTTGGCAGCCACCAAGCGGCTACCACATTGGACACTGTAGGTCTACAATCTTTTTCAGTCCACAGCCCATTTTAGGGGGGACACAATGTCTCATTTTTCTCTCTTCCCTGGGAAAGCCATCCTGATCCTAGACCCTGAGCCAACAAGTTCCGTCGAAGCCCAGGACCAGCAGTTGAGGCCACAACAGAGAGAAACCTCAGGTCTGCCTGGGTCAAGGAGGCTGGTGGCTGCTAGGAATGCTCCCTGCTCCTGTGCAGCTCGATTACTCACCAAAACTTCTGCAAGGGAGACAATCCTGCTTTCCCTCCTAACCCGAAGATTGCCTTAATTGGAAATTCAGTCTGAGCTTAAAACTGAGCCAGGGAGCTGTCCCCCACATGGTAAGAGCCCTGCAGGCATATAGGACGTGTTTCCTAGACACATGAGGAATTCAAATCTCCCCTGCACACCCTTCCTGGCAAAACATGTGGAGGAAGCTAGACAACACCTTCTCACTCCAGAGATTCAGTTCCCAGCTATCGGCCTGGTGGGCTTCTCTAAAAGAGCTCAACATCATCACGTTCAAGGGGGCAGGAAGAGGAAAGATTTTGCCCCCCAGCAGGTGGGAGCTTGGGGAAATCCCTCCTTCCCAGGCTTCCATTTCTCACCTTTAAAATCAAACATGTTAGATGATGGCAATGACTGCTTTTGCTGCTAGCTGCTCTGTGACAGGCATTTTACAGACATTAGCTCGTCTACCCCTCAAAACAACCCTAGCTGGAAAGAAGATCCAGGGTTCAGAGTAGTGAACCACTTGGTCAAGGTCATACAGCTCTTCAGTAGAGAAGCAAGAACTCTAACTCATGATCTTCTGAATCAAGAGCCTAAGCTCTTACCTATTGTAAGCTCTGCCAAGTCCCAGGGTAGCCCAGGATAGTCCAGGCTTATGCCTGTCCCAGTGACATACACTTGGCCTAATAATGAAAAATGTTCGATTTGGAAGAATGGACAAGTCTTCCTTCCAGAAGAATTCCAGCTAATGTATGTTGATGCTCCTCTCTCTGGAGGTTAATTCCAGACCCTTCTCCCTCTCAAGTGTGGACTGAACTTGGTGTTTGCATTCCAAAGAACAAGAGTATGGGAAGGGGGAAATAGTAACTCTACAGCAGAGAAACCTGGCAGATACCAGGTGATCAAGGTTAACATCATCTGTAACGAGTCATGTTAAGACCACATGCCCCTGATGTGCTACGGTAAGGGCACCTTACCTCCTGTGGTCTTTTTCCCCCAAACCTATAACCTCAGTCTTTTTTTAAAAGATTTTATTCATTCATTCATTCATTCATTCACTCATTCATTCATTCATTCATTTGACAGAGAGAGAGAGAGAATACAAGTAGGGGGAGCAGAGAAAGAGGGAGAAGCAGACTCCCCGCTGAGCAGGAAGCCCGCCTCAGGGCTCCATCCAGGACCCTAAATCAATGACCTGAGCCAAAGGCAGACACTCAACGGACTGAGCCACCCAGGCACTCCCTATAACCTCAGGCTAATGATGAGACAAACATCAGAGAAACTAAGGGATCTTCCACAAAATGTCGGGCCAGTAGTTCTCAAAACTGTCAAGGTGATGAAAAACAAGGGAAAGCTGAAAAACTCTCTCTCAGACCAGAGAGGACTGAAGAGACATGACACCTGCATGCAATGTGGGATACCAGATGGAATCCAGAACAGGAAGTGGGGAGTAGCAGAAAAACTAGTGCAAATCAAATGAAGTCTGGAGTTTAATAAACAGTAATGACCACTGTTGGCTGTGACCATTATGAAAATGTAAGAACTTAACACTAGGGGAAAAGGGGCAGAGAGTAGGGGATAATTTTCTAAAAATTTAAAAATACCCTCTTTCCATCTTAATGATACTAACTGCTCACACATACACAGCAATTTAAAGTTTACAAAGTTATAAGATAGCAAGAGGTGCTGGTTAAAGCTTTAGAATCAGAAATTTAGGAGTGGAACCAAGTGGAAGCCTTGGTTCTCTCATTTGCTTGCCAGGTGGTCTCAGGGGATATTACGTTCCTTCCCTGGGCCTCAGTTTCCACACCCATATAATGAATTCACTGAATGACAACAATGACTAGTAATGCTTACTGAGCCTTTGCTAGGTGTCTAGCACTGTAGAGGGTACTGTGATGTGCCACCCAGTGTCCCCTTCAGGACTGAAGGACTCATCTTTCCTCTCCTCCTCCCCCAGCCACTCAAAGGGGTGCCAGCGGCAATCAGCCCGGTCCAGGTATTGCCCTTGGCAGAAGGGAACCATCCAGCCCGAGGTCATGCCCCTTCCTGGAGGGTAGCTATAGTCAGTGCAGAGGGTGTAAAGATCCAGCTCCCTCCTCTCAACTAGGGACAACATTGAAGGTCATCTCCACTGCAGCACACCCCTTATGGTAGGCTGAGGCCTTTGTGGAGACTGCACGGCAGCCCAGCACCTCCCTCTGCCCAACCCACCTTCCTTCCTTCCCTTCCCAACACAAATGTTGATCCTGAATGCTCCGCATAAAATCGTCCCATGACAGGAGTGTTGACCATGGGACCTCCACTTCCTTTCTTAACCCTCAGACTAACCCTGTTTTTATAAAAGATATACTGAGGTTGCAGAAGAAAACACATTTGGCCAAGAACATATAACTAAGAAATGGTGGTACCACAGATGGGCAAATTCAAGCTTGGACAGGCAAAATGATCCACGTGGGTCTCTGAGCTAACAGATGAGAGGACCAAGATTTGGTCCTCTGTCTGCTTCACTCTGAAGACTACAGCACCACAGCCTTCAGCCCAGACCACTCAGCCGCCAGCAGGACCACTATGGGCACCAGGACAGAGGAGTCCTGCCACACCCACTGCCCTCCCTGCAGCTGACTCCACATTTGCAAGATGGGAATAATAATAGTGCCTACCTTTTCTGATATGTTGTAATGATTGAGTTAATTTACATAAAGGCCTCAAAACAGTGACTGGCATGTAAAGAGCCCTTCATAAACAGCCAGTTAAAAACAAATCACAGAAGCAGCATAAACTTTCAAATGTGAGACGTTCTAAGAAAATGGCCACGTCGTCAAGTGAGGTCAGCCTGTGACAGGGGGCTGGGCTTCATAAGCTCCCTAAGGGAGTCAGGCTTGACCTGGGCTCTGAAGGAGGGGTAGGAGTTAAATGGGCAGCAAAAGGGAGGAAGAGCAGTCCAGGCGGGAAACCAGCAGGAACAAAAGCTCTTTGGCAGAAGGAACGAAGGAAGGATAAAAGGCTAGCGTGACTATCACAGAGAATAAAATCCAGGTCCGGGACAAGAGTGGTAAAAATGAGGCTGAATGGGAGTGCAGGAACCAGATTATGAAGAGCCACTCACTACCTGGGTGATTTGGGACCAGTCACTTTCTCTCTCTAAGCCTCATTTAATCCATGTGTAAAACAGAAGTAAAACCAGAACTGATCTTATAAGGCCCGTAAGGAGATGAAATGAGTCAATATTTGTAAACTGCCAAAATAGTGCCATGCACATAGCAAGAACTATAAATGTTTGAAGACAACATTAGAGCTTTTTCTCAAGTATAATGAGAAGACATGGAGGGATCTGAATATGGATCTGAATATGGAATAAGGGTGGGTGCTGAGTGGATAGGAGGGTGGATGGACACAGGGCTAGTAGATGATAGGTGACGGTAGCTGAGTGACTGGAAGTGAAGTTGGATTGTTGAATGGGAGTTACGGTGGTTGGATGGATGGATGACAGATAGGTGCTTGCATGACTGGGTAGGTGGGTGGGAGTGGATGTTGTTTCCGCAGATGAAAGCATGGTTGCGTGATGGGGGTGATTGGATAAATGGAAGAGATTGGGTGAATGGAGGTAGTCAGGTGAATAAAGTATGGATGGATGTTAAGATGGATAGCCTGGTAGATGTAAGAAGTAGTTGAGTGAATGTGGCTGACTGGTGACAGTCAGGGGATGGATGGAGAGTTGAATGCCTGTCTGAATGGGTGTCCAGGTGGCTGGGTAGATAGGGTTGGGTGGGTAAAAGGATAGGAGTTGAAAGGGGCTGGACGGATGAGTGGCTGTCCAGGTAGATTTCAGAGAGGCAGAGTGACGGGAGGTAGTTGGTCTCGTGGGTTATTCAGATGGGCAATGGAAAAGTTCGGTGAAGGAGGAGCTGGATGAATGAATGGATGCCTGCGTGGTTGGACGGGTGTCTGGGGGCTGATGGGTAACCAGACAGTGGCGGGGGTAGGTGGGGTGAAGAGATGGGTGTTCGGTGGCTATCGGAAAGGCTGGATGAACGGAAGGGTTCAGTGAACGGGTGGACGGCAGTAGTTGGGTGAGTGGACGGATGGACGGACGGATGGATGGACGGACAGGGGACCAGAAGCGCCTCGAGTTTAACTGTTTAAAGGTCAGGGGTGGGGATCCCCGGGGGGCGCAGCGGAGCCTGCTTCTCCCTCTGCCTGGGTCTCTGCGTGCGTGCGTGTGTGTGCGTGTGCGTGTGTGTGTGTGCGTGTGTGTCTCATGAACACGAGGAGCCAGGGCGGCTGGGGGCGCGGCGCGGAGCCTACCTGGAGGCGGCGATCTCGGCCTTCTGGCGCGCGATGGCGGCGGCGCGCTGGGCGCCCTCCACGCTGTGCTCCACCTTCTGGCGGACCTTGCTGCTCCGGAGCGGCAGCACGCGGCGCTTGGCGCCCTTGACCAGCACGTTGTGGCGGTACTTGCCCTCCTCGCGGCGGCCGTCGGGCAGCGTGGTGCAGCCGTAGCCGTGGCGCAGGTTGTCCAGCCACTCGCCCTCGTAGCGGAGGCCGCTGGAGCGCTCGCTCACGCCGAAGCCCGAGCGCTTGTCGCTCTTCCACTCGCCCATGTAGGTCTCGGTGGTGGTGGCGTCGATGTCGGCCTCGAAGGGCGCGGCCTCGTCGGCGCCCTCCGCGCCCTCCGCGCCCTCGGCGCCCTCGCCCAGGCTGGCGGTGGACGCGGCGTCGCTGGCGCCCGAGCTGAGCTCGCTCTTGAGGAAGCTGACGCGGCTGCGCTGGCTGCCCAGGGACGTGCGGGACTCGGCGCGCCGCAGGCGGCCCAGCAGCGCGCCGCGCGGGAAGAGGCCGCCGCCCTTGGGCGCCCGCGCCGCCTCGGCGTTGGCCAGCAGGCTGAGCGCGAAGCCGCCGCGCGGGATGGCGGCGGCGGGCGGCGCGGGGCCGTCGGGGGCCGGGGAGGCGGGCGAGTCCGGGGCCGCCGCGCCGTTGCTGTGCTCGCTGCGCAGGGACGAGAGCGACGTGCGCAGCGGCGAGCGCACCACCACGGCCATCCCGTAGGGCACGCTCTGGCGCACGCCGTAGCCGTGGCGCATGCCGTTGGTGAACTGGCCCTGGTAGGTCCCTGCGGGCGAGGAGAGCGCGCGTCAGTGGGCGGCTGGGGGCGGGGGGCGGGCGAGACTGGGGGGTGGGGATGGAGGGGTGGGGGTGGAGGTAGGGGACGGGTGGGGGGGTGGGGGTGGAGGTAAGGGAGGGGTTGGGGGATGGAGGGGTGGGGGTGGAGGTAGGGCAGGGGTGGGGGATGCGGGTGGAGGGGTGGGGTGGAGGGGTGGAGGGGTGGAGGCGGGGGTGGGGATGGAGGAGAGGGTGGGAGGGTGGAGGGGAGATGGGGGTGGGGTGGGGGGTGGGGGCATCCGTGAGCGTGCCAGGACATGAGTGGGCAAGCCGGGAGACATTCACGCAGTGGTGTGAATCTTCACACGCAGGGTCACAGTGGGTGAGGCAGAGTGAGGTTGTGCGAGTCAGTGTCAGTGTGTGAAGCTGTATGAGCAGGTAGGGACCCGGAGTGTGTGCGGTTAGACCAGTGTTTGAGTTCACAAGTGGACGGCCAGGAGTTTCATGATGGTGTGAATATTTCCAGTGGCAGCCCCACAACGAGGTCACGCTGGGCGAGACAATGAGGTCGCGTGAGTCAGAGCATCAGTGTGTGGAGCCGTGTGAGCCAGAGAGGCCCCGGGAGTGTGTGGGGTTAAACGAGTATTCGAGGTCGCTCATGGATGGCCAGGAGTTTGCATGATGGTGTGAATATTTCCAGTGGCGGCCACACGACAAGGTCACACTGGGCGAGACAGTGAGGTCGCCTGAGTCAGAGCATCAGTGCGTGGAGCTCTGTGAGCCAGGGAGGCCCCGGGAGTGTGTGGGGTTAAATGAGTATTCGAGGACGCTCATGGATGGCCAGGAGTTGTTTGCACGATGGTGTGAATCTTTCTATTGGTAGGAACACAGCAGGGTCACAAGTGTGCAGAATAGGGCAAGTCAGTTTTAAAGTGTGAAGTTGTCCAAGCAGATGAGGTCTGGTGAGTGTGAATTTGAATGACTGCACAGATTTTGAAACACCCAAGAGAGACTGACCATGCAAGACTGTGAGTGGGCAAGACAGCGAGTTTGTGTGGTAACATGAATATTTGTGTTTCTGGGAGTGTACAAGGCAGTGTGTGCCCTGAGATCACATGAGTGTGACATAACAGGATATAACGTAAGGTCATGAGAGTATTTGAGGTCTTGAGTATGTAAGGAAAGGCAAAGTGGAGTGAGGGTGCAAAACCATTAGAGGTTCAAAGAGTGCAGTGTTGTGTGAGCAGGCACATCTGTTGGTACGTGAAGTTAAATGCATGTGCCTAGTCATCCTATTTTGCAAGGTGATGTGTGTGTTCAAGCTCACGAATGGATAAGACAGTGAGTTCGCAGAGTAGTATGAATGCTGGAGAGCGTGCGGTTCTGTTGGAAAGCATGGGAGTGTGTGTATCTGTGTAAGGCCAGGTGTATAGAAGACTTTTATGAACACACATGTCAGTGTCTTTTGACTGTATGAGATCATGAGTGTGCAATGCAGTGTGTACACTGTGGGGTAAGTACCCAAGTTCCTGGAGGTGACGTTATGGGTGTGTGAGAGGTTCTGGGTGTACAAAGCTGTCTGAGTGTTAAAGCACAGAGTAATAAGCACTTGAGTCTGAGTGTATGAGGTTGTGGGCCTTAGGGAAACTGAGACGGTGTAAAACCGTGTGTGTGCAGGACAGCAGTATGTACAAGGAGTTGGCCACAGTGGAGGCCTTGTGTGTCCATCAGTGTGGGCACGTGAGCTCCTGGGAACAAGAGCCCATGTAAGTGCGTCCACTGAAAGTCAGTTCCCTGCCTTCATCTTCATGCCTTCGGTCTGTAGACTAGCCCCTGCCATAATCTTCACTAAGTCGAGGGTGGGAAATTCAGAGCCTTTGCTTTAAACACAGGCTCCTACTTTACCCTGGTTAACCAAAAACAAAACAAAACAAACAAAAATCCCAAATGGCCTTCTTCCCAGCAAAAGCCCAGGATGAGTTGGGAACTGAAACAACCAACTAGGTAAGGGATTCTTAAGCTCCTCACAACAGGGATGCTCCCTTTTGGGCCTTTGCGCTGGCTGTTCCCTCTGCTTGGAACTCTCTTCCTCCAGATCTCCCTGCACCCCCACAAGCACCTGGGCATCCTTGATCTACTTCTGTTTTCTATAGAATGTTTCCTTTTCTAACGTATTGTATGACTTAACAATTATATGTATTGCTTTTCTTTCCCCACTAGAATGGAAGCTCCATTATGGCAGGGATCTTTCCTGTTTCGGTCTCCACGGTAGCCCCAACACTTGGAATAGGGGTAGCTCCATAAATAGGGGTGCTCCATAAATATTTATTGATTGATTAGCTGGACCTGTCCAGAAACTCCATCTCATTGTGTGACCTTGGGCAACTCTCTTCCCTTCTTAAGACCTTAGTGACCCTACTTGTCAATGACGTTTTAGATATGAAGCTCTCTAAAGTTTGGCCTACCTTTGAGTTGCTGGCCTTCTAGGAATTGGGCACTATGACTCTGCAGGTGAAGGACAGCGTGTCCACCTGACTCCACACTGCCCGGTCCCTCCCAGCACAGGCTGCTCCAGCTCAAACCCCCAGTCCCTGCCCCGCCCTCAGCCCTTTCTGCATGAAGAGACCCCATTAAGAGTCAAATACAGTGCCCAGGGCTCATTTAAACCTCTCAAAGGTCCTATCAGGTGGGTCCCATGATGATGCTCATTTACAGGAGAGGAAGTGGGTGGTCTGAGAGGTTAAGTGACTGGACCAAGGAAGCAGAATCTAAACCCAAGTCTAGCTAATGCCCAAAGCTCATGCTCTGAGCCCAGAGTTTATCCTGGCTGCCCTTCAGAAGCTCTAAAAAATACCAACTTCCAGGCCTCACCACTAGAAAATCTCGTGTAATTTGTTGGAGAGGGTCCCCAGTTTGTGCAGTCTCTCTCTACATACAGGAGGCAGGCGCAGCCAGCAGTGAGAGGGACATCAGAGTTCTCCTCCCTTCAGTGAGCAGCCATAAAAAACCAATGACCACAGTACATGAACTATAAAAGGGCCAAAGAAAAGTGGAAAGAGACAAAAAAAAAAAAAGGAAATATCAGTGGGCATGATCTTGTAGAGGAATATACAAACATGATCTCCATTTCACAGGTGGAATGGTTCAGAGAGGTTATATGACTTGCCCAAAGTCACCCAGTAAGGAAGAGGCAGCTCTGGATTTGAACCCAGTTCAAATGGGCGTGTGTAGCAGGTGCAGAGAACAGAGAAATGAGAGCATGGTGCAGAGAATGATAAAATGGGGAGGTGGATAGATGGGAAACTAATGTGTTCCCATTTCTAAGCTCATTCACATATGGTCACATTGTATGGGAGATAGAGGGACAAATAGATGTGATGTTGGAGACAAACTGAGCTCAGATATCATCTAATCTGGAGAGCCTTGAACAAGTTACTTCTGATTCTCAATGTGCTTATCTGGAAAATGGATATATAATACCCACTTTCTAGGGTTTGGGGGAAGATTAAAAAGGAGACAACAAAAAAATGAAAACAACCCAAATGTCCATCAGCTGGTAAATGGATGGACAGGTAATCAACCACACAGTGGAATTACTGGTCAGCATTAAAAAGGAATAAGCTACTGATTATGCAGCATGGATCTCAAATGCATGTTGAGTGAAGAAAGCCAAAGATGAAAAAATACAAACCGTGTGATTCCAGTTACATCAAAGCCTGGAAAAAACTGACATAGAATGACAGAGAGCAGATCTGTGGTTACCAGGGCTGTGGGTAGGAGGGATCCCCTAGAGCTTTATCAATTTATAGAAACCTCCTATGCCGTGATGGTGCTGGTGCATACATTTGTCAAGACTGTACGCCTGAAGTGCATTTTATTGCATAGAAACTATACCTTGATTTAATTAATGAATAACTTTTAAGAAGGAAAACAAAAAACACTGCAGCACAGCATTCTGCAAATACCCATCAGAAAATTCTGTCAACTGTCGTTTCCAAGTGAGTCTGAGATCCGGCTACTTCTCACCACCCTTGCTGCTACTACATGGTAGCCCGAACCATCCTTGTTTCGCCGGGATTTTCATAACGGCTGCCACGCTGGTCTGTTTCGGCCCTGTGCTCCTCTCTCCGTTCCTAACGCACCCATCCCAGGGATTCTGTTCAAATGTAATAAAGTCAGAATCGCAACACTGCTCTGCCTCTTCTCATTCAGAGGAAAAGCTGAAGTCCTTAGTGATCCAGGGACCCTCCCTGATCTCATCTCTGTCACTCCTCTGTCCTCACCTCCCTCGGTTCTCCCCTTTCCTTCACCCCACTTTAGCCAAAAAGGCCTCCTTGCTGTTCCTCCCACACGTTAGCCATGGTCCTGTTCGGGGCCTTTCTGTTTGGTGCTCCCTCTACCTGGAATGTTCTTCCCCCAGAAATCTGCATAGCTCACTCCCAGAGAGGTATTTAATGGTTCCTATAAGACTCACTCAAGGCAACAGGGCTAATAACTATACCAAGACTCACATCCATGTTTAGCTGTGCTCACTCCACTGTACTCAGAAGAAAGAAGAAAAAAAATATGTATATGAAAGTGGAAAGTGAACAAGAATAGAGCAGAGAAGATGGAAAACTGGGAGAAAGACAGATGACATCTAATCTCTGGGTTGGATGAGTTTGTGAAATTAAATCAGCCAATCTACCTTTAGCTTAAAGTTGGCATGAGATGGGCTGACGTGGTCCCTTTAAGCCCAAGAAAAACTGAGATTGCGACAGGAGAGGGTTCTTGGCCACCAGTTGGGGAGGAAACGGCCAGGCTATATTAGGAAACTTACAAGCAAGTGGCAAGAGGCACAGACACCCAAGGGAGGTTGGGAGTGATGGGGCCCTGGGAAGGGGGAAAAGCCAAGTGCTGGGGCCATCCCCAGCCTGACTCTCTCTAAGACAGGGCAGCTCTCCCTGGGGACTGGAAGAATGCATCTGCATCGGAAGAGAAGGGGGGAGGAGGACCCCACCCACAGCCATCTGGCTGAGAGGAGCTTTCTGTGGAAGGAAGTGCCTCCTGATAACCTTCAGGCTGGCCCCCTCACTTGGCCCAATAGACTCTGCAGGACTTCCCGCTGCCCTTGGGATAAGGGGCAAGATTCTCCACAGAATACAAGGCCTGGGGTGGCTGCCCCTGACCACCTCTCCTGATTTATTTTGAACAACTCTCCAGGCATACTTGCCTTTCTACCTCAGGACCTTTGCACATGCTCCTCCACGCCCACTCCTTCTCAGCATCTTCTCCTCTTTTCCCCTAGCAAATTTCTATTGGTATTCCAATCTTCAGCTTAAATGTGACTTCATCCGGGAGGAGTCCTTGAGGATTCCTTGAGTGCTACTCCCTGAGTACTGCTACATGATGTCATGTTGCCCCAAATTTCTTCTTGGCACTTCTCCCAGTTGTAGTTAAATAATTACTAAGATCATTTGTTCACTATAAGCCTTTCCCACTGGACTTTGGCTTCCAAGAGGGAGAGAGCCATGTCCAGCTTATTCCTGCTGTGATCCCAGCATCTAGCACAGTTCCCAGGCCCAAGGAAGCCCACATATACATCTGATGAATCTGTATCTTCTCCTCAGTGATACCCTTCTGTTCTTCCAGGAGCAGGAACCACATTCTCTTTCATCCCTCATGATTCAGCACGTGGTAAGTGCTCAGTAGGGACTGGCAATGGCTGTCAACGTGTTCGTGTCTAGATTTAGCAGCCCAAACCCTGGAAATTATCAGGGTATGTGTAAAAGGCTAGTGAAAGCCATAACCATGGTAAATACAGTTCTGTCCCTCAGACCAGGCTCCTGAATTTTATGAAACCTGAATATCACCTTCTCCCTGCAGTTGCCCTTCTGGTTTAGTATAGAATAACCTGGGTTTTAACCTTCACTCTGACACCAAATAGTTCTAGAATACGCATGAACTATTTAAGCTTGCTAAGCTTCCGTTTGTTCTTCTTATAATGGAGGTAGTAATACCTACTTCAGATTATTGTTCATTCATTTACAAATTCAATAAGCATTTGCTGTAGATCCTGCATGCTTGGTGTTAGATGCTGGGGACACAGTGGTAAATAAACAGGCATGATCTTTGCCCTCAAGGGGCTTGGAATCGAGTGCCAAATAGACTAGATTTAATCAACCACCAGAAATAAATGTGAGGCAGCCATAGCAAGTGGTCAGAGTGCCTTGGGTGGTGGGAGAGAATTGGTTGATCAAAAACTAAGTGAATCATACGTGAGGACACTAGCACACAGTAAGCGCTCAATAAAAACTAGCTTTTTGCCAGGCCAGAATCTTTGCTCAGAAAAGGTGGCCCAGAGGAGATTAACTGGAAAGATAATATTTTGGATAATAAAATATAAATTAATAAAATATATTATTAAAATTAATTTCATCTGTTTAAATGTGGCTACTAGCAAATTTTAGATTGTATATGTAGCCCACATTATATTTATATAGAAAGTGCTCATTTAATTCACTTGGAGGTAGGGTTTTCTATTACCTGCAGATAAAAAAATATATCCTAAAAAGTATAGGTATCATCATTCTGATTTCATAGTTGGAACAATTGAAACTAAGAATTTAAATGACTTGCTCAAGATCACGCAAGTATAGTAGCTGTCGGTGGTCACAACCAAGTGTCCTGACCAGTGCTTTCTCCTTTGCACCCCTAGAAATCTGAGCACATTCCTTACAAGCACATCCCTTTGAAAGCCCTTACCCAAACCTCAGCTTTGAAGGATGCCCACCATTTCAGAAACCCACAGGAAGTCTAGGAGATCCAGAGTCCATTTTGAAACAGAGAAGAGACATGTGGGCCAGAACATGAAATTCTGGCAGAAATTCTGCCTCCAAATACAGGCAGAAATTCTGCCTCCAAATACATAAGGGACATTGAAAACACCACCCCCTCTGGCCGGTGACACCTGCCTATTTCTAGGAGACTCTCTTGAGATCTGAACATCGGTGTCCCTGGAGGACTGAATAGAGATGGAGAGGAAAGAATCATGGCTAGCTCCTTTCCAGGATCCCTGCTGCCTATGGAAATCCTGACCTGACAGTCAGTGTTTTCATGACCTGGTCCCAATTCACCCTCCTGGTTTTGTCTTTCCAAGTCCACCCAAAGCCCAGCTTCAAAGCCACCTCCTACAGGAAAACTTCCCAGGCTATCTTCCTTCCTCCATACTCTCATTGCTTGAGATGTTTGTCACTTCTTACCTCCTATGACAGCTATCTTGTCTCTATCTCTTCTATTTGGGCTAAGAGGCATCCCCAGTCCTTCTCTAAGTCCTGTCATGTAGCGTTAGATGTTAGCACAAGATCTTTGGATGGGACCATCGAAGTGTCATCGGCAGATTTCACACAGGGTTTAAGATGGAGAATGGCAGGTAGGAGACTGAGCACAGAGAGTCCAGGGTCAGTGGCTCTTGTCCAGGCACATCAGAACTGGACCAGATAAACCAACGCACGTGGTGAATGGCCATATGCCACAGATAACTGTACAGATGCTCCTGAGTATAGGGGATGTATCCCACCTTGGCTCTAACCCACCTTGATAAAGAGCATGGACCCAGTGTCCCTGAGAAAGCGAGTCAAACCTGACACATCTTTGGGGACAGCAGAGTAATGGAAATTGTTTGGGCTTTGGAAACAGACCTGACTCTGAATACTGCTATAATTTTCCCCACTTCTCAGATCCCCACCCCATCCATCTGGTCTAGTGTGTACCAGTTCTCTCTAGTTTACTACAACAGCATCTTCCCTGGTCTCTCACCTCCCCTAGTACTTCAGTCCACCTTTCACTGCTGCCAGAGTCATCTCCTTAATTAGATGTAGATCTGACCAGGTGACCCCACCTAAAACCTTGCCGTGGCTTCCAAGTACCTTGCAGATTGTCTTGGGTCCCTAGGAAGCCAACATTGTATGTGAGATACTGGGGGGGAGGGATGCTCTTGGGATGAACATCTCTAAGGAAGGAAGTAGGATTCAACAGTAGAAATTGTTCAACTGTTGTATCCGAGGCTTCCACTGATCCTATGGGGGTCTCTGGAGCTG
Organism: Canis lupus baileyi; assembly: GCF_048164855.1. Lineage (NCBI taxonomy): Eukaryota > Metazoa > Chordata > Mammalia > Carnivora > Canidae > Canis > Canis lupus. The sequence continues at coordinate 33,770,920 of NC_132863.1, forward strand.
GTGCAGCCCTTCAGAGTTGTCCAAGGAGGCTGGGTCTTTGAATTCCTGTATCAAACAGTCATTAGCTACCCCACAGAGTCAGGCAACTCCTTTTGACAAGCCATCAGCAACTGGAGCCCCTGGCAGCGGTAGGCAGGGGGTGGAGAAACCCTGCTCCCGAGCAGTATCTGAGGGTGTCTGGCAGCATCCATAAGGATGAAGTCAAACTCTGCACTGTGACCCACAAAGTCCTCATGATCTGGGCCCATGCCAACCCTCCAGCCTCACAACTCCACTCTTTCTCAATCTCTGTACTCCTGCCTTTTCTTGAACACAACAGGCTTTTCTTGTGTCCACCTCCAAGCCTTTGTACTCGTTCCTTTTCCCTGGCACAGCGTGACTCCTGTTACCCAACTAACCCTTGTTCATCCTTCAGATCTTAGCCTAGACACCACTTCCATGATTACCAGACCAGGTCAGGTTCCCATTACCCCATACACTCTTCTACTTTCCCTTCAAATTGCTTATCCCACTTGTAATTAACTAGCTGTCCAATGCTGGTCTCTGCTGTTAGAACACAAACTCCTGAGGGCAGGGATCAAGGCTGCTTTAATCACCACAGCATCTCCAGCACTCAAGGCAATGACGGCCACATAGAAGGCTTTCATCAGGTATGTCAGATGAGTGAACAAGTTCATGGCCTTGGGCAAGTTCCCTTTGAGTCTATCTCTGGTCAATAAAGTAAGCATAGCAAGTTTACTTTGCAGAGTGCCTGGAGGGTTTACGTGGGTTCTCTAGCAGAGATCTCAGACTCTCAGCAAATGTTGGCTCCCTTCACTTCATGGGGAAAGATTGCCAGATGACCAGTCATCCCAGTTTGCCTCAGACTGAGGGGCTTCCCAAGACATAGGACTTTCACTACTAAAACCAGGACAGTTCCCCAGGCAAAACAGGATGGTGGTTACCCTCAATCTGGACGAGAAAGAAAAATGAACATTTCGTATTAGCACAGTGTTCAGTGGTATGTTGGTAGAATAGTTCTTTGGAAAAATAAACAAACCCTAATTGGTAGTGCTAGACAATTTTCATCATATAAATGGTTAGACAGGCCACAGTCAAATAGCCAGCTTAAAAAATTCCTGAAAATTTAGCCATGGGCTCTCATGAGATGGTAGCAGCTGGTGCCAGCACCCCACATGTAATACAGACTGTCGTATTCATTCTGGATATCTGCAAACGTGTAACACGTTCCTAGACAACCTCAACTTGGGTGAGGGTAAGTGAGACTATCTCAATCCCAAGGAGGTCACAGGTGGAATGGCCCTCCAAGACCATCTAGTTCAAAGCAACAAGTAATCTGTCATACGGGCCCTCTCTTACCCACCCTGTGTCCACAACAGACATTGCCAATCAATCATGATGCTGAATCCTAAAGCCTTGCTCTCTGGCTTGCCTGAAAGATAGCACCAAAGTCCCTTCCCAGAGCTCCCGAATGCTACCACCTACCAAAACTCCACTGTCCCTGGTTTCCCAGGATCGCTGAGAGGCAACCCAAAGCAGAGGAGCTAGCAGCATGTTTATGACCAGCTCCTAGGAGCAGGGTCGGGTTACAGCAGGTGTATGACAAGTCCCCAAAGCCTGCAGCGCTCCACCTTCCCCACATTCAGAGGCTGCTACCCCAAATGACACCCCATAGCTCACACAAGAAGCAGAGGATTAGCCAAGCAACATCACCCTGGTTGCTGCCAGCCCTGGGGACCTGTGGCCTGGGTGAAAGTCCCTTTGCCAGGCTCTGAGTCAGCTCAGTAACCCTGAGGGCCCCGGAAACCACAAATAATTGGGTGTAGAGAAGGCAAAAGAAATCAAGGGGAGAGTCTGGGTTCAAAGGAGGCCCCACCTTGGTCATCCGGGCCCCCTTTCTATGCTCAGGCCTCCCCACAACCCTCATGCCCACGTGGCATGTGCAACAGGCGTCTCTCACCCACAATGTCCAACACCAAGCTCCTGACTTTCCCTCTTTGAATGCTTGGCCCATCTCAGGTCAGGACAATACCATCCTTCTGTGGCTTAGGCCAAAACCTTGATTCCTCTTTATTTCTCTCTCCCTATCCAATCTATCAGCAAAATCTAATGACTCTACCCTTCAAAATAGATCCAGGATTTAATTACTTCTCTCCACCCTCTGCTACAAGATGGTGGCCCAAGCCTATATTCTCACCCATAACATTGCAATAAACTCACTAATTTGTTTCCCTGCTTCTACTCTTTCTCTACCACCTCTTCTCTCCCCAACAGTCTCTCAACACAGTTGCAAAAGGAATCCCTTTTATCAAGGTCAGATCACGTCACTCTGATAGGCCTTACTCTTTTCGGAATAAAAGCCAGAGTCTTAAAATGATATACAAGAACCTGCATCAACTGCCTGCTCTTCACACCTTCCTGGTAGGAACAGAGTATAGGTGATATTGTGCCCTTCTCTGCATGTCTCTATCAAGCGCCTGTATTGTAAGGTTGTCCTGTCATCAACAATATGAAATTTGATCACCTTGTTAAGATGGTAGCCATAAAGGATTCAAATTTAAATTAAAAAAAATCACAGGGACATTTGGGTAGCTCAGTTGGTTGAGAATCCGACTCTTGGTTTCAGCTCAGGTCGTGATCTCAGGGTTGTGAGTTCTAGCCCTGCATCAGGCTATGGTGCTCAGCGTAGATCTGCTTGGGACTCTCTCCCTTCCCTTCTGCCCCTCCTGCCTCTCTCTGAAATAAATAAATAAATATTTTTTAAAAAATACAATAATAAAATAAAAAGTCAGAGGAGCACCTAGTTGCTCAGTCAGTTGAGCATCTGACTCTTGACTTTGGCTCAGGTCATGATCTTGGGGTCCTGGGACTGAGCCCCATGTCAGGCTCTGCACTCAGCAGGGAGTCTGCATGAGGGTTCTTCCTCTCCCTCTGCCCCTCCCCCTGCTCCTGCTTGCTCACTTTCTCTCTCTAAAATAAATAGATAAATCTTTTAAAAAATAAAAGTAATAAAAACATTGTACATGCCAAACAGAGCATTTCCTGCAGGCTGTATGCAGCCCATAAGCCTTGGTATGGCTCCCACTTTACACTGTCCATATGACGGTCGGCAGCATGTGCTTGAATGCTTCCACACACAGGTGCTCTCTACTTGCCTAGAGGGTTATTTATTTTTTTTAATTTTTTATTTATTTATGATAGTCACACACACACACACACAGAGAGAGAGAGAGAGAGGCAGAGACACAGGCAGAGGGAGAAGCAGGCTCCATGCACCGGGAGCCCGATGTGGGATTCGATCCCGGGTCTCCAGGATCGCGCCCTGGGCCAAAGGCAGGCGCCAAACCGCTGCGCCACCCAGGGATCCCCTCTACTTGCCTAGAGGGAAGGGGGTTCTGGAGTTCCTACAGCCCCTGGATCATTCTATGAATTTTGCCAGGTGGGTCTGGGCCTGTCAACTCTCAGTTACAGAGGAATGAGTAGGGGTCCTGGATGCTTCACTTGTGACCAGACCTTACTGTCTACCTACTCTGTGGCTCTGGCTTCAGAAGAGATAGGTGAGAACAAGGACAGCCCTCTGGTCTATGGCAAGAAGCAACATCGTCCTGCTCAGCCTGCACCCCAGCTTCAACCAGAGCCCTCAGAAAATGAGGCTTAACATTCCTCACAAGGGTGTGGCAGCAAGGGCTGATCCAGGGAACAGCTGCTGGGGACACAGAATTAGCAGTCTCTGGAAATAAGCAAGCTTGATGAATCCCAAGTGCCTGGCCTTGGACAGGAGCATGTGTGCAGAGATTTGGCCAACTGGACACATGTATCACAAAAAGCAAGGCTGCAGAGAAGGAAGACTGTGTCCACTTCCCTGTCTTGCTGAGGGTCTGCTCTGCTCCCCTGGGGTCCCAGATAAAGTCAGGAAGCTGCCATGACAGCAACTCAGCTGGCTGTCATGCTGGCCCCCTGGCTGTGAACTAGGACATGAGATTTTCAAGATGAGGTTAAATTATGCTGATTCTACATTCGAAAGGGAATCGTGCCTGGCGTGAGTTCCATCTACACTGGCAGGACTCAAGGCAGGACTAATCAAATCAAAGTCTTAGCTTATTAACTGCTCCAAAGTCAAAAGGTAGTTTCTGTGCTGAAATGGTCTCCCCAAAACAGCTTTGTTTCAGGCCATCCTGAATTAGTTCACCCTCTGACTGTGAAGGAAATGCAGAAAGGAGAACCGCTTCAGCACTTTCTATGTGCCAGGCATTATGCTGAGTGCTTTTTATGTATTATCTCATTTCATTGCATCAACCATATTTTGAAGGAGATTTTGACATCTCTAATGGAAAAAAGGAAACAGGAGCTCAGAGGGGTTACATGTGTACCCACATTCATAGAATTAAGAAGTGGCACAGCTGGAATTTGAACCCAGATCTGGCTGCTGTAAGCCGTAAGTGCTAAGTACCACGTGCCTCTTTTCATACTGTGAGACTCTTTTAGGATTTCCACACTTGATTTTTAATAGCAATTAAGAAATTTTAAATTAAAAGATGTTCCTTTTAAATCCAAAAGAGAACCAGAAAAATCCCACTAGAACTAAGAAATTAATTTAGCAGTGTAAAAAGATCCAAAATCAATGTACAAAATAATTGCATTTCTATAACCTAGCAATGAACAATTGGAAAAATGAAATTTAAAATTCCATTTACAGTATCATTTTAAAAACTTGTGAATTTTATTCAACAAAAAATGTGCAAAATACTGAAAACTCCAAAGCATTTCTAAGTGAAATTAAAGAACCTAAAATAGGGATATATATATATATACCATGTCCATGGACTGGAAGGTTCATTGTTATTAAGTTGTCCATTCTCTGAAAATTGATAAATGGGTCTAATACATTATTAATCAAATTCCCATCAGGCATTTTAGTAGAAATCAATAAGCTGATTTTATAATGTATATGGAAATGGAAATGACCAAAAGAACCCAGTCTTAAACAAGAAGAGCAAAGTTGGAGGACTTTCTCTGATTTTAAAATTTACTATAAAGCTCTAATGACAAATGCAGTGTGATATTAGCATAAAGGTGGGCAAACAGATCAATAGAAAAGATATTCCTTTGGAGAACGAATGAATGAGTTAACAAATGAATGAATGCAAGAATGAATAAAGTTGCTTCAAGGAATACATGTCCCAGGGTCAGATAATGTGACACTAGGTATTGCCCAGGCCCCTGGGTGGCAAATTCATTTTGCTCCCATGTTCAGATCTGTTGGGCTAAAATGAGCTTAAGTTATCAACTTTGGGTAAGAGAAAATTGGATCCAAAGAGGAGAAGTTTGGGTTTTTGACTCAATTGTCATAAAGATAAAAATGCCATCTTTTCAGCATGTAATAATAATAATAGCACTAACCACATGTTAAATTTTGTTCTAAGTGCTTTACTGTATCAGGGCATCATTTAATTCTCTCAACAATATAGAATAAAAGAAAAATAGTAAGTACCGCACATTTAGAAAGAAAATATTATTTTGTGATAATTTATTTCACTTTTACATTTCTGTGTGTATGTACAGAATTACAATGTGAAATATCTAATTTACAGCGGGTTGCAACCACAAAGATTTGAACGCCACAAGTAAGAAGCCTGAATGTAATGCATGTAAGATTCTTAGCACAAAGCCTGGTGTAAAGACATGATGAGTGGTAGAGGCAGTTGTGACCATTGTCAAGGTCTGCCTCATGAGCATCAACCTGTGTCATTGCTCAGGGCTCTGCACTTGATTTAATGCTCTGCTGTCATTAACTTGAAATTCTTAATGATTTGGAAGAGGGGGTCCTACATCTTCATTTTGTACTGAGTTTCACAAATTATGTAGCCAGTCGTATTTTGTATAGATGTTTATTACTTATTAAAATATTACACTATGAACTATTTTTTTAATATTTTTATTTATTTATTTGAGAGAGAGGGACAGAGTGGATGAGAGGGAGAGGGAGAGAGAATCTAAAGCCAACTCCACACTGAGCACAGAGCCCAATGCAAAGCTTGATCCCACAATTGTGAGATCATGACCTGAGCTGAAACCAAGAGTCAGATGTTTAACCAACTGAGCCACCCAGGCACCCTATATACTATGAACTATTTAATTATCATTTATTACCATCAAATTCTGTCTCTGCCTCTTACTAGTCAGAGGACTGTGAGAAAGAATACAGCATATAAATCATCTGACTCCTTTGCCTTGTCTATAAAAATAGGAGTAATAACAGTATTTCCTCATAAGCTTATTGTGAAGGTTTAAATAATACAACATGTTCCATGTCAAGAGCAGCACCTGGCACATAGTATATACATGAAAAATTAACTATTATTATTATTATCAACTTTATGAACAAAGTTAACTTTGGGCCTGGTTTTGTGGTTGTGGTTTTTTTTTGGGAGGTGTTGTTTTGTTTTTGTTTTTGTTTTTGTTTTTGTTTTTGTTTTTGTTTTGAGAGAGAATAAGAGAGCAGGGGGTGGGCAGAGGGAGAGAGAGAGAATCTTAAGCAGGCTAATTCCCAGCACGGAACCTGACTCGTGTCTTGGTCTCACCATCCCAGGATCATGACCTGAGCTGAAATCAAGAGTCAGACGCTTAAACGACTGAGCCACCCAAGCACCCCCTGGGCCTGGTTTTTCCATTGCAGATTTGAGGGAAGGAATTACTGACTAGAAGAGTGCTTCTGGAACTTAGCACCAGATTACTTTGAGAATCTGATGGTTATCTGAGGAAAAACACAGACAGTCCATGTACATATGCACACATATTGCCTGCGTGCTGATGGGCCTCTGAGGCCAAGGGGGTGGTGGTGCAGGTCAAGGACCTCGGAAAGCAAAGATTGCTCGTGGCCCTTCCTGGAGTCTGTGGGTCTCTGGGGTGGGAATAGCTAGGCAGCCAAAGGAGCATTACTGCTTAAGGCTGGGGTATATGCTTGCTTTGGCACTTTAAGCCAGCAGCTATTTTTAGTTTTGCTATATATGGCCAGGGAGGAAGAGGGCTACAGGGTGGGGAGGGGGAAGGGGTACCAGGAGACTTATAGCAGGGTTTGGGAGCCAGAGCTCCTTGTCTCAATACCTTCCTCTCCTCCCCAGGCCCTAGAAGAGAGCTGGAGAGTTTAATGAACCTCCCGCCGCCGAAGTGACAGGCGAAGTGACAGGCGTGGAGGAGAGGGAGAGTTTGTGGAGGTGGGGGTGGCCACAGCTTTGATGAAGATGTCACATCAAGTCACTTTAGAACAGTGATTTTCAAACTTTTTTGATCACGAACTGCAGTAAGAAATACATTTATGCACACATTGTGTAAGAAATACACAGTGTATGTAAACACAGGAGTTTTGATATGCACACACATTTCACATGTACCTACATCTTCAGCTGAATGAAAGTTTCAGGAAGCAATATTTTCTTATGCTCTGTGAAACACTCTGATTTTCCTATTCTGTTCTTTCATTTTTAAAAATGCAGGTCACGACCCACTGAACTGATTTTACCACCTATTAATGGGACAAGTCCTCCAGTTTAGAAAACTGCTGTTTCCTTTGGTTTAGAGGAGGCCATCACCTGGGACATTTGGCTGCAAGGTGAGGTGGGGCGTGGAGGAAATGGGACATATTGTCCCTTTAGTCAGTACTTCCTTAAACTGGGGCTAAGATGCAAGTTTCAGCTTTATCTCTTGGCTGGCAGCAAGTTCAAGACCTCCTGGCTTTTGTGCACTCCATTCTCTCAACCTGGAGCACGCATCCTCTACCCTTGTCACCTGGCTCGCTCCATACTTCAGAGCTGGGCTTGCCACTTTCTCCATGAAGCCTCCCTGAATGCCCAAGTCTGGTTAGTTGCCTGCCTCTTCCTTCCTCAGTCCCCAGGACTTTCCTGCCTAGCACCCAACACTCTAGAGTATGATTTCTTGTTAGAGTCTATGGAAGGTAGGGATCTTTTCCATTCTGTTCATTTCTACGCTCTTCCCGCCCAGTGCTATACTACTGGCTTCATAATAATCACTTAGTACATATTTATTGAGCAAATTAATGAAAGTTAATAGTAATGATAGCCACTATCACTTACTGAGTACCCGTTTTTCCCATGAGAAATCTTAGGAGAGATTAGCAGAAGTCCATTTTATTGGTGAGGAAACTAAGGCTCCGTGATATTAAATAATAGGATAGGCCAAGGTAATAACCCAGGGCTACCAGACTCCCAGCCGTCTCTAATCACAGGATCTTATTTGTCTACATTCTCTTCAGCACTACTCAGGATGGGGCAAAGGGCAGGTCCTTAACAAACCCTCAGGGAACTGATGACAGGTTGATTAAAGATATTTTCCGAAGCAGTGGCCACATCTAATTTTGGAGAGTTGCATCTCATATGTGGCTTGGGAGAGATCTGTGAGGTTTCCAGGGCCCCTGGATGTGGGACTGTCTCATTCGGAAGAAGAGTCTGGGCCTCTGACAAACCAGAGGAGCAGGTCTTTCAGTTACCTGGCCTGAAGAACTCCTGCACGCACCCAGAATCAAACCCAGAGCTCTACAAAACCTACGTGATCTGGCTCACACCCACAGCTCCATTGTCAGCCCCTTCCTCTTCCCTTCATCCACTCTATTCCTGCCACCTTGGGATTCCTGCTGCTCCTCAAACATGCCATGTCCAGTTCTGCCTCAGGACCTTTATGACTGCCATTCCCTCTGCCTGGAAATCATCACTCCCTCCTGACTCTTCCCATCCTGCTTCGTAGACCATGCTATCCAAAACATCAACCTCGGGCAGCCCAGGTGGCTCAGTGGCTTAGTGCCACCTTCAGTCCGGGGTGTGGTCCTAGAGACCCGGGATCAAGTCCCACGTCAGGCTCCCTGCATGGAATGGAGCCTGCTTCTCCCTCTGCCTGTGTCTGTGCCTCTCTCTCTCTCTCTCTCTCTCTGTGTGTGTGTGTGTGTGTGTGTGTGTGTCTCATGAATAAATAAATAAAATTAAAAAAAAAAAACCACCAACCTCTTCCTTCTCCATTTTTTTTATACCTTTGCTTGCTCATGGCCCTGGCTACTGGAACTTGCTGTAGGATGGTACCTGACACATAGTTGGTACTCCATAATATTGGTTGCATGAATGAATGAGTGAATGAATAGGTTTTCCCCCTTTAAGACATGTGGGAAATCAGTCCATAGTTTCCCAGAAATGTGTTTCTCTAGGACTCGCACCCAGGCCCCCAACACACACCTCTTGATTTGGAGAGAGGAAAGAGGGAAGGAAGGAACATTTGCATACTGTGTACCAGTAGGTAGGTAGGTAACTGACACCCAACAAGCATTCGAGGATCATCTCCATGTTATAGCCAGAGAAACCAGGGCCTGCTCCCTACTCATCACCAATATCAGCGCAGTGTCCTACATAAACATCCAGTGAATGGAATTACACCGAATTAGGAAGCATGCAGCCAGAATTTGTCCTCAGCGCTGTCCAATTGTAGCCAGTGCTGTGTAGCTGCCACTGTACCCATAGAAACTCCAGGGACACAGCCTCATTAACATCCAGACACATCTGAGGGTGGGCCCGCACCAGACACGCACCAACAGGCAGCCCAGGCAGGAGCCCGTCCTACATCAGAGGCCTCTCTGTATATGCCCAGGGGCCTCAGCTTGAGCACAATTTCCACCCTAGGCTGGCTCGTGCTCCTTCCTGCTCCATCCCAAACCCACTCCCAGACTGCCCACTTCCTGCCCTCTGTCAGAAAAAGGGGAGACTAGTGACAAATAATAAACTATGAATGCCTTCTGACAGATGCTAAAATATTTTTTAAGTAGCTATCATTTTGATATCTGTGTCAGCTCCTCTTCCCAATGGGGCATGTTAAGGAGACTTCACAGAATTATCCTGAGCTGGAAGGAAACCGAATGACCATTTAACGCAGGAGTCAGCCAACTTTCCTGTAAATAGCTGAATAGCAAATATTATAGGCTTTGTGGGCCAAAAGGATGTTATGTGGGGATTTTCATATAATTTCCACATGTCACAAAGTCAAGTTCTACTTTTGGTCTTTTTCAAATGTTTCAAAATGCAAAACCACTCTCAGCTCACAAGCTGTACAAAAATAGGCAGCAGGCCAGTTTAGCAGGCTATCAATACTTTGCAAGTGCCTGATTTAAAGCAATGCTTCTTAAACTTTATGTATATAAAAATTTCCAGGGGGACTTGTTTAAAACAAATACCTAAGTCTACTCTTAGAGATTCTAATTCAGATTCAGGTCTAGTTGGGGCCCCTGAATTTGCATTTTTAACTGGTGGGCAGGTGGTGTTGATACCGCCTGTCTAGTGACTATATTTTGCACAGCACTAACATTCTAAAACCCATTCTGTGGATGAGGAAACTGAGGCCTGACTAAGTGATATGTGCAAAGTTGTGCCCAGTGGATGAGGTGACAATATTTTCTCTGTCACTTCCCATGCCTGTTTCACCACAGAAAATTCCTTTCCATCTCCTTAACCCACCAGGCACACTCATGCTTTTGAGCTTCTTACTCATTCCTCTCCGAAGCAATTTTCCCCAAAAGATCCAGCTAGATGTTACCTCTTCTAAAGCAGTCCCTGACCTCCTCAAATCTAACTTCTCTGCCACAGCTCTCTGTACCGACTCATGTATAATTGTCTACAGGCCTATCTTTGAAGCACTGGGCTGTACCTTATTCTTCTTTATATCTAACTCTTTTATAATACCTGGTAAATAGGAGGTACCACGGAACGATGGTACATCCAAAATGATGGATGGATGGATGGATAGGTGGGTGGATGGATGAGTGGGTGGATGGAAGGGTAGGTGCATGGGTGAATTGGTAGATGAGAGGGTAGATGGATGGGTGAATGAACGAATACTTCATGATCTATTGCTTGAAAATAATTTTCATGGTCAAATTGAGATTAGACCCAAGCTCCTCTAGAGCACAAGCCAGAGTATATTCCATGGCTGGTTGTAATCCTAGCATGCAAACAGTAGTAGTTAGGTTTTACTGAATGTGTGTTGAATGTGTATTTATATAGCAGGTCTTGTCCTAAACATTGCTTAATGGCCCTGTTATGGGCCCCACCTTTACTAACAAGGAAATAGATGCTGAGAGACGTAGGGCAGCTAGCCCAATGCCACACAGCAAGGAACATCCTGGCTCTTCTGATTCTGTGTCACATTGCCCCTCCCTCTTCCCACCCTCCACCAGTCTTCCTCACTCATCTGGCTCCTACTAGCTCTGCGGGCCCCGGGCTGGGCTCACCTCCATCTGCATAGGTCTCGGTGCCATAGCCGTCCTGCAGGCCATTGTTCCAAGTGCCCTCATACTTGGCACCGCTGCTGCTGCTCTGCCGGGTTCCGTAGCGTCCCTTGAAGCCGTGTGTCCACTCGCCCTTGTAGAGCCAGCGTCCCTTGGTCTCTATGCCCAGCCCATGCCGTTTGCCCTGGCTCCAGTATCCCTCGAAGGTGTTCCCACTGGGCCAGGTGTAGACGCCCGCCACTTCAAAGCCAAAGTTCCAGGAGCCGGAGTACTCACCCTGGCCCTTCGGGCCCGTGCACAGCCCATGTCCGTGGGCCTTCCCCCCTTCCCAGCCCCCGCAGTATGCCCCACCATCATCAAAGTCAAAGCGGCCCCCACTCATCTCATCGTAGCCCCTGACAGCCTCACCGTCCTCCAGCTTGGGGGAGAGAGGGCGATGGGGGCTGCCAGCGACACTCCACGCACACTCAGGGCTGGGCGCCCCTGACTCACCACTGTGCCCCGGGAGGGAGAAAGCAAGATGCCCCCAGAGGCTGAATGAGCCCGGGAGCCAAGTCAGCACTGGGTCGGCTGGTCAGTGCCATGCCCAGGAGGCCCCCACTCAACCAGCCAGAGGAAGGCTGCCAGTTGGGAAGGAAGCAGGAGGGAAAGATTCAAAGTCTCCATAGAGCGTCCCAAGTCTGGCTTCCCCGGAGTCAAAGGAAAACACGGTGTGATCCCTTTAAGAAGCACAGTGGAAGGGGTGGGGTGGAGGGGTCCCCAGCCTGTTTCAAAGAGGGGAAATTCCTCCTTGGTGACAGCCCCCAGCCTAAGGCTGAATTCCTGCAGCCGGCTGGCCCCCTTCTCCACCCAGTGGGTGTGCAGGGCTGTCGGTCTCCGGGCTGCTGCCCCGCCCCTCTCAATCCTGCCCTCCTCCTGGGACGGAAAGGTCAGTGTTGCCCTAACAAGGCCATTGGATCTCAGAAGCTGCTCCCAAAATAACCCCCCAGCCAGCCCAGCCTCCTTCAAAGCGGGAGGGGTGTTTCAAATTGGGCTGGTGCTTCAGACCCAGGGAGCAGCCGGAGGGGCGAAGGAGGGCAGCTGAGAACTAAGTGGAGGTAGCCGGGGCAATTGGGTGGCTTTTCTTCCCCTGGGTAGGAGCTCCCTTCCACGTTCAGGGTGTCCTGAGTCTGCAGGAGGAGAAGGGGCAGAGGGGCCAGGGAAGGGAGTGGGGAGGAGGACTAGCGGAACACCCAGTCCTGGAACACTCAAAATCCCCCAGAGTGTAGAGGTTGGCAAATCTCAGCCCCACCACCACTCACATGCCCTAACAGGACCTGGGGCTATACCCGCTGCCAGCCCCATAAAGGAATCCGGTGACCTAAAAAGAAAGGAACGGGCATGCTTTCACATATGCTTTTGAAAGTAGAGGAGGAACTCAGGAAGAGAAGTCAGGTTCTGGAAACAGAGTCTGGAAGATAGAGTGAACCTGAGTCCATCGCTCAAGCACAACCCCTGATCCCTCTCCACACCCCTGCGAAAACCCTGGAAAGATCCCACAGAAGGCACTGATGGCTCCCTTGCTCTCCTCTGAGACACAGGGTTGCTGGTTATTTGGAATGAGGCTGTCTCAGCCATACTCAAGGATCATGATTTTTAAAAAATATCCCTTTTCCAAGTTTCTCTTTTTCTCTGGTGTCCTCGGAGCCTGTGAGACCAGACTTGAGAAAGCTCTTGGGGCAGGATCAGGAGTGAAGGCCCTGGGTGGATTCCCAGCACTCAGGTTCCCACCAAACTTCAGTGAAAGGGACAAATAAATCTCTGTGACTTGAGGCTGTGGCCAGGACTAAGGATTGGAAATCCCAGCTGAGCCCAGGGTTAATAGTAGCATAGAGTAATTCTGGGAAAGGTAGGAGCCAGCAAGAACAGGAAGCTGTTGGGGCGCCTGAGTGGCTCAGTCAGTTGAGTGTCTGCCTTTGGCTTGGGTAGTGATCCCGGGGTGCTGGAATCGAGCCCCACATTGAGCCCCACATCGGGCTCTCTGCTCAGTGGGGAGCCTGCTTCTCCCCTCCCCCATTGCTCCCCCTGCTTGCACTTTCTTTCTCTCTCAAATAAATAAAATCTTAAAAAAAAAAAAAAAGAACAGGAAGCTGCTGGGGCTGGGGGGGGCAGAGACGGAGGGATACTTTGGAGGGGGAGGATAAGATAGAAATCACTAAAAAAGCAAGCACGGAAGGCACTTGAGGACTATTGGGCTGTGTTATTCGACTTCAGACTTCATCTGACATACTCCAAATCCCACAATGACTCAGGCTCCTTGAAGTCACTGCAGATTTGTTCTTGTTTCAGAAATGGACAGAAAATGTTCTCTCCCTTCATCCCAGTGGACTCCCAGTTCTTACTGGTTCCTTCGTCGTCAAGGCACCCCTCCTGGGTCCTTGCTTCACTCCCAGGCAGAAACACCCAGCCTCTGAGCTCACTGTCACTGGCTGTTTGCCGAGTGGACAGGCAGCAAGTAGCAGCGGATGAAGACTGCATCGTCTAGGTTTTGGTTCACCATCTAGCCAAGCGGACTGAACTGCTTACACAAATTCACTTCTAGGAATGCTTGGCTGCCGACCCCAGAGAGCTCTGGGTTTGCCACTTTCTCACCAAGGCCTCTGGAGAATCACATGTTTCTTTCCAGCTCTGCTCTCAAGGGGGAAGGAAAGAACATCTCTAAATGGAAGTTAAGAGGGGTTTGAATTACCCAAGTTCTATACTCTTTGCCATTAAATGTTGGGTAAATCACCATAATCCTATTCTAGGGCTGGGTGGCTGCTGTGTCTTCCTGAGCTGTTCCACCTGATAATTTTAGCCACTGTTTATCTGTGCAGCTCCCTACGGTGGTTCTTTACCAAGGGTGGGTGCTCTTAAGATTTAAATTCAACACCTGTTGAACTTAAAAACATAAACAGATTCCAGATTCCAGAGCACTCTGCCCCCAGCCAATGACTAAGAGTGTTCCCTGAAACGGCTTAGACAGTTGTATTCTTTTTAAAAGCTCCTCAGATGAATCTCATTCCTGGTTAAGGACCCCCTATATGTTTTCAAAATAAGAAACTGTTTCTTGGGGGCACCTGGGTGACTCAGTGGTTGAGCGTCTGCCTTTGGCTCAGGGCGTGATCCCGGGATCCTGGGATCAAGTCCCACATCGGGCGGGATCCCTGCAGGGGGCCTGCTTCTCCCTCTGCCTATGTCTCTGCCTCTCTCTCTCTCTCTCATGAAAAAATAAAATCTTTAAAAAAGCCAAAACTATTTCATAATAACATTTACATGTTCATGAATCTATTTACCATAGGCTATGTAGGATAGGTAGTTGTGGAGTTAGCTATGTGTTCACATCCAAGGTATGACCTTGGGCCAATACTTAATTTCCATGAGCCACAATTTCCTCAACTGAAAGTACTTACCTCAAAGGATTATTAGTATTCAGGATAAATTATCTTCCTTATATGGTTGGGTAACTTAATACTGTACAAAGGCTTAGAACACACTAAACACCTAATAAATATTAACTATTATTAATATTATCCTCACATGATAAGTTGCTCTTCAAACTAGAACGCATAATAAGATAGTTACCAAAGAGTTAAGTCAGAATCACCTCCCAAATGCTAAATACCTTGACACGGAAGCAGTCTTTCTCTTCACAATACATGGTTACTCAACATTGCCCTGTGGTTTTATCACTTTTTAAATTGACAGACTCTGTTATTGGTAAACGGACACTTTGATTTCTTAAAATCAAAATTTAGTTTAAGTAAATTTTTTGCCAAATTTGGTACTGGCTGTAGGCGACCAGTGCCGAGATTTTAGAGGAGCTCACTTTTTTGCCTCTCCCGTTAAACCAATTCCCGGGAAAGGGAGTCCTCTTGAGGCCATTTGGGCATTACAGCAGCTTTTCCTTAGGAAAACCCACTCCCTCAGACAGAGGGAATTTAATAAACTTGGAATTAATTCTAAATCACTTTTAAAGTTAGCTAGCTATTCCATTCTTGCTCTTTCCCAGGTCTTTTCTTCGTCTGTGGTTCTGTTATTTGATCAGAGAAGGAAGTCATTTGCTTCCTCTGTTTCTCATTGCTCAAGTGTGATCATTTCCTAGGGAGCCTGGAAGGGAGGGACCTGAAAAATCCAGAACAGAGGGGCATCTGGATGGCTCAGTGGTTGAGCATCTGCCTTTGGCTTAGGTCATGATCCCAGGGTCCTGGGATTGAGCCCTGCATGGAGCCTGTTTCTCCTTCTGCCTGCTGCTCCCCCTGCTTGTGCTCTCTCTCGGGCACGATCTCTCCCTCTCTGTGGCAAATAAGTAAAATCTTAAAAAAAAAAACAAAATCCAAAACAGAACAAGAGAGAAGGCCTGCACACAGAAACCCACTTGAGTCAACTTTTCCGCCACTGAAGACGCAGCTGAAGAAGCCCCACCTCCTTCGGACAAGTTTCCTGAGTTAGGTGCCTTCCCACATGCCAGCTCTTCCTCCGAACTGAGTTGTTTGAAGCAAGGATTATCGTCATTCTAAAAAATACGCATAAATGCAGTCTAAGTGCCTGGCGCGCCCCACTCCCCCTTGTATGCCCAGTGTGTGCACATAGTGGGTGTTCACCTTTCCTTCTCTGCACCATTTGGCAGCTTACAGCTCCTTTCTTAATTAAATGCTTTTTACCTTGACAGGACTGCTATCTTGATTCTGCTCCTGCCTCACTGGCTGCTCCTACCTAGGCTTTGGCTGGTTGGTCTTCATTCCGGGGACCTTTTTACTGTGGGAATGTTCCAGAGCTTGATCCTCTGTCTGGGTCTTTACCTACATTCACTTCCCAGGTGGTCTCCTCCAGTCTGACCTTTAAACATCATCCATATACTGACGGCTCCTTCATTTGTGTCTCCAACCCATACCTCCCTACTGATCTTCAGTACAGGTCTACCACCAACTCAATGTCACCACAGGGGTCTCAGAAGCACCTCAGACTTGCCAAAAGCAAAACCAGACTCCGGGATTCTCCTCCCATGTCTGCTCCTCCAGCCAATTCGCAGCTTCTGAAAACCTTTGGAGTCCTTAATTGCAGTTTTTCTCTCACACTCTGTATCTAATCCATCAGCAACTCCCCTCAGCTGTACTTCCAAAATCATTCGAGAATACTTTTTCTCTGCACTGCTAAGTGTCCAAGCCCCGGGAACCCACTGCCTGACTTACTGCCTCCTTACCTCCCCTTCTCCTGCTCTCCTCAATCCACACAGAGCAGCCAGTGCTTTTTTATAAAGGTCATTCTGATATGTCTTGCCTCTCCCCCAAATACCTAAATGCCCCTTACCTTATTCAGGAGTCACAGCCTTTAAAATGGCCTGAGAAGCCCTCCATGATCTGCCCTTGCCCTTGCCCCATGCTTCTCTGAGCTCACCTGCTTCAAGCCTCGTTGACATCTGTGCTATTCCATCTGTCAGGAATGCTCTTCCCCCCAGTAGCCACCAGGCTCACTCCCTCACTTTCTTCGGGTCTCAGCTCAAATGTCACTGACCTCATCACAGAAACTTCTCTGCCCCCAGCCCCAGCCCGTAGGATCTTGGAATCCTCCTCTCTCCACTGAGTACAAGGATGTCATTCTGCTTTCTGCTTGCTGCTCTTTTCCTAGCACCTAGTATGCTCTGCCTGGTGGTGTGGGCACTCCAGGAGTTATTTGCTGAGTAAATGGATGAATAAATGTTTCATGAATAGGTGATAAAGGCACATGTCAGGATGCTACTTTTCAAAACATCAGAGTAAAATTTCTCAATCCATAATCTGAATCCATCTCCCATGGTGCATTCAAGAGATTGGTTCAATAAATCACACAAAAGGTCACATGTTTGAGTGAGGGAC
Source organism: Canis lupus baileyi (assembly GCF_048164855.1). Lineage (NCBI taxonomy): Eukaryota > Metazoa > Chordata > Mammalia > Carnivora > Canidae > Canis > Canis lupus. The sequence goes on from NC_132863.1 coordinate 33,788,068, forward strand.
ACACACATAAAAGTTGGCCCAACTTGGTCTGAGCAGAGTAATTTTTAGCTTCAAGATTCATGTTTTGAGATTTTGACTGAAATGTAAATACTTAAAACTTATTCCCATGAATCTGGAATGCTTAGCTTTCATCCAAGTTTGGATTTCTTCAACAGGTTACTCAGTCACTGGAACTCTGTTCTTCTCAACTTTGTCCCAACACCTCTCCTTAAAATAATTTTGTTTGAAAGGAAGGCGTATCTTTCTTCATTCTCTGGAGACTGTTCTGTTAGCATACAGAATTAAGTAAATAACCAGACCACTGGACTGAAAAGCTAAAAAGGACTTTAAAGATTGAGGAACTTTAGGTAACACACTAAAGCCCAACTGCTCCACTCTCACCAGTATAAAAGGTGAAGCAAGATACTAGTTGTGGAGGAGTGGGTGTGGGTGGTAGGTGCCTTTACAGTAGAAACTCTAATGGCCTAATTAGTGGTTCTTTTTTTTTAAGATTTTATTTATTCATGAAAGACACAGAGAGAGAGAGAGAGAGAGGCAGACACAGGCAGAGGAAGAAGCAGGCTCCATGCAGGGAGCCCGATGTGGGACTTGATCCCGGATCTCCAGGATCACAACCTGGGCCAAAGTGGCGCTAAACCGCTGAGCCACCCCAGCTGCCCCCTAATTAGTGGTTCTTAAAGTGTAGTCTGGAAGTCTACTGTTTCAGGAGATCTGTGAGGTTGAAACTACCTTCGTGATATTAACACATTAGCTGCCTTTTTCATGCTCACCCCCCCACAAGTGTAGTTTTCTAGCGGTCACACGACACCCCATATTCACAAGAGGCTGAATGCAGAGGCAGATATGAGACCTATTTGTCTTCTATTAAGCCACACATTAAATTTGCAAAAATGTAAGACAAGCCACTCTTTTCACCAAATCTTTTTTGTTAATTTTTCAATTAGAAATGTTCACATGTAAGAAGACCATTATTTTTAAATCAATACATATTTTTTAAATTTCTTTGTTTTAATTTCTGATATGGTAAATATAAGTATAACCCACAAAAAACAAAAGCTCTTTGGCACCCTTAATTTGTAAATGTGTCATGAGACCAAAAGGTTTCACAATTGTTGCCTTAGGTATATGCAATAGCATTCCTTCTGTTAGCATCAAGAAATCTCTCAACTTCCAGTGCTGTGATGGCAAGGATTATGCTCCCTTGCTCAAACCACAGCCTTCACATGTCACTAAAGCCATTCTAAACTAGTAACATGCAGAGGTTTAGGGCTTTTCCAGAGAATACCCTCCCCACCTCTCCCAAGTACAAATCACGTTAGGTGTGAAGCCCAGACCCCACTGTCATGAACCAACTCCAGTTAGTGGATGTTTTAGTAAAGAATAAAACTTATTTTGTAATCTAAGTTAAATAAACTTTCTGTTAACATGGTGTTAAAATGGCTGGACAAATTTTCACTGGATTTGATAGGATGGTCTGAAATAAAACATTATGTGGTATATGTAAAAATCACTTTGGAGCCACCTAAAAGAAGACAGGGATTCATCCTCTAGTTGAAACTGAGTTGTTTTTCTTTTTTTTTAACCAAACTTTGGAGGGAATTTTGGGATGGCCAACTAGAAATACAGGATATAGCAGGTATAAAATTCTGTTCTGGGTTTCCCGGGGCAGGAGGGGAGTGCAAGGAGATAACATCCATAAGGAACATTGGAAACGGAGATACAAGATCTACAACTAACTGAAACATACCACATATAATACTGGAGATGGAGAAGATGCGTGCTTGTTTCAAATATTACACCCCTCCTTCCAACTGAAGCAGTCTGCTCCAAGCTGCTTCTTACCTGAGAAACTTCATGTAACACGCCTTCACATACCAAGCCCCAGCAGGGGTTTATTTGGGGATAATTAATGATTCTCTCAAACAATAGAGGGCAGGCCAGCTAGTTTATTCATATTGAATCTAAACCTTAGATCTCTGGCTTAACAATAACATAAGAAACCCTGAAAGACACAATAAAGTTGTGTTAAATCAGTCCTATAACTTCTAAGATCCTGGGCCGGCAACTACAGCATGACAAGTGTTCAGTCCAGTTACAAAACGTTTCCTTTTCCTTGGCCAACAAATTCTTAAACAGATGTGAAAAATGCACTGCGTTACAAAGGCTTTTACCATATAACCCACTGCTACCAGTCAAGTTATTATGGTTTCTTCATCTCCCAGAAACTTTTCTAAATGATAGGGATTTTCCTTTGATCTGCTCGCCTTGGTGCGTATGTAAGAACAGGGAGTAAGAGCAGGGAGTAAGTTTAAAGGAAGAAGATGAACGGAGATGCCAAGAAAAGTTTTTATTGCAAGCACAGTGAGCAGAAGGAGATGTCTTCTCACACAACGTGGCCGCAAGGTCTGCCATTAACTAAATCTCTCTGACAACCTTTCATTGGTTTAAAGCATATTAATTAGCTTCTTACTATCAGGTGTACATCATTTCTGCCATGTGGGACATTTTCTTGGGAATATACAAGTAATATTCCATGTAGCCTGACAGGTCCTCAATGGTCACATCATCCACATAGACTCGAGCTTGCTCAGAACAGGAGCGGGGGGAGCCAGAGAGAGTTCTGGTGTGCAGTGACTGAGAGTAGTCCTCAAGCATGGATCTTCGTTCTGGGGCCAAGGGAGGGACACTCTGCAGGCCTGAAAAGGAATACACTTCCATATCATGCCATCTCTTACACTGGCACTCCTTGCCTATGCATGCACATGGCTTGCCCTGGTTTAGCCTGGAAACCGCTTGAAAGTCAGAGAGATCATTGGCCTTGAGACTTGCTTGGGAGACTTGAGTAGCAACAGAGGAGTCTTCCTTCTTACTCTCTGATGGGAGCCTGGGAACCGAAGTTCTCAAAGGCTCAACAACTGCCCCTGTGTGATTAGTATCGAGAGAAGTAGAGCATTCTCCTGAATTGAACTCTTTAGGGGTGGAAATTCCCAGCCCACTGCTGCCATCAGGGGAGTCAGTCTGGCTTTTGTGCTTGAGCTGGCTGCTGGAAGAAGCAGCTATTGTACTGCAATGTATAAACTTTGGAGGATGAAGGACAGGAGACTTAGAACGTCGACGACGCTGGGTTCTCGCTGCTCCTCGTGAAGACTTCCTTGTAGACCTAAAAGGAAAACAGTGCACAAAAAGATGTTGGGACACGCAGGTCTCCTAAACAGATTCTTTATGATAGCTGGAGATTTACTTCCTCTCAAGTCTGAGGTCCTAAGTAAGTTTCCCCCAAAGAGATGTGCCTACCTCTGTTTTCAAGCTGCCTAAATCTACTTCTCAAAAACTTCAACATCTCCTTATTAGCAAGCTAAAGAATGGGAGAGGTAAAGGGTTGTTTTTAATTGCATTTCTCGGGCCAAACATGTGTGCAGAACACTTCTGCAAACCTTGGCCTGGGAACCTTTGGCCACTGAGTCTGGAAACCACCCCCACTCCCGCCACCCGCCACAAAGCACTTGACGCTGTAAAACCCAACTGTTGTGCTCTACCCTCTGAACATAGCAGCTTCCATACCATTGTGTGAGGCTGATGATGCGAATGGCCACTATATCATGATTACCACACAGAGCAACAGATTTAGGATTCATTTCTATCACTGGTTGCAGTTGACGAATAGATTTCAACTCCCTCAAGTTTTCAGATACTGGGAGTTACCAGACATTCTACATAACTTTTAATGAAATATTTAAATAAATAAAAGAGTGGAGCAAAGGAAAAACAATAGAGAATCAAAACTGCCAAGCAAAACTGAAAACAGAACCCAAAAGAACTTTAAAAAATAAAAAAACTGGGATCCCTGGGTGGCGCAGCGGTTTGGCGCCTGCCTTTGGCCTGGGGCGCGATCCTGGAGACCCGGGATCGAATCCCACGTCGGGCTCCCGGTGCATGGAGCCTGCTTCTCCCTCTGCCTGTGTCTCTGCCTCTCTGTCTCTCTCTGTGTGACTATCATGAATAAATAAATAAAATCTTAAAAAATAAATAAATAAATAAATAAATAATAAAAATAAAAAAAATAAAAAATAAAAAAACTGTATTTGAACTTAAATTAAATGGATGGGCCAAGCAGCACAATACACAGACTACTGAACTGGAAAATAAATCTGAATTATTTGCAATAAAGTTCAGCCAACTGTAGTCCGTGGGTCTAAACTGGCCCCCTAGCTGTTTTTTTTATACAGCCTGCAGACTCTGCTCCTGTGGGCTGGCACTGTGAGCCAGAGACCAGGTGGGGTATCTCCCTTTACCCTGTTCCCTACTTCCTGCACCTGCCTTTTTTCTGGCCAGCACATGGGTCACACCACTGCCAAGGTCCCACGCTGGCTACTATCTACATATTGGGGTTCGCTGTCAGCAACTGCTGGCACCTGAGAAGTGGAATCTCAGTTCAAGAGTCTGGCTTGTGCTGGGCTCTCTGAAGAAAGAAGGGCATGCTAGAATCTGGGTGCCACTGGGGCACAGGGTAAAACCAATTCTGGTACTAGCACCCTTCCCCACATCCCACCAGGCTACTCATTTCATCCTGAAACTAAGCAATTGAACACAGAGTGTATCCAGCAGCCAGGTGATATGCATCAGGAAATGGGGCAGGGCAGGAACTTTCTCACTTACATACATACATAACTATATAATATCCTTGAATCTCACCTCTTGGCCTCCAGAGCCTAAAATATTTAGGGGATCCCTGGGTGGCTCAGCGGTTTAGCTCCTGCCTTCCGCCCAGGGATCAAGTCCCACATGGGGCTCCCTGCATGGAGCCTGCTTCTCCCTCTGCCTGTGTCTCTGCCTCTCTCTCTCATGAATAAATAAATAAAATCTTTAAAAAAATAAAATAAATAAAATAAAATAAAATAAAATAAAATAAAATAAAATAAAATAAATTTACTATCTGGCCCTTGACAAAAAAAAGTTTGCCTATCCCTGACCTAAAAGGTAGTACAGAAAACTTGGAGGAGAACTGGAAAAATATAAAAGAAGTTAAAGAGAGATGTAAGACAATAAGAAATCTGGAGTTCCCAAAGGAAAGAATATAGAGACTGTAGAGCATGAAAACAGGTGATTTTTGAAGAGATAATGGCTGAGAAATTTTCTGAATTGATGAAAGTGATCCACAGATATAGGCAGCACTCTGAAACAGAACAAATAAAGAGCAATCCACATCTAGACCCATTGTAGCAAAACTGTAGATTCTCCCAAACTGGAACATCCAGAAGCAGCCAGAGACCGACAGATTATTCCCAAGAACAAGAACAGTAATGTTGAAGGTGGACTTTTCAACATTGATAATGAAGCCAGAAGACAACGAAAAGCTTCCAGGCCTATGAGAAAATAACCCAATCTAGAACTATGACTTCAGGCATATCAAATCTTTCAAGAACAAGGATGAAACAAAGACATTTTCAGATAAATTAAAGAATATTTACCAATAGAACATGATGTTATACAAGAAAGGGGCAACGTTTAAATTTATTCCATGAGGCATCTAACAGGAGGCCCTATTTACTAACAACAGATCTTTGCTAAAGGAATTTCTGAAGAAAGCACTTTAGAAAGAGAGGCAAGGCATTCTTTTTTTTTTTTTTTTTTTTTTTTGAGGCAAGGCATTCTATATGGAAGATCTGAGATGCAGCTACACATGAAAGTTAGGTCAGAGTTAAAAAGACTATAAGGAGGATGGTTAAAATATAGCTGATGCTTGAACAAAACAGTTTTGAACTATGTGGGTCTGCTTACAAGTGGATTTTCTATAGTATTTGTAAATGTATTTTTTTTCTTTTTTTCTTTTAAAGATTTTATTTTATCATGAGAGACACAGAGAAAGAGAGGCAGAGACACAGGCAAAGGGAGAAGCAAGCAGGCTCCGTGCAGGGAGCCCGACGCGGGACTTGATCCCAGAACCTTGGGATCACACCCTAAGCCAAAGGCAGACACTCAACCGCTGAGCCACCCAGGTATCCCTGTAAATGTATTTTTTCTTCCTCATAATTTTCTTAACAAAATTTTCTCTTCTCTATCTTATTGTAAGAATACACTGTATGATACATAAAACATACAAAATATGTGTTGACTCTTTATGTTATCTGTAAGACTTCTGGTCAAAAGTGGGCTGCTAGTGGTAAAATTTGAGAAGTAAAAAGTTATACATGGATTTTTGACCTACACAGACACTGACACCCCTAACCATTCTGTTGTTCAAGGGCCACTGCAATAACTTTTGTCTTTGTTAATAAGCATGTACCGTGGAATTTCAAGGCTAACTACTAAAAGAATAGAAACACAGCATATTATTTCCAAACCAGAAGAAGGAAGAGGTAAGGGGAAAAAAACACACCCATCTCAAACAAGTTTTTACAAGGAGGAGAGAAGAGGGAAGGTCAAAGAATAAAAAACAAAGAAGCAGGACAAACAGCATAAAGTAAAATGGCAGAAACAAGTCTAAATATATCAACCAATAATCAAAATAAATGTAAATGCACTGAACTCAGCACTGAACATGAATTTCAGCACTGAAATGCACTGAACCTTTTTTTTTTTTTAAAAAAAGGTTATCGGAATGAATAAAACAAAATAAGCCATATATATTTATGAGACATCTAAAATTTTAAAACACACACAATGGTTGAAAATAAAAGACAAAAAATGATATAACAGGCAAATACCAACCCAAAGATGACTGGATTAACTATATTAATTCTGGAAAAAATAAGACTTTCAGACAACAGCTATTTTATGAGGAATTAAGAATGTCACTTATGTCATTAAAAATCTCCATTCATCAGGAAGAAAATGTTCTAAACTGGTATGAACCTAGATTGTATAAACCTAACAAAATGGGTTCAAATACATAAAACAAAAATACAGAACTTAAGGGGAAAACAAATTCACTACCATGGGGAAGATTTCAACATACATCTCTCAATTATTGATAGATTGAAAAAAGATTTAAATAATACTTTTAAAAGTTTGATTTAATGGACATGAAAGAAACCCAAGAATGATTACAGAAGACCATGCTTCTCAAACACACCTAGGATATTTATAAAAATTGACTACAAACCAAGCCATATAGCAAGTCTCGGCTAATTCTCAATTGAGAAGAATGGTTCATCTCTAATCACTGGATTTTGGGTTCCATACCTAACAAACTCTTTTCTGGATACTCAGGAAAGTCCAATAGTAATTTATAGAGTATTGGGATAAAAACCACCCGCAGTAAGAAAGCTCTTACCCATGCCAACTGTCTTTAGATGCACATGTGGTTTTCGGTTTGGTATCATCTGCTGCCGTTCTGACTGATGCTCTGACATTTGTGCCTTCTCCAACAGACAGAGATGCTATGGACCTGAAGAAAACAACAGCGTACTGCTTAAAGAAAACTGAAAGGAGGAGGACTTACTGCTCTCACCAACTCAAATACAACTTGTATTAATGCCTTTCTTTGTTGTTTGGGTTTCTCAAAAAATTTCTCACCTTTTAGACTATATTTTCCTCTGAAACCAAATTTAGGGGAATCCCTAAAAGCCCATGGTTGCAGAATCATAAGCCAAAGAGTAATTCTTAAGTATGACCAGCAGCAGGATATAAATAGACTTTTAGGCTGTTTATCTAGGGCAGATAAGGTCTTATGCCCACAGAGAACACTAATGACACTTATAAAATAAGTATATTTTATGTGGGCAAATCAGAGCAATGAGAATTAAGTTGAGGAGCAAAAACTTCAGGAGATTCACTCTAACTTCTTGAAAATAAGTATTTTTGACAATAAACTGAAAATATTAGTGAGAGTTAAATCTTTGCAATTTAAAATTACAGAAGTAATATGGGTTCCCAGTAAAGAAGAAGAAAATAATTGAGAAAAAAGAATATAGTCTCACAACCCAGAGATTTACAACAGTAACATTTTGGTATAAATCCTTCCAGACCTTTTCAATATACACACATATACACACACACACACTGGGTTCCTCTTATACTACACATGCTGCGGTATTAACAATCCTTTAGACAGAAACAATCTATGAAGTAAAAAGATGCTCACTGAAATATAATTTAAAATAAAAAGTAATAAGAATAACCTAAATGCCCAGTAGAAAATAGAAAATACTACATTATATAAATGACACATCTGTTCAATGGAATACTAGGAATTTTTTTTTAATTAAGTATATAAAGAACTTTGTTGACACAAGAGAGAATGCATATAACATTAAAACAGTAGGAGATATATAACAACCATATATATATCATGATCTCAACCATGTAAAAAAAAAATTGTATGGTGTTATGTACAGATGGTCTAGATGTTAACAGCAGTTATGGTAAATTGTGATTTTTTACTTCTTTTTTCTGTGAATTTTTCTTTAAGAAGCATTATTATTTTATAATCAGATAAAAAGGATTATATTGTTTTCTAATAAATACATAGAAATTTATCCTGATAAGACAAATACCACTGGGAATCAAAACCTGTTGAACAGGATCATGCTAAATTCCTGGCAAGGCTTAGTTAGTTTATGAGTCAGTACCTCAGATGTCCCTTTGTAAATCAGCAACAATATGCAACAACTAGAAACATATGATACATTACACAAGTCTTAATTCTGCTTAGTCATGGTAATGACTCACTTCTACTAGTATTTGGTTTTCTCAAATGTTCTCCACTGTTCCTTTCCTTTCTATAATTTTACTCTAGGCAGATCACATACTACAAAAATGCAATATCTGATCATAGGTTGTACAAGTATCTTCAGAGGTTTGTTTGTTTGTTTTTTGGGGGGGGTGGTGGTGCCTGGGTGGCTCAGTCAGTTAAAAGGCTGCCTTCAGCTCAGGTCACGATCCCAGGGTCCTGGGATCCAGTCCCACATGGGGCTCCCTGCTCTTCAGGGAGCTGGCTTCTCCCTCTGCCCCTCCTCCCACTTGTTCTCTCTCTCAATCAAATAAAAATCTTTTAAAAAAAAGGGGGGAGAGGGATTGGTTGTTGTTTTTAATGTTCCAGGTACTTTTTAGAGGTACCGGAATAGCTAGCTTAATTTTATGTTCCAACTTCTTAAAACACCAGGAAAGAAATCTGTGTATGAAGAGTTACTCATGTGAATTTATATATTAAGAGATTTAAATGTATATGTGTGTATGTATACACATTCCTAGCATTTTCCTGATTAAAAAAAGAAAATCATTTCTCTACTAGAACTCAAAATGGAACATGACCATAATCTAGAACTATCTATTTTTCTTCTTTGTTTTTATTTCCTAAAATGCCTTAAAAAGTAATAATCAATTTAAATGGCAAGATGACCATAACAGAAGCCACTGGGAGGAGAAAGATACTTATTTGAAATCATGGAAGCAAATGTGAGCACCATTAACAGTTTTTTTTTTTTTTAAGATTTTATTTATGTATTGAGACACGGGGGGGGGGGGGAGAGAGAGAGAGAGAGAGAGAGAGAGAGAGAGAGAGAGAGAGAGAGAGAGGCAGAGACACAGGCAGAGGGAGAAGCAGGCTCCATGCCGTGAGCCCGATGTGGGACTTGATCCGGGGGTCTCCAGAATCACACCCCTGGCTGCACGTGGTGCTAAACCGCTGCGCCACCAGGGCTGCCCGCACCATTAACAGTTCTTATGCAAATCCATTAGTATAAATCTTCTCATCTGGTAGGCCAAAAAAATTAAAATAGTACTAGCAATAAGCAAACTGCTATAACAACTATTTAATTTTTACTATGTGCCAGGTACTGTGTACAACTGATGTTGTCATCAAGTTATCATATAAAGGAATGGTTAAGAGCACAAGTTCTGGAGAAAAATTGTCCAGGTTCAAATACTGACTCTACCACTTCTCACCAATGTGACCCTTAGCAAATGACTTAATTCATGTGTAGCTCATCTATAAACCACAATAACAATAGTATCTATCTTCCCAGTTGGTAGTGAGGATTAAATAATGTGTACAGGTACTTAAGCCAGTGTTTAGGGCATAGTAAGTGAATAATAAACCTCAGTGATTATAAGTTGCTGTGAAGTGTTCTACTCTGAGCTTCTAGGGTTTAGTTTCCATTCATGAAAAGAAATATTCCTATATCTACAAAGATTTGAGATTTCTTCTGTCCTGGGGTGAAGAATGGGAATGAAAAGAGTCCTGCACAGAACATTTTGCAAAGGGCAAAATATTAACATTCAGACAGCAGCTGGTCTGCAGGTGCTCTAATTAGTTTGGCTAAAGGGTTCAAGATTATTGATCTCAGTGACAGAACCCTAATGAATAGAGGTTTCCATAGTGATAGACTCAGCAATCAGAGCATATGAAATCGAGAATGTCTGCTGATTTCTGTGGAGCCAATTCACTTTTAGGAAAAAACACTGTGATTCCCTAGAGATGTATGAGGAAATTCCTGATGGGACACTGCTTGATAATTTTGATTGAAGAGCTAGGTGGGGAACCCTCCTCAAAACCAAGGGAAACCAAAACACCCAACTTAAAGTACAAAGGAGCTGCTACTTTTCAAAATTTACAATTAAGAGTTTCTTTTATAAATAAAATAATGCTGTGCAAAATTTGGTAGAATGTCACACTACTAACATTTTTATCTTCCACAAATAATGAGAAATCTTAGAAGAAAATGAGACTTTCCTCAATGAAATGGCTATTTAGGTCTACTAAACAATTTGCAAATAATATATTACATATTTAATTACCCTGATGCATCCACTCTTAATTTCTTGAAAGCAGTTTGTAGACTCTCCTCCTCTCCATCCTTGGCTTCGGATTTCATTATGAAAGTTTTTACACTACTATGGATGTTGCCGTTAATACTAAAAAATAAAATAAAAATAAAATGAGCAAAGTGAAAACAGGTAGGTTCAAAAGTATTCCTTTTGTTAAAATCTATATTCCTGATACTAGTACTACTTATTAGGCCGGAAAAAGTAAGTTTCTATTTCTAAAAGGAAGTTTCAGTGTTGACAGTTGGGAACTGTAGATTTTACTTCTTAAGAAAAGACAAATGAAATGATACAGAAACATGTATTTATTATAACAGATTTTTTTTTATTGAAGTAGAGTTGACATGTTATATTAGTTTCAAATGTACAACATAATGATTCAACAATTCTGCATCTTACTCAATTATGATAGAATTTAAACTGTCCAAATATTTAATGCCAATATCCTTTACACAACTTTAAAAACGAGATCACCTGAAATCCATGTTTAAGTATACTTTTTAACACAGGGGTAAAAATGTCCAGTTGCAGAGGTCTAGAAATCTACAGACAAATGATCTGTGCACCAGAAATAAAAGAAAAAGCTCAACCTACAGCACTCTGATCCTTTAAAATGATACTAACTATTGGTCTAACCCTAACAAGTCCCGTTAAGTATAACTTTATGACACAGGGTAGCATTTCTCCAAAGCAATTCTGACCTAGATCTCAATATTCATATTTACATAAATATTCATACTCAAATATCAATGTTATCATTGTTAGAGCAGGATTACAAATATGTTTCAATGATTAGTTTATTCCACACTTTTACCAATAAGATTAATACCTTCATTTTTTAAGCTTTGAATTATTTTAATTATTACATAAGAAAGATAGAAAATAAATGAACTATGCTTGCAGCTGAAAAAGATATACAGAACTTTGCCAAAAGAAAAAGGTGGAAAGTAAAAAATATATATAAATTATTTTTCTGTAGATGCACCTTTAAATGATCTCCACTTAGTCAACCAGTTTAATGAAAAGTTCTCCATTCTTCCACCTTGATTTTTACATTTAAACAAAAGGGGAACGGAGCCAATCAAAGCAATAAAAGACACAACAGAAAAATATGTTAATTAATCCTTTGAAATCTAGTTTCCTGATTTTTTTCACTAAGGTAATAAATTAATTAACATCAAATCTGAACAAAAAATAAACAAATTAGTATCTATGAACATACCACAGGGAATCAGAAAGAAAAAAGGTAAAACAAAAAATAGAGGTTGATGGATTTGTGAAGTAAAGGATTATTAACTTTACCTCTTCCTTATTTCTAACTTGCTAACCCCATGCAACCCCCTCCCCCCACCCCCCACCAAAGGCACTCTCAGAAGGAGCAGTGCCTCTGGGTGGACCCTTGTAACTTCTGATTCCTCACCTGCTCATTTCTCAGGAGAGAGTCTGAGGTTATTGTGAGACCTCTAATATTCCAAAGGTCAGGGTGTCATAATATGTTTGATATAATCATATAGTACCAATGGCAGAATAAAGCAGCAAGGAATTAAAAGACTGTTTCATTCATTTATTTACTTACATATAGAAGTAGGTATTTTACGCAGATCTCTCTGGTGAAGATTGAAAACAGTCTCCAAAGAATTCAGCTAGCTTTTACTGCAACTTCTTAAATCAAAAAATTTGAACACATTCCCCACATATATTTTGCTGGTTTATTTAATCAGTACATGAACTTGAGGAAACATTATCAATGCCATATTTCACTGGTTTCTAATTCTTTTGGATTTAGAGGAGGATTCTCCCCCAGATACACATTCATGTTCTATGTATCTGGGGAGAGAGGTGGGCAAAAATGACATATCCTAATATTTTTGAAGCTCCACAGTACTAAAAGAGCACTACTGGAGATTGTAAACAAATTCTTCCCGCTGGTAGAACTAAATTAAAGTTTGGCTTACAGTTTTCCTCAATTACTTTATGACCAGTCAGTCAAATACTCAAACTATTGGCCTTTACAGAGTTAAACAATCTGAAGACAGTCTTCCCATCCCTGAAGACCCCAAACAAACCCTCTTCCAGGACTCTGGAAATCAGTACACATCACATCTAAATATACAGTGCTGAATTCTATCGGCAGAAATTTATTCAATCCACAAATATTTACAGAATTCCTACCATGTGCTTTAGCACTAGACTGGATGTTAGGGATAGAAGGATAAACCTGACAGAGTCCAGAGCTGTGAACCCTATTCCTGTAAGGATTAGAATCTCATTCCTGCCCTAACATTGAGCTAAAAAAGCTTTGCACCCAGATATGTAATTTTTAATTATATAGTGCTAACTTAATTGCACTGCAGGTGACCTCTAGATGTTAATACAAACTTAGCATTCTTGTTGACATACTAAAAGATCTATTATTTGAAAACCAAAATAGACCAGGGCAGCCTGGGTGGCTCAGCGGTTTAGCACTGCCTTCAACCCAGAGCATGATCCTGGAGTCCCAGGATCGAGTCCCACATCGGGCTCCCTGCATGGAGCCTGCTTCTCCTTCTGCCTGTCTCTGCCTCTCTCTCTCTCTCTCATGAATAAATAAATAAAATCTTAAAAAAAAAAAAGATCAAAATAAAAACTGGCTACAGATTAAAACTTCAGGAATGAAGTTCTGTCTAAACTATTTTCAGACTTCCAATATTCACCTTTTCCCTGTTATAATAACCCAGAGCAAAGGCAAGTCTCAGGTGTAACCTTAAGAGCTAAATCAGAGCATGTCTGTAATTATAAAAGGCTTATTATTATTATGCTCCTCCGTATTCCTACCTTCCCATTCACTCAAATCGAGAGCTGTATAACTAACTCCGGGAACATACAAGTGGTTTGTCTTTTTCATTAATACTAAATTAGTGGAGACATCTCTTGCCATTTCACTGCACTAACTTCTTGAAAATGGAGCAGTCCCCAAAGAGATCGAAGTTTAAAGGCCTACTGTAAGATACTTTTTTAAAAAAAAAAGTTAAATCACAAGGGGGCAATTTTAACTTTGCAAAGATTTTCCTAACCTTTCAAAAATGACAAGTAAAATTCTAAGTTCCTCCATCAAAAAGGGCAAATTCCTGGTTTTCTCGGACTTTCAGCGAATAGCAATGCGTCACAACCTCATACACATATCTCGGTAGTTTTAATCACGACCTCTTTTAACCTCAAATCTAAGGCTAAATTTCCAGGAACCCGAAAAGACGTGAGATCGATCAGTAAAGGATCCCCGCGGTAAGCGTGTCATCGCAACGTTAAAGCTCTAGAAACTTTCCCGGCCTCGCAGGAAGCGCGGAGTGCGGGAAAGAAAACCCTGTCCTGCAACACACCCCCACCCGCCAAGGCACAAACAAGTCTAAGGTGAAAACTATCGGCCCCCCCGCAGGACAAAAACACACTCCTGTCTCTCTGCACACTCTCTCCCCCCCCCACCCTCTCCCGGGCATAGCTAAAGCGCAATGTTAATTCCGTGCCCCCCCCCGGCCCCGCCCAACCCAGAATCTGGAGCGGTCGCGATTCAACGAGATGAGGGGGGAAAGGTCAGGATCTGGGGGGTCGGGGGCGGGTCGGGGAGTGGAGAGCTAAGGCTCCAGCTCTCCTAGCCCGGGGTCTCCGACTGGAAAGGTGCCCCTGCTGGATGCTCCCTCCGCCGGGAGGAGAGGCTGGATGCAGGAGGAGGCGGGAGCGGAGCCCAAGAGGCAGCCAACGAGGCTGGGGCTCGGCAACAGCGGGAAAGGGCGGGAAGGGGCAAAGGGCGGCCAAGGAAGGCGAAAAGGGGAAGCTACAGGCGGGCGGGAGCGGGCGGGAGCGGGCGGAGGGGCGGGCCGCGGGAAGGGGAGACAGAGCCGAGCCCGGGCCGGGCCGAGCCGAGCCGGGCCGCGGCTGCCCAGGGGGTGCGGAGAGGCCCAGGCCCGGCCCGGCCCGGCCCAGGCAGTCAGCGCCGCGGGACTACGCGACGAGAGGCGGGCGGGAGCACGGGAAGCCGCCGCCGCCAGGCCGGAACCCCTCCCCGTAACGTCAAGGCACTCACCTCCTCGCTGCTGGGGCGCCCCGGGGATCCAGTCCCGTCGGCTCAGATCGTCTCTCCCGGATCGCGGCGCCTGACTGACCCGGATCCAAACCCGCGGAGGGGGCCAGCGCGCGCCTCCGGGGTCGCACTGCGCCTGCGTCACTCAGCACGCGCCCCGCCCCCCGCTCACGCTCCTCCCCCCCCGTGACTCGGCAGCGCGGCAGGCGGTGGCTGCGCAGGCGCGGGGCGCCGGCCGTGCCTCTCCGACGCCTTGTGCCCGCCCCTCTCGGAAGCACGTGCGCTCACGTCATTTCCTGTTATTCTCCTCGCTGGGTCTTCGGTCCTCCGTGGGTTCGCTCGGGACCGGGGTTTGGGGCGTGCCCGCTTCCTCTGTGTCAGGTGAGTGAGTAGGCGCTGTTCTTCGCCGTGGTCCAGCCGCCGCGCTTCCCAGGGTCTCCGGGGCCTGGTGCTGGTCCTGGAGTCGCTATGGCAACGGAAATTCCGCGGCCGGAGTGGGAGGACCTCGGCGAGGCTGCAGCCCCGCTGAGCTCGTGGCCCGACCCTCCTTGGTGCCAAGGAACCGGGCGACCGGCGACCGGCTCGGGCGCAGGCCCTCGTGTCCTGGCCTTGCAGAGGAGCGGAGAGGTAGGAGACACGGCCAGGGCCATCACCGTGAGGCCGGAATCGGAACGGCTGTAATGCCCCTGTTTGATCCGAGACGACTGCTCTTCACCTGTCTGGGCCACGGTTTCTGCGACTGTTAAGTGAGGAACTTGGACTTCATCAGCGAATCTGTTTTTGTTTTTTTTTTCAGGCATGGACTCCTTGGAAAATCTAGTGAGAACTCGACAGAGAAATGCACGTGCGCACTAAATCTTGCAACAAGGTTTATAGAGCCGTTCACCTAAGTAGGTTATTTTAAGGGATCTTTGCATTTGTAGGACTCAGTTGTTCAGATGAGAGAGAAGGGGTGATGGGTGCCACAGTTGCAGCCTCCCTCCGTCCCCGGGACTGGTTATTTATTTATTTGAGAAAGAGAGATAAGACACATGCGCATGGTTTGATCAATCAGCAGGGGACTTGCAGGACCTTTCTGCCAGGGAAGGACATCAAAAGGAAGATAGCTTCCTTCGATAGAATTGGCTAGAGTTGGTTCTGGCCCAACACTAGGTAGGGTGAGGGTTGTTACCTGAGCCAAAACTGGGTCTTCCCACTCCCACTCCTTGATACTCAGGTGTAGTCATCTAACTGGATAGGCTGCTGGGAATAGTTTAATCTAACTTAATTATAGCCAGACCTTGGGATACCTGACCCATCCCTGGGAATGGAATCTACATGTCCTAGTATAAGCTTGTTAAAAATAAAGCAGGTAGGGCAGCCTGATATTCCTGTGACTTCATACATTTTACAAATGAGGAAGCCTGGGATTCCAGATCACTTGTTCTAGCTTCCTTGTCCCTGGCCTGTCACTCAATGCTAGTAAGTGACTGAGTCAGGATTTAATCTGTCTCAAAAGCCTGTCCATCTACTGCTGCCCATTTCCCAACATCTTTTAGAAAAGAATAAAAAAGAGGAAAATATGGTGCTTTTATTTTTCTCAGAAGTTGCAAAGTGTGTTGCATCATGACTAAATATGTGTATTTAAGCTGTCATGTGAAAATACTCCTTCAAAAAAAAAATACGCCTTCAGATAAGACTCCCACATACTTGACGGCAAGGCCTATATCTAGATCAGTAACGAATCCCCAAATCCTAACAGTTCCTGGAGGTTAGTAGGTACTAAACACAGTTTTGGTGAATTCTTCATTCTATCTTATTTCCATCCATTAAGGCATTAAATACTAACCAAAAAAATTTTAAGTGCTTCAAGTAAGCACATCTCCATCATAAAGTCAGCTGCTTTCTGAGAATGGCTCATTACTCAGGGAGTATTTGGAAAGTGAGAACCTCTGGGGAATACCTACCAAGTCTGTTAACTCATACCACTTGCTGTGGCCTGAAATTTCAAGTCATTACACACAGGCCTGGCTCATTGTGTGATACCTCGTGACAGAATGAGATAGAAAAGCTGCAAAACATTTCATCTGAGGGAATAAAAAGCTAGATATGCCTCCTGTATTAGCAACATGGGGTCTTTCCAACCATGGAAAAAAGCCCCGAGCTTATATGCAGAATTTGTATATTTAGGAAATTAACTTGGTATTAATTTACTGCATGTTGTAATATTTAATCAGCTATGGTAGCTGTATACAAAATTCCTTCAGTACTTCCTATTTCATGTATCATAACTGAATAGAGGAGACTTAATTTCATAAAATTATACTACAAACACAATATACATAGGAAGATAACTTATTTAAAAAAATAACTTTGGGGGCGCCTTGGTGGCTCATTCAGTTAAGCATCTGCCTTTGGCTCAGGTCATGTTCCCAGGGTCCTGGAATCAAGCCCCTCAGTGAGGAGTCTGCTTCTCCCTCTCCCTCTTTCTCAAATAAATAAATTTTCAAAAATAACTTTGGAGAAGGCAAGTTCAAAACCTTAAAAAAAAATTTTATTTTCCCAATAATGTGGCTGCCATCCTACCAGCTGGTAATCTGGAATAGTAGTCTTAAATGTTCCTAGGTCTCAAATATGTTATTCCTTACCTTGATTACAAGTATAAAAATGACTGGAGTAAAAGATGGTGATGATAATGATCATTTGTATCTTGATTTACAAGGACCGACTCATTGAATTTTTGTAACCAACTTGCAAAGCAGTTGCTTTTATTTTGTCCATTTTATAGCTTAGTAAACTAAGGATCAGAAGTTAGATAACTCACCCAAGGTTACACAGCTTGTAAGTGGCAGAATTGGGATTCAAATCTAGGCCATCTGACTCCACACCCACCTTCCTGGTCACTGAGTTAGGCCACTTCTCTCAGCCTCAACTTGTCTTCCCTTTTTTTTTTTTTTTTTTTAAGATTTTATTTATTTATTCATGAGAGAGACAGAGTGAGAGAGAGAGGGGTAGGCTCCATCCCAGGACCCCAGGATTACGCCCTGGGCTGAAGGCAAGCACTAAACTGCTGAGCCACCCAGGGATCCCTGTCTTCCCTTTTCACACCCTAACTAAATCAGGCATACTTGCTTTCGCCTGGGAAATACACTGGGCTTGAGGAAATTTGCTGCCTACGGTGTGGGACTGTGTTCTGCACTTGCCTGTTCTTGAACTTATCAGGCAGATTTGACTCTTTGGTCTTTTGTATGTGATGTTCCCTCTGCTGGGAACGTTGTTTATGCACAACTCTCTTCATTCATGTCTCTGCTCATATTGGTTCCCCACCAGGGCCTTTTCTGGCTACCCCAAAAGCCCTCTTCATCTGTGTCCCTTGAACTGGCTTTTTCATTATAGCACTTACCACTACCTGACAATATCTTTCCGTTGCCACGCCCTTCACTAGGATAGAAGTGACAGGAGAGCAGAGACTGTCCCTTTTGTTTATCACTACTTTTCTCATTGACTCCTAGATAGTATTTCCCACAGTTTAGCACCGTGAGAAAATCATTGTGTCTTATAATTGACAGCTGTGTCCTAGTAGCATTTTTTTTTTGTCTTGATTATACCTACAGTGCAGTAGTGGGGAGAAAATGCATGGTGTCCTTGTAGAGATCTGGGATAGGGAAAAGAGCTGCATCCTGACCTGTGCTGTGGGACTGCAGTGTGTCAGGTTGCCTTGCTTGTCCTCAACCCCCACTCTTCCTTCCACAGAAATTTAGCGAATTTCCCAGTGCTATGTATAAGCAGAGGCACAGGATGTCATGTGGGCACCCAGAAGTGTTGCCTAGTCTGGTCTGGAGGCTCAGGGGGATGTCTCAGACAAGGCTTCCTGGAGGAGGTTCTGTCTAAACTGGGTTTTGAAAGTCAGACATTGACGTGGGAAGTGGGAAGGGACGAGGATGAGACTGGAAAGAATCCAAGGGAAATCAAGGAGAGAATCTTGTTAAATAGCTTGCATTTTGTTCTTAAGCAAAATAGTAATGTGCCAGGAGACCATTTATACCACTCTGGCAGCCCCTTAGAAAGTAGATGAGGAGGGAGGAGAATGTAAGAGAGTCTAGTTTGAAGACATTTGAATGAATGTAAATGAAGGCTGGAACTGAAACAGTGGCTGAAGTGGAGAGAGGCATCTAAGGCATCCACAGCATCTCAGTTCAGCGGGATTCGACTGAGCTTGCTAGTCAGAGAGCTGCCTGGCCTGAATGAGTGAGTGGCCAGTAGGTGGCACCATTCACTAGGGAGGGAAACCCAGGAAGCCAGTAAGTTTGGGGAATGGGGGGAGTTTAGTTTTGGGCATAAGGAGCTTGAAGTGCAGGTGATAGCAGGAATCCCATCATGAAGGGTCTTCATCCTAGAGGCTGGAGGAGGGGGGCGGTAGTATTTTCAGAATCGTGGGGACTATGGAGGAGAAGAGAAATGACCATTTTATTTTAGAGAACAATTATCTGGGTTAGAACCTGGATAGCACAGTGATCCCAGCCTGAGTAGGCAGTGATCTAAAGAGCAAGTGGCCCGTAGGACTGGAGAGCAAGGTAGCAGACTGAAAGTGGAAGACATCAGGCTTCAAGGAAAGATTAAATGCGAACAGGATGAGCAGTGAGTGAAAGTGGACAGTGAAAATCTGCTTTCTGATTTGAGTCACTGATTAGGTATTATTGCCTATTTCTAATGTCACCCCACTGAATCCAGTTGGCAGGGAACAAATGGAGAACATTTAAATGGAGGATAATAATAGAAGCTCATACTTTTATAGCCCTTACTGTGTGTCAACAAACTCCGTCTAATCCTCTCTATGGTCTCCTGAGCATACCATTATCATCTTCATTTTCCAGATGAGAAAACTGACAAGCACAGTAACTTGCCTGAGGTCACACAGCTAGTAACTGGTGCAACCGGAATTTGGACCAAGGCAGTGCAGCTGAAGGCTGCTCTCACTGCCTGCCTGCAGGGAGGTTCCTCTAAATGAGAGATCTGTGGGGCAGCCCCATTGGGGTATCTGCGGGGTTCGGTGGGGGCAGCCTGGACCTCCTGTTCTGCCCATTGAAATCTATAGTGTATTACCCATGTAAAACAACGACCAGAAATGTAAAGAGGCCCTGCTCCAAGGCTGTGGAGGTAAGCCTCAGGCATTCATACTTTATCTGCCAGTTCACAATGCCTGCTTTGAGTTTTTAAATTTGTGTTAAGTCTTGATAAATCTTCAACTTATTCTACATTGGAAGTGTTGTATTATAGTTTCCTGGCTCAGCCTAACTCCAAGAATTCTTTCCTTGCCCTGCATGGTCTCTTAACCCATCTTCCCTCTTGAGCGTTGACATTTAGCTCTAATTTGTTAAAGTATTTCTTCATTCTCTGCTTACACATTCATGAGTGTCTGATTCTGCCTGAGGGAAAAAGTAAAGGTTTCACGAGAAAGGTACACCAGTGTTCCTGGAAGGCTTTGGAAATAAGGTCTTATTACGGGTCCTTTACTCTTGGCCCATCTCCACAGCCATTCCTGCCCCTTCTCTCTGAGACCAGTCCTTACTCTGATAACACTTTGGTTCTCATCTTGCCCTTGTTCTCGTACTCACTCCATTTTTCCATACATGCAGACACATACTATATCTTTTCACATCTTTTAGAAAATAAAAGCAATGGGAAAAAAACCCAAACCCAAAAAGCCCTCTTCTCCCCAGATCCCCTCTAAAGCTCCTGTCCTTTCCTCCCCGTTAGAACCATGGTATCTCTACTACTTCAATTCTCTCTCTCTTCAGCCCACCACAGTCTGACTTCCATCCCCACTGAAACACTTCTTGCCAAGGTCACAAGTAACTTCTTTGTTGCTGAATCCAGTGACTTCTTTCTCAGTCTTCTGTTGCTTGAGTTCTGAGCACTGTCTGACACTGGACATGACCTCCTTAACTCCAGTCCCCTTCTGGCTTCTGTAGCCCTGCACCCAGGGTCATGATCTCAGCTGCTCCTCCTCTGCCCAGTTGCTGGTCCTCAAGGACCTCACCTCTCCCACTCCTCTTGTCTTACATGCTCTTCCAGGATGATGCTGTGTCTGACATGAGAGAAATCTGTGCTTCTCTTGGAAAGGATATCAGAAAGATCCCTCAACAGACAGCAACGCTGAACAACCAGACCTTCTCAGACTGGAGACCAGAGCCTCTACCAATTGCCAGGAATTCCCAGGCAGCTTCTGAATTTCAGATTCAGAGCTGAGCAATGGCTCCCAAGCAGCAAAGGCCATTTGCTAAATGGCTGGGGCACTGCAGGCTTACTAGGCATCATGAATTACCTGCAACAGCAGTATAGGTTCTTGACCTCAAGAAATGTTCTTTAGCCTGATGGATGTGCCCACCTCTTGGAGAGCCAGGCATTTTGCCCTTCTCACCAAGACTACAGAGGTCTGGTAGGGTGTTTCTCCAAAGGAAAAGATAGGTCGCTATTACCCAAAGAAAGGGATAGAGGGAACAGGCAGGCAGAAACAGTAAATGTCTTCCACAGCTTTGGTGATATATCTGCGTGCTGTTGACACCACATCTAGATCTTCAGCCCGTATGTCCCCTGTCAGGGAGCAAGAATTCCTATCCCCTTCAAGAGTCCTTCTAGCTGGACTAAGATTGACCTGGGACAGATCAAATTGACCTGGGACATATTAAGAGGAAAAAGTCAAATTTAATAGTGTACATTGCAGGAAATCTATACAGGCAAATGTCATCCTGAACTAAAGAGAAGGGGACAGGAACCTGGAACTTCAGAGGAAAGGAGTGTACTTCATGGTGACAAGAAAAACAAATGTTGGTAATTAGATGTTTGTCCTGCCATACAGATGGGTCACTCACATAAAGTTGATCTCTGCTGGTAACTTTCATTCTGGGAAAGCCCCAGTCTAGATTCTTCTGCATGGTTAAGGGAGGGGCAGAAGTTTCTTTTGAGCCCGCAGAGTCTTAGTGGCCTTCAGCTCACAATCATCTTCATGTCAAAATGACCATCTTGACCATCAGGTGCTCATGCCTCTGCCCCTGTCACCACACCTGTGTCTCATGTCCTGCTTGCTGTCTCCATGGATGTCCCACAACACCTGGAAAAATGAGATGTGTTCAGAAATCAATGGGTATCTTTGCCCCTCAATCTAGTCTTCAGGCCTTTCCCATCCTATTGTATTGGATCAAATCGGATCTGATTCACCACCTCCCATCTATCTGGCTCCTAGGTGATTTCATACCCCTTGTTTTTTTTTTTGTTTTGTTTTTAATTTTTTTTATTTATTTATGATAGTCACACAGAGAGAGAGAGAGAGGCAGAGACATAGGCAGAGGGAGAAGCAGGCTCCATGCCCCGGGAGCCCGACGTGGGACTCGATCCCGGATCTCCAGGATCGCGCCCTGGGCCAAAGGCAGGCGCTAAACCGCTGCGCCACCCAGGGATCCCCGATTTCATACCCCTTGTACTTCGGAAATATTTTTAATGTGTTAATATATTATTTTTTAAGTAAAAGCTAATTTTAATGAAAGAAAATACCTCTATAGAAAATGTGGGAAATACAAAGAAGAAAAGTATGCATTCTTCAGCCCCAGCACTTGGGGATGACCGCTGTGAGCGTTTTGTTGCAGTGCCACAGAGTGCCTAAGAGCCATACTGGCTCTGTTAACAGTCTGGCCCCACCATCCCCACTCCTCTGTGTGACCCTGGACGTGCTGCCCAAGCCCCTGTGCCTTCATGTATTCTCTGAGAAATGGGGGTAATGATAGTACCCGCCTCAGAGGACTTGGAGAGGGCTGTGTGAATAATGGGATAGGACACTGCCTGGCTTATAGCATCCAGTACATCCTTGCTGCTAATGTTATTATAAATGTATGTGTGTTAATTGCTAATAAACAGCGTATACAGTTTAATATTCTACTATTTTTCATTAATTATTGTAAGCATTTTCCAAGTCACAAAGTAGTCCTCAAAAACATGATCTTAATGACTGTGTAATAGTTTGTCATTTAAATATATTCATAATTTCTTCTGTAGTTGACTATTCCTCTATTTTTGGGCAGTTGGGGTATGTATGTTTGCTCTAATAACTCTGAGCTGAAAATGTTTATGTGTATATGTACATATAAAAGTGTCTCTGGGGGATCCCTGGGTGGCGCAGTGGTTTGGCGCCTGCCTTTGGCCCAGGGCGCGATCCTGGAGACCCGGGATCGAATCCCACGTCGGGCTCCCGGTGCATGGAGCCTGCTTCTCCCTCTGCCTGTGTCTCTGCCTCTCTCTCTCTCTCTGTGTGACTATCATAAATAAATAAAGAAAAAAATATTAAAAAAAAAATAAAAAAATAAAAGTGTCTCTGTGTGTCTGTATCTACATCTGACTATGAGTCTGATTATTTTCATAGAATAGAATTTTACGCCTAAAGAAGGGATGAGCTGTTTAAAGTCTCCAGTAATGTCCTGAGAAATTGCATAAAGGCAAGGTTATCAATCACATACTCCCAGGGCCCACCTCACTACACCGTCTCCAGCTGTGAGATGAGCTTGTTTTAAGTCTGCCCACTGTTGCTGCTGTTCTTGACAAGGTCAATTTTACCACAATTCACTGGGGTAGGAGGAGATGAAACCTTGCCCCAGGTGCTTCTGTATACATTACTCTTCATAATGGTAATAAATTAACTGAGCACTCCCATAAGCCCTAGACAGACATACTAACTTGCTTCTCGCCCAGTCCGTTTTCCTGTGAGTAGAAATCTACTCCATGGTACTGACAATACACTCCATTGGGTTTTCTTATTTCCCTGCTCCTCTGCCCTAAGATGTTTAGCATTTTGGCACCTCTCTCTGGTGACAGCACAGGTCCCCAAGCCCAGTAAAAGGTCCTAGGGGAACCTGGCTCAGGTAAGGTACTAGCTTAGATGGACTGACCCATTTTCAGAACTCTCTGTGACCCTCTCAACATACTGCAATGTATTGCAAATCTTTGTACAATATTTCAGGTTTGAAATACCCCCATAGGAAGAGAGCTAGAGTTTTCTTTTGCTAAAATAAAAGTAATATTTTCAAGTGCCTTCTGTTTTACAAAATGCATTCACAAACATGATTCCTTTGAGCCTAAAAACAACTCTGGGAGTTAGGTACATTTGTCTCCATTTTACAGGTGAGGCCCAGAGAGGAGAAGCCACTAGTTGAGCTGGTGAGTGCCAGAGTAAGATCTCGAATCCCTCCTCTTCCTAAAGAATGATGCCTTCAGTGAAGGAGAGCCAGAAGGAGGAACATAATCTTGGGGGAGGAATAATACCAGCTTTGCTTGAAGGAGTAAGAGTCGAAGAAGTAGAGGCCGTAAGTAGGAGCACTTGAACAGGGCAGGCTTCTTAGATCCATGCTTATGGGAGCCTGTGGCTGGACCTGCTCCTGTGACTTTGTGGGGGTAGTCCCTGGAACTCTGGAGAGATAGGCCCTTGGGTGAATCCTGGCACCCCCTAAGTCTCAGTTTCCCCATTTGCAGGATGGAAATAATTACCCCGCTCTGCCAATTAGAAGAATTGCTTTGAAGATCTGGTGCCGGGGTGCCTCTGATGCTGCCTGGGACCTTTGAAGTGCAGGGCAAGCATTTAAGCCAGGTTTTCTTACTTCAGGTAAGAGCAGTCAGGACTCCAACCAGTGTTCCTTTCTTTTTCTCTTTTTTTTTTCTTTTCTACTTCTCATCTTTATCTTTATTATTTTGCAGTGTCCTTGTTGTAAAATGATATGATTCTGAAATATAGAGATGGAAAATCCCAGATGTTCCCCCTGTACCCTTCCATCCTACTCTACAGAAAGATAGCCACAGTTTGTGGTTTAGTGCACTTTCTTCCAGAGTTTTTTTTTTTTTTTCTTCCAGAGTTTAGAAACATACAGACTTTGATATGTGTGTGTGTATATATATATACCACTGAGCCACCCGGGCTGCCCTGAAGACATCTTTATGTCAAAGCTGCCTAATTCAGTTTTACGTCTGGGTGTTTTGCAGATAGATAGGTAAGTAGGTAGACAGATATTTGACCAATTTCCTGCCAATGTTATTTAGATCATTACCAGTTTTTAGACTGTTACCAATAATGCTGCATTAACCACTAGCACCATTAACCATTATTGTCATTAGTGCTTGTCCAACAAGTCTGTACCCCTGTAAGTGTATTTTGAACTGAAGTTCTTTATGACACAAGATTTTTTTAAAAAGATTTATTTGGGCAGCCCGGGTGGCTCAGCAGTTTAGTGCTGCCTTCAACCCGGGGCCTGATCCTGGAGACCCGGGATCAAGTCCCACGTTGGGCTTCCTGCATGGAGCATGTTTCTCCCTCTGCCTGTGTCTCTGCCTTTCTCTCTCTCTCTCTCATGAATAAATAAATAAAATCTTTTAAAAAAATAAAAATAAAAAAGATTTATCTATTTGAGAAAAGAGAGAGAATGAGAGAAAACAAGTAGGGGGAGGGAAGAGGAAGAGGGAGAAGCAGACTCCCTGCTGAGCAGGGAGCAGAACATGGACAACATGAGGCTCTACCCACGTGGGGCTCAACCCACGACCCTGAGATCATGACCTGAGCTGGAGGCAGATGCATAACCAACTGAGCCACCCAGGTGCCCCAGGACACAAATTTTAGTATCTGTTAAGTATGTTATACTGCCAGATACCCCTCCCACCAAAGGTGTTTGAGTTGTCCATTTGCCTACAAGGGCTCTTAGCAGGGGGTCATTTTGCACCCCACCCACCGGGAACATTTGACAGTATTTGGAGACATTCTTGGTTGTCGTAGCCTGGGAGCTAGTGCTGGAGATGCTACTGGTACCTAGCGGGTAGAGGCCTGGGGTGCTGCTGAGAATCCTATGATAAACAGGAGAGCCCCCACCACAAAAAATTATGTCAGTAGTGCTGAGGTCAAAAAACCCTGGCTTCCACCCTTGCTGATGCTGGAGATTACCATTTTTTAAATTTATTTTTTATTTATTAATTTATTTTTTATTGGTGTTCAATTTAGATTACCATTTTTTTAAGCTTGCTTATCTGATAGTTTGAAAAACGATACCTTATTTTATGTTGTACCTCTCCAGGAGAATGGAGTTATAGTTACTTCTTAGATTATGTATTATTTGAAATTGTTATGATGAATATGTGTTATTTTTATAATTTTCTTGAAAAGCCACAGATTTTTTTTTAATCCATACCTCTTTGATTATTACTATGCAATCTTTTCTTAAAATTTAGTCATGTAAGTGCCTGTTTGTCTTTTCTTGATAAGGAGTAAAAAGAATTCTTTAGTGTGGGCCTTGAGAACCTGTCAGTGCTTCAGGTTCAAGTCTCTCATCCTCTGGCCTTCAGAATTTCTCTACTGCACTTCAAAAGCACCTTTTCCTAGTGGACACCCAGACCTAGAATTCTAGACCTAGATTCTCCACCTCGGAGAATCATCTTAGCCCAGAGATACTCTTTATCACAGACCAGGACACCAAAATAAAATGTATTCTGCAGCTAACCTTAGGACACCCAGAACATCCACCATGGACTCATCTGCCCAGATGCCAAGAAAAAAAAAACAAAAACTTATGCTCATTTCTCAGCTGTGAAACCTGAGATCCATTCACCCTGTGAATTTTCCAGCCTGTCACAGCTGAACCAAGCCCCTGGTGCTCCTGCAGAGCCTGAATCTGCTGGCATAGGTTCTGGTGCAGCATGAATGCTTTTCACATTCTCTCAGCTGAATCCTTATCAAATGGAAAAGCTATGGAGCCCTGTCCTAAGCCCTGCTCATCATGGCAAGACTCCTGGAAAAGTTCTGTGCACCTTTCACTTGGCTCAGAGAAGCCAGGGCCAGACTGGAGGACACGTCCATGGAGAACTTCTCAGTAATCCTGGAAACTCCCAAGAAAATATCCCATGTGGCAGAAATGGCACAGACTTGCCCGCAGCCTTCGCAGATCGCCCAATAGCAGACTTCAAAATGGGGAGACAGCTCCTGGTCCTGGTGCCAAGAACAGGGCTTCTTCCAGAAGTTCTTTGCATTGGATCTGTAGCCTGTTGTGGTTTTCCAGTAAGCAAAGGCATATGTGGAGGCTGCCTTGTCTGATGGCTCTCTTGGCTCTGAAATCTACACAAATCCAGTCAGTGAAATGAAATATCGAACCTGTGAGGAGGTAAATGCCCGAGGCACCCCTGCCTTGCTGATTTAGTGAGGGAAAACAGTAAGAGGTTCACAGTGGGAAGGGAAGAAAATGATGTATAAGAAAGAACACCTGTCTGCAAGTCAGGGCCTGAGTTCTGCTCTTGCCTCATGTGTCCTGGGACAGATAAATCACTTTATTTCTCTGGGCCTCAGCTTCCTTGTTAAGTAGTTATTAGAAGCATTTGCTCTGTTTTTCAGTGTGCAATTTTCTCAAATAATAACATTGCTAACTAGATAAAACTGGCTAAAATAAATTAGAGATCTAAAATAGAGTTTAAAACCTGTCTAGTTCCTGCTGGTTACTTTTTCTTATTCAAAAGCAATAGATGTTCAGAACAGGAAAAAAAAAAACAAATAAAAACAAGATACAACCAAGTACAAAGTAGTTCATAGAGAACACTCACCAGAAACCATGCTTTTGGCATCTTGTTGGGATCCTTGCAGAAAAGAGGTCCTTGACTTGGATTGGTGGGTGGGCTTTGTGGAGGAGAGCCCCTGAATGATTTAACAACCCCTCTTCATGGGCGGCTTAGAATGTTTTGAGTTGTTTTGCCATGACAAAGAATGCCATGCAGATACGAACTGGGTGAAAAAGAATTAGCACTTATTAAGAAAGCAAGCAGAAAAATGGACAATTTGAATACCTGACAAAGATGCTTTAAAGGGCACAAAAGGATGCCAAATTGTCCCACAGCATACAAAAATTACCACTGAAAGACAGATTAACGATCATGTTCAGCCACTTGCATTTAAGTTAACAAATATTTACTGGACAGATGCTGTTGTATCTGTGTCAGATGCTGTGGACTCCGCAGGCAGCCCAACCACTGACCTCGCAGCTATCAAACTAGTGGAGACCAGCACAGAAATTGTTTCATGCACAAGCAGTCATGTTTGTGTTTAAGCAAACTTCCTTTACACATGATTGGCACATTAGAACCTGGAATCATCTCATTCCCCGAGTTCTCCTTGCCCCAGCCTCACAGCCTCTGAGGGGTCTACATGTCTTAGCCTTGAAGGGAGTTCTCTTTCCAGCTTGCATGCTGTCCAGATGTTGCCTCTGAGTGCCCCTGCATGAAAGCCACTCAACTTTTGCTTGTCCTCTTTGGGGAACAGGAAGCTTACTACCATCAGTTTTGCCCCTGCTTGTTTGCAACTTTTCCCTATGTTGAACTTCAACCTCCCTCCCTGTAACTTCCTCTGATTGGTCCCAGAACCTCACAAAACAAGTCTTCCTTCTTCTCCAACCTGCAGATCTAAAGAGCTTTAGGTCTTCAGGTGAAGCACCCAATCCCACAGTCTGTCCCCAAGACAGTACCCAGCACCTGTGATGTCCTTCCCTGGCAGAAAGGTCCTGCAAGTCCCCTGTTGATTGATCAAAGCATGCGCATGCCCAGACCAAACAAAGTATCCATGAACAGATGGCCGTGGCACCGGGGCATCAAGGCCCAGACCTTTGAGGACAGACTATGCTAGTGACACTAGAAAACCTCTTGCAGCTTCAGGAGGGTGTATGGGGATGGAGAGAAAATGAGCCAGCCCTGATTGGAGGCCCTAATATGCTGTCTTCCCAAAAAAAAAGAGCCGATGTGCCTAGAGCATGTGCTTATTTCCTGGGGATTTTCATTCATCAGGTCTGGTGTAGAACCCAAGATTCTGCGTACAAGCTTGCAGAGATATGCTGATACTTCAGAGGATACTTTGAGGAGCAGAGCCCTAGAGCAGTGGTATCGTAATACCCTGGAAGAGCTTTAGAAATACAAAGTTTGGCTTACCCCAAAGCTACTGATTCAGGCTTTTGATCCATTTATTGAGAAGGTCTCAACCTAGACAACATATTAGAATCATTTAAAGAGTTCCTAAGATGCTGGCTCAATAATCTCTCTCTCTCTCTTTCTCTCTTGTTGCTTTAGTTTGAAAAACTTACCAGCCTAATTTGGTATGGGAGCAGAGGTTCCCAGCCCAAATTGTACATCACTGTCACCTGGGAATATTATAAAATGTCACTGTCAGGGCCCCTCCCTGCAGACCCACTGAATCAGAATTTCTAGAGGTTAGGGCCAAGAGATTAACATTTCACAAAGCTTCCCAGATGATTCTGAGGTGCAGCCCTGGGTGCAGAGTCTGATAGAGGAATCATCTGGGATTTTTGATGAAACTACAGGATACCACACTCTCCCCTGAATATTCAGGAACTTGTATGTTTAACAAGTGCCATGGGTGATTCTTACGAAATGGAAAGTTTGGGAAAACACTGAGGTAGAGGAAAGGTCCCTGGATTGGAGTCAGAAAGACAGTGCTCCTGGCTGCAAGACTTCCCACAGGTCACTTAGCGTCTCTGAGATTCATTTCTTCATCTGTAAAATGGAGAGGACGGTAACTGCATGGGGCAGAGATAGATAACTGCCCCACAGGTCTGGACAGCCAATCTATAGGACAGTTTTTGTTGGAACTGGCCAGAGATTACATTTCCCAGCTCCCTTTTGCATTTTGGTGAAGTGGCCACAGGACTAAATTCTGGCCAATGAAACGAGGGCATAAGTAAGGAGGACTGCTACCCATAAAAACCTCCCATGAGGTCCTCTGCTTGGATGGCAATGCCCATTGGATAGCAATGCCTGGGTGATCTTGGAAGCCACATAATAAAGTTGGCAGAGAACTCCCTGCCCTACCCCCCCACCTGCTAATTAGACTATGTGAGTGAAAAACTGTGTAAAGACACTGTGATTTGGTGGTTTATCTCTTACAGTAGCTACTGCTATGCTAACTAACATATTGCCCCTAGGACTGGCAAAAATTATCTCATGTAGAGGCTGCAGACTGACAATATGAGGGCTTAGATCCAACCCACAAATATGTTTTGTTATTTCTGTACCAGCCAGTTTTTTTTTTTCTTAACATATTTTAAAATAGATTTCATGTGAACATCTGGATCTCCAGGTTCTTTAAAACCTGGAATAGTGGTGGCCATGCTTGCAATCCATTCCAGGAGTAATTGGCCGGAACAAGGAGCAGGCAACTGTATGTTAGGTGGTACACATGCTCTACCAATCTGCCGTGGTCTCCACCACACCCTTATGGCATTTTGGGGGTCCCTGTAGCTTCCTAAGCCAGTAGGCCCTGTTGTAATGGATGTAGACATTAGATGCATTCACTGTTAGGAGTTTTCACAGTGAATTTCTTAAGGTGACTTCTAACTTCTGGGAGAACCATTCATCCTGCCCAAAACTTGGAAACAGAATCTCCTGAGTGATCCTTACAAACTGAAGGATGTCCTCCACTCCCACCCCAGCCTACCCATGGCTGTACCCCGTTCAGCATCTGCTCTATATGGAGGCAGTCGTCTGCAGAGAAAAGGGCTCAGGTGTATCTGGGGATCAGATATACCTTGATCCCAACCCCAGCTCTGCTGCTTCCCTGCTGGTGATTGCGGGTCAGACAGTTCATGTTTCCTGAGCCTCCATGTTCCCATCTGTCAGTGTGGACATTAGGACACTTGTCGCAGGATTTCTGTAAAGCAGTATGCTAAAGGACACTTAGACCCTGTTCATTCCTTCTCCTTTCCCAGGCCTGGCTTGCCCCCAGTGGGGAACAAGAAGTCAAGCAGTATCTTTTTAAAACCAAAAAAAAACATAAAACCAAGCTCGGATCCTTTTTAAAAGATGTAAATCATGTAGTTCCATTGTAGGTGTATTCATCTGCTCAGGCTGCCACAAATTGGGCTGGCTTAGCAGAATTGTACTTTCTCATGGTTCTGAAAGCTGGAAGTCTAAGATCAAGGTCCCAGAAGGGTTGGTTTCTGCCTCTCTTCTGGCTTGTAGACGGCTGCCTTCCCACCATGTCCTCACATGGCTTTCCCTTGGTGCTTGCTTGAGGAGACTGTCTTCTTAAAAAGGATTAGGACCCCACCCTTGTGACCTCCTTTATCTCCAAATACAGTCACATTGGGATTTAGGGCTTTGACAGAGGAATTTTGTGGGGACACAATTCAGTCCATAATAGAAGGAAAACTGGAAAATCCAACTGAGAGAGAAAAAGGCATTTGTGATCCCCCCTTATCTGTGTCCACTCAGCGTAATATAACCACATAACCACTTTTTAAAAATATTTTATTTATTTATTAGAGAGAGAGTGAGCACTCGAGCAGGGGCTGAGGGAGGGGCTGAGGGAAAAGGAAAAAGAGAATCTCAAGGAGACTCTGTGCAGAGCCTGATGCAGGGCCTAATCTCATGACCCCGAGATCATGACCTGAGCTGAAATCAAGAGTCAGGTGCTTAACTGACTGAGCCACCTAGGCACCCTACCATGTAACCACTTTTACTGACTATTCTTCTATAACTTTTATATTTTAAAAATTGAATGGTACATACTTTTTTGGTAACCTGTATTTTTTAATGTTTATATTTTAAATATTATAGTATCCTCGCTAAGTAGAAGTTTTAGAGTAGCTCATATAATTGTTACCTTTACATTATACCCTTACACATTTAGTGGATATAAATTATTCTATGATAACGATGTATTTTATCTAATCCCCTATTGTGTGGCTCTTAGAACTCCCTTTTCTGGGATACCTGGGTTGCTCAGTGGTTGAGCATCTGCCTTTGGCTCAGAGTGAGATCCCGGGGTTCTGGGATCGAGTCCCACATCGGGCTCCCTGTATGGAGCCTGCTTCTCCCTCTGCTTCTGTGTGTGTGTGTGTGTGTGTGTGTGTGTGTGTGTGTGTGATGAATAAATAAATAAGATCTTTAAAAAAAACAACTCCATTTTCTATGGACTTGGATGTTAGCACTTGATTTGGGGCTAACAACCTCATTCACCTGAGCATCAGTTTCCCCATTGGCAGTATCAGGATAGTAACAGTATCAGTTCAACTGAGTTAATGACTAAAAAGTGCTGAGCAGGGATGCCTGGGTGGCTCAGTGGTTGAGCATCTGCCTTTGGCTCAGGTCCTGATTCCGGGGTCCTGGGATCGAGTCCCTCATCAGGCTCCTCACGGGGAGCTTGCTTCTCCCTCTGCCTACGTCTCTGCCTCTCTCTGTGTGTCTCTCATGAATAAATAAAATCTTTAAAAAAAATAAAAAATGCTGAGCACAGTGTTTGGCACATGCGAAACCCTCATAGATGTTGTTATAACGTGTATTATAATCTAGCAGTAGTAGGCCCAAGTGAGAAGTTCCCTAAGAGGCTCCCCATCTCACTGTGCACGGAGTTCACATTCAAGGCAACCTCTTGGTGGCTGAGTCTATCCCTAGTTCTTATGGAAGGAAGGGCAGGAGTAATCCCATCACTGGCAAGGAACAGCTAGACTCCAGTGTGAATTAACACATTGGAATTTCAGTATATGTATTTCAGGCGTTTTGAAATTTCTAGCACACAAACTGGACGCTATTTCCTTGATTAAAACCCTCCAGTGACTCTCCGGTACCCTCAGCATGATGTGATAACTCCTAAAGGTGGTTTAGCAGGCCTGGTATGACCACCAAGCCTCATCTCTCACCTCTGTCTCCAGCTAGATAAAAATCCATGGGTCCCTGAAACTCTCCACCCTCACTGTCACCTCTGGCCTTTACACCTGCCCTCTGCCTGGAGCATGTGTCCCTTTCTCCATCTCTCCATCTGGCTAATTCCTTCTCATTCTTAAAGTCTCTGCTTAGAGGTCCCTGAGCAGATGCTGGTAATGCCCTCCCTGTGTCCCCTACTTTTACCATTTCTGTGCCCATCGCTGACCCCCAGTTGGCAGCACCCGCATTTATGGCCTGAGGGCTTTTTTGTAACCACTGGAAGCAGCTCTGCCAACCTCAGGGCAGGCCTGAAGTGCTGGGAAATTAACACTGCCTGCTCCCTGCAAGGAGCAGCCTTCCAACAATGACTGACAGGAGTTGGTGTGTAAATACCCTGGCTTTCTTCCTCCTCCGGAGGCACTTTACACCAGCCTCAGAATTTCCCTGAGGGATTAAGCTCCAGATACCCATGGTGCTAACTTGCTTGACAATACACCTTCCTTGCTGTCTTTCTTTTCTTTTTTTTTTTTTTTAATTTTTATTTATTTATGATAGTCACACAGAGAGAGAGAGGGGGGCAGAGACACAGGCAGAGGGAGAAGCAGGCTCCATGCACCGGGAGCCCAACGTGGGATTCGATCCTGCGTCTCCAGGATCGCGCCCTGGGCCAAAGGCAGGCACTAAACTGCTGCGCCACCCAGGGATCCCATCCCCCCTTGCTGCCTTTCTTGTTTTTTTTTTTTTTTTTTTTTTTTTTTTTTTTTTGCTGCCTTTCTTGTCTGTATTTTTCCCCCACTTGCTTCCCAGAATTTCCTTCTCCCAAATTAACTGCTTGTCTTTGAATTCTTGCCTCAGGATCTGCTTCAGAGGAAACTATACCAGCTCCTGAGAGCCACCAGCTCCTGAGAGCCTTTCCTGGCATGTCCAGCGCCCAGGTGGTGCCCCTTCCAGGCTCTTACCCTGGCACAGCACTCATCACATTGTGGTATAATTGCCCAGGTCCCCACAGAAACAGACAATTCACTGGGAAAGAAATTAAAATGGACTTGAAACATTTGAAAAGATGAAACTCAAAGAATGCCAGCTGATAAAGGCATACAAAAGGACAGAATTAGAAAATCATTTGACAGCACCTGATAACTTGGTTCACCCAAGGACCATCAGTGAATGAGAAACCAGATACCCATAAGGGTCTGGTGGGAAGAGGAAAAATGGGCATTTAACATGGAGAGTGGTGGTCACCACTTAAACATGGCATCATTAGTAGTGGGACATCAAGATATTGTGGATTTCTGGATGCAAGACGAAACTAAGTAGGTAGCATCACCCATGAAGGATTAGTTACATTTTGCCCCCAAATAGTTCATCTGAATCTAGTCTATCCTTTGGACCTAAGTACTAATTTATAGGAAACAGAGGAGAGTACGACAAGGTAAGAGGTGCCACAATGACCAAGCAGACTCCCCAAGTGGAACATTGTACAAGACAACTGGCCCAGTGTCTCCATGAGTTGACATTGTGGGAGAAAAGATTTACAAAGAAATTTAATTTTTAAATCTGAAGAGTGTATTGTTTATGTAAGAAAATGATTTATGTTAGGTCTAAAGTATCTAATACTGAAGTATTTCATGGATGAAATATCATGATGCCTATAATTTGTTACAAAATACTTCAAGCCCCTTCAATTTCCTTCCCAAATTAAACATGGCAAGTTTTAACCAATGATTGTATTTAAGTGATGGATAGATGGGTGTTGATTGAGCTATTTTTTTGCTATATCATATGTTTGAAAAAATTTTTTATAATAACTCAAAAGAGAGAAGCAAATAAAAACTACAATATATCATTTTTCACCCAAAGATTCAAAAAGGAAAAAAAAATGTTTAAAAATATGCTGAGTTGGCAAGGGTATAGGGAAATGGGCCCTTTTGTAGATCGTTAGTGAGGAGTGTAAATTGGAACAGTTTCTTCTGAGGGAACTTGGTCAGAGACATAGTCTTTGATCTAGCAATTCCACTTCTAGGAATTTATCATACATACTATACTCAAACATGCACAAATCTGTATGAATAAGGATTTTTGCTGCAGCATTGTTTTTATTTTTTTTTTATTTTTTTTAATTTTTATTTATTTATGATAGTCACAGAGAGAGAGAGAGAGGCAGAGACACAGGCAGAGGGAGAAGCAGGCTCCATGCACCGGGAGCCCGATGTGGGATTCGATCCCGGGTCTCCAGGATCGCGCCCTGGGCCAAAGGCAGGCGCCAAACCACTGCGCCACCCAGGGATCCCTGCAGCATTGTTTTTATAACAAAATATTAGAAACGGCATATTTGTTAATAGGAGTTAAACTTATTACAGCACATTCATACAATGTAGACTGTTAAACAGTACGGGTTAGA
Source organism: Canis lupus baileyi (assembly GCF_048164855.1). Classification (NCBI taxonomy): domain Eukaryota; kingdom Metazoa; phylum Chordata; class Mammalia; order Carnivora; family Canidae; genus Canis; species Canis lupus. Next base: position 33,822,978 of record NC_132863.1, read on the forward strand.
CCTGCGTTGATAGGAAACTCTTTCCCAGATGTATTGTTAGGTGGAAAATGCAAAGAGCAGGCCAATGTCTATCTTATTTATCACTGTATTTCTGATGCCACTTAAAGTGCCTAACACACTGTGGGTGCACAATTAATATTTGTTGAGAAAATGAATACACGTTTGAGTGCAACTGCTGTGACATGGGCTTCTGAGATGCATTTAGGTTGAAGACACAGAGAGGGCCTATGGGGCATCCAAATGGGTGGGGGCTGACAGTGCCAGTGCCTGGGGTGAAAGAATTCACCCAAGGCAGAAAAAGTTGATAGAAATTTATTGAATACATTGTAAGAGAGCAGTGACAGGGCTGCCATAAGGAGAAATTATCTGCCACAAGACAATGGTGAGTAGCTATAGTTATAGGGTGGAGTATGGGGATGGACAAAATTGTACTTTTTGGGGAGTAATCTTAGGAACTGTGCTTGGTTGTAATTGGTCAGTTAGGGATGGTGACTACTTCAAGTTGGGTCTGTTAATGAGCCTGTTTTTGTCAGGTCAGTGGTCACTGTGGGCCATTTTGCCTTGCTCAAGTTTCTGTTGCTCAAGCCTGTTGCCTAAAAGCAGCCTCTACAGGGACAAGATTTTCCAAATTTCTTGATCAAATTTCTAAGGCCTTACTTCCCTGAATTCAGACATTTGAGTTTTCCCTGAAGACACATCATATCCTGCTTTGATTTTTGTAAAAAATAGTGAACAAGAACACACTTTGAGGAAAAAGAAGGAATAAAAATTTCATGGAGGGGTGCCTGGGTGGTTCAGTCAGTTAAGCATCTGCCTTTGGCTCAAGTCGTGATATCGGGGTCCTGGGATTCAGCCTCCCCCAGAGTCGAGTTCCCTGTTCAATGGGGAGTCTGTTTCTCCCTCTCCCTTTGCCCCTCCTCCCCAACTCAGATTCTCTCTCTCCCTCTCTCCCTCTCTCCATCTCCCTCTCTTCCTCTCTCCCTTTGTCCTTCCCTCCCTCTTTCTCTCTGTCTCTCAAATGAATGAATAAAATCTTAAAAAAAAAAATTTCAAAGTGCCTGGTTGGCTCAGTCAGTTAAGTGTCTGCCTTCCGCTCAGGCCTAATCCTGGGATTGAGTCCCAAGTTGGGGTCTCTGCTCAGCAGGCAGCCTGCTTCTCCCTCTCCCTCTGCCTGCCATTTTGCTTGCTTGTGCTCGCTCTCTCTCTCATTCTTTGTCAAATACATAGATAAAATCTTTTTAAAATGAATTCATGGAAGGGTGATCAGGGAGGCTAATATGGCAACTGAGACTTGGTAGAAAACATAGTTCCAAAAGCCAAAAGGGAAGCCCCTGGGCCACAGAACTTTTATTATCTGGTAGAAGAAAGGACACTGATTCCTCAAGAGCCAGGCTTATCTATCTGAAAGGGTGATGTGCTCAGGAGTCCTTGATAGCATCACATGGGGGAGGAAGGACAAATACAGAAGCTTATCTTCCTGGTGCATCTGTTTGCTCAATGGTAAATAAATTAAAACAGTATTTGGGACACTGGGGTAGTTCATGGGATGAGTGGCTGCATTTGGCTCAGGTCGTGATCCCAGGGTCCTGGGATCGAGTCCCGTATCAGGCTCCCCTCTGCCTATGTCTCTGCCTCTGTGTGTGTGTGTGTGTGTGTGTGTGTCTCTCATGAATAAATAAAAATCTTTAAATTTTTTTAAAATTAAAACAATATTTATAGCAATGGAAGCAAGGGCATATTAAGGAATTTTATGTAAAGCTCCCATGAATATTTAGGATAAACTAAGTGATAGCAGGGCATTATAGGCTTTCTTGAGCTCCTCTGATTGTGCCTCAGTCTCCTGGGTGAAGATGTGACCTTGGATCAAGGACTTGACATCTCCAAGACTCACCTTCCTCCTCTAGTAAAAATGATTATTGTGCAGATAAATGAGATGATGCATGTAAAGTGCTTGGGTTGATAACCGCTTGCTGTGCTGTTGTCTATATCATCATCATGTCTACATCACTAAGAGGATAGAGTCTGGAGCCAGACAGATTGGGTTCGAATCTCTGCTCCAGCACTTACTAGCTAGGGGACCTTGGCCAAGGTCACTTAACCTCTCTGTGCCTCATTTTCCTCCTCTGTAAAATGAGGCTCATGCGGTTATTGTGGAAGGCTCAGTGAGCTGATGGTTGTAAAGCCTGGGCAGGTGGCAAGTGCTATGTAAGCATTTGCTCTGTACTTCATAGTCTGTGCCCTTCTGCCCTTAGAGGTCCTTGATGAGAAATGCTAGAAAATGACAGCTCCAAAGAGAGACAAGCTATTTCCAGAGACTGATTTATAAGAGGAATGGGTCTCTATAACACAATTGTCCTAAAAGGTATTTGCTTCTTGGAAGATAGAGAGTCGGAACCCGTTAACAATGGTGGAGTCTTGGCAGAAGCCTGGCCAGATATGAGCCATTTGGGGGGCAAGGCCCACTCCCCTGTGGCTCCTCGAGCCCTTCCAGGGAGCCTGACCTAGAGGACGGGTGGTTCCTGGCAGGGGCCAGGGGCGTGCCAAGGGGAGGAGGAGGGAAGGAGCTCCCGGGATCCCCTCGCCCCTCCCCCAGCGCCCAGCGAGTAATGACATTCACGGAGAGGGGAGGGAGGGAGCGAAAGAGGGGCAGGCTCGGCGAGGCCATGTGATGCTGGGCGAGAGAGAGCCGCTGCCGCGGAGCCTCCTTCTTTCCTCCCTCTGATTCCGGGCTGTCATGGCGACCCCCAACAACCTGACCCCCACCAACTGCAGCTGGTGGCCCATCTCGGCGCTGGAGAGCGATGTGGCCAAGCCCGTGGAGGCCCCCGACGCTCCCGAGGCGGCCAGCCCCGCCCATTGGCCCAAGGAGAGCCTGGTTCTGTACCACTGGACCCAGTCTTTCAGCTCACAGAAGGTAGAGCCCAGGGAGCTGGGGAGCAGGATGCACCCGCTGGCGAGGAGGCTTGGGGGAGGGGATCCAGGAGGGCCCAGGGGGTCCGAGGACGGGGGAGAGGCTGGAGGGTGGAATGTGGGATTTCGGGGCTGGAGGGTGGAGGATGCCGGGAGGTGACTGGCCCTGTCTTGGGCCCCAAGAGCACCGTTCCCAATTGTGGGAACATCTATTATGCCTCTTTCCCTCCCAGAAAGACCTGGTCTGTTGGAGGGCTGAGAAGAGAGACAAAGGCAAGGGGAAAGGAATGGGCACTGCTGGGAAGGCGGCCTGTTGGAGGGGGCGGCTACTGCGGGGAGGAAGGAGGAGTGCTTTCTGGGATCCAGCCTCCAGCCCCAGTAGTCGGTGGTGGGCCTCCCTCCGCGCTGCTGTCCTGGATACTACAGGCCCTCCAGGTCGCAGCTCCTGCCTGGCTGGGAGCCCTCCTCTGGCTGGGGCTTGGAGGGTCTGTCCCCAGCCCTCTCCCGCATCCACACTTACCTGGACCTTGAGAAGGAAGGAGTTAACCCATCTCCTTAGACTAGCTTGGGTTCGGCCCCTAAAATCTATGTTTTGCTCTTAAAGACACAGACAGCCCCTCTGCCCCTTCTCAGACCCAGACGAGCTGGGAGGGCAGCTAGGAATCCAGCCTGGTGCTGAGTTTTCGGGGTTCCCGCTTCCGGGGGGTGAGGGCCAAGCACTGCGCCTGTGAGACAGGGGCGCCTCTAGGGGCGCAATCTCCCACCCCGGGCGGCTGTCCGTCAGTGGGGCACGAATTCAGCACCACGGCCAGGGCCCAACAGCGAGCGTTGATGGTTTCTAAGGGATTCCGGTAGTCAGACCTTGGAATTCCTCTTCTTCCTGGGAGATCCTTTTGTTACATTCACTCATTTTTTCAGATGGAGAAACAGATTCCTAAAGAGAAAGGGCCTTGGAACCAAAAGACTTAGATTTGAGTCTTGGTCCAGGCTCAGTTCATCATCTGGAAAACTAGATGATGATGAAAATAATAATAATAGTAATACCTACTTGTAATTCCCACCCCTTCTCAGAGTTGCTGAGAGGGTTGTTGAAGAGGCGGTATAACTTAGTGTTCTAGACTGGCGCTTCTCAAACTTGAGCATACATTAGTCACTGCATGATCCTGGTTTAAACACAGACTGCTGGGTCCCACCCCAGATATTCTGATTCAGCAGGTCTGGAGTGGGGCTCAAGAGGCTGCATTTCCAACTAGCTACCAGTGATGCTGATAAAGCTGGTCCACTGATCCTTTTTTGAGCAGCTCCAGTTTAGAGTATAGACCCTGAGGCCAGACAGTCCCCAGTAGAAGAATCATCTTCCCCAATAATTCACCGTAAAGCTTTGGACAGGTCACCTTGCCTCTCCAAGGTTTTATAATCTGTAAAATGGAGCTAATGGCAGTACCTTTCTCAAAGGGTTATTTTGAGGGTGAAATGAGGTGATACACAAAAAATGCTGATAGCAGTGCCTGGCAAAGGGTCAAGGCTCTGATAATTATAGGTGTTATGATATCACTAAAGTGCTGGGTGAAGGAGGGGTCTGCTTAACCAGAGCCACTCTGGGACTCATCCATAAATTCTACACGTGCACGCTGAGCACCTACTGCATGCCAAGCTCTATGCAAGTTGCTGGGGGTTTGAAGATGAATCAGACTGACCTCCAGACTTTAGAATCCCTTCTTTCCCAGAACCTCAGGAGCCAGGTCCCAGTGATTGGGACTGGACAGGTGGCAGAGGGATGGCACCTGCCATCACCATTCCCCAAGGGAGCTTCCTGCTCTTCCCCGTGCCCCCAAGGAATATATCCTATTCAATCTGCACTCAGAGCTGAGGTGGCCCTTTATTTTGGGATGGAACTCTCCACTACAACCCCATTTGTGACCAGGCCAGCCTGGGCATCCTCTTGCCTCCCTTTCAGGGCCTTCCCCTTGTCTGGGTGCCCATGGTAGGTTCTAGGGGCAGTGTAGCCTGGTGGAAAGGGCATGGGCTCTGTAGTCAGATGGTCTTGGATTCCATTCTCATCTTAAATGCTTACTGGATGTGTGACCTTGGACAAGTCAACCTCTCCATGCCTCAATTTCCTCAACGAGACTTTTGCATCCAACCCTGCAGAATTCCAGGGGGATTAAAAGGGCATGGACATATGTTAAGTGTCTGGCACATAGTAGGAATTTAGCAGGTAAGCTTCCTTCTTTTCAGTCCTTAAGGGCCCTGCCTGCATTCAGGGAGCAATTCCCCTTTTTTAGCATCTGAGAAGCCTGTCTTAAATGGTACATGAATAGCAGAAAATAGCCTACCCTCAAGAGTGGTGGTGGCTTCATGGGACATCTGAGGACTATCCCAGAGCCAGAGGGCAGCAAGACAGTGAGGGGGGTCCCGAGCTCCATCTCTGAGGCCAGAGTGCCCAGGATTCAATCTTAACTCTGCCACTGACCAGCTGGGTAATTCTGGGCAGGTTGCTTAGCCTCTCATGCCTCACACATCACGGCTATAAAGTAAGAATAATAACAGCACCTCCAGGATAAGGTCGTTGTGAAGATTCAGCAAATGTATCCATTAAATCACCTAGAGCAGCACCTAGCATATAGAAAGTGCCAAGTAAGCTCACTTATATTTACCAGACAGGAGATCAAATCCTGACTGTGCCACTTCCCTCTGTATGCCTTTGTGCACGTGTCTTCACTTTTGTAAGTCTCTGCTTCCTCCTCTGTGCAGGAGGAACAGTAACCTATCTCAGAGAGTTGTGAGGATTGAATGATATCATGCGTGGCCACACACTTAGCACAATGCCTTAAAGATTGCATGCTAACAGTGAACTTTCATGCACCATCATAAGTGATCATCTGGGGCCACAGGGTTCAGAGGAGGTTCTAAATGCAAAATGTAGATATTAGTTTGTTTCTGAGGCTGTTCTGCCCCCAGCCTGCTTCTCCTTGGCCGGAGGTGAGGGCCAAGGGGTGAGGCTAGGAGGGGCAAACACGCAGACAGTCAAGACACCAGCATTCTGATTGCTGGCATTCCAACTCACTAGCTTGTGACCTCAGGTAGGTCCTGACCCTCTGTGGTCCTCAGCTTTTCAGCATGAAAATGGACTAGATGTTTGACACAACCTGCATCCCTCCCTCCCCAAGCAGGAAGAATCGCTCTGTTTCTGTGTGTTCCCAGCCTTTTGAGCATTCTTCTGTCCTCATGCTGGCCAGTTTAAAAAAAAAAAACAAAAACAAACTAAGATTGCTATTTACTGGCTGTGTAACTTTTGCCAACTTAGTGTTGTCTCTGTGCCTATTTCCTCTTTTGCAAAAGGTTCATGATACTAGTACCTACCTCATTAGGTTTTTGTAACACGTATAAATGTCTTAGAGCAGTTCCTGGCACAGAGAAAGTGCTATTTGAGGGTTAGCTATTCTTCCTGTGATTTCCACCAAGGTGAGTCTCTGAGAGCCATCCTTGGCTTCCTGCAACAAGCCTGTTCAAGATCCCCTCATCCCATCCTCTCAGGGTCTGCCTTTGTCTTGGATGTACCTGTGGGTGGAGCCTTCTGTCCCCAAGAGTAGGAGGCCCAGATCTGAGTCCTGTCAGAAGATAGTCCCAACACCCAAGACACCAAGGTGATCTCTCCCTCCCACCCTGGCCTTGCCTTTCATGCTCTTGGGCACTGGCCCCCAGCGCTGTCCACGCTGCCCTTGACCATTTCCTCCACCCCCAGAAGCTCACAGGTGACAGCTGCAGATCTCACTACTCTTCTCAGAAGCCTGTAGTTGCTCACCGGGTCCTTCCAAGAAAGAGACAGGCCATCCTCATAATGGCCTTAGGCTCTACTACAGGATGCTAACTTTGCCTGGGTCATGGACCCCTCATCAATGGGGGGAAGCCTGTGGATCTTTCTCACAATAATGCCTTTTAATGGATAAAGCAAAATACACAGCATTACTAGAAGGGAAGCCAATCAAAGTATAGCTATTGACATATTTTTAAAACAAATTCATTGTATAATAGTATGTGTTTCTGTATGAACCTGTTATATAACCTGACCTAGTGACAGGACTGATCACTGTAATGTCAAAGTCATGATGAGTGTAACTGTAGGAATGTGCAGTGATGAAAGTATCTGATTTCTTGTGGTGACAATGTATCAGCCACTGCTAACACTACCATGCTTTGTCGCCTACACACATAATTGCAGAAAATGCTGTCAGGCTGAGATTACTGAAAATAAACATCTAATTTTCCCATCCTAGATCAAGGAGTCCCTGGATTGATTCATGGACCCCTGAATCTGGGAATCTCATTTAAAAGGCCCTGTGCAGGGATCCCTGGGTGGCGCAGCGGTTTGGCGCCTGCCTTTGGCCCAGGGCGCGATCCTGGAGACCCGGGATCGAATCCCACATCGGGCTCCCGGCATGGAGCCTGCTTCTCCCTCTGCCTGTCTCTCTTTCTCTCCCTCTCTCTGTGACTATCATAAATAAATAAATAAATAAATAAATAAATAAATAATTAAAAAAATAAAAAATAAAATAAAAGGCCCTGTGCAGGGATACCTGGGTGGCTCAGTGGCTGAGCGTCTGCTTTTGGCTCAGGTCATGATCCTGGGGTCCTGGGCTCAAGTCCTGCATTGGGCTCCCCACAAGGAGTCTGCTTCTCCCTCTGCCTTGTCTCTGCTTCTCTCTGTGTGTCTCTCATAAACAAATGAATAAAAAAATTTTTTAAACCCACTATTAAAAAAAAAAAGGCCCTGTGCATGACCTCCTCTCCTCTTGTCTCCCTGTCCACCCTGTTCCAGCCACACTGGCCTCCTCGCTGTGTTTCAAACACACCAGCCATGCTTCTGCCTCAGAGCTTTTGTGCTGGCTATTCCCTCTGCCTGGAACTCTTTTCCTCAGATCCCTGTATGGGCCACTCCCTCACCTTTATTAATTTTAAAAAAAGAAAATATTTGAGATAAATACACTAAGGTTCAGAGACTCTAAGTGTCTTTTACAAAGTCGCACAGCAACTAAGTGTTTGAGCAGAGATGCCAACCCAGCACATTGCAGTTGCCTAATAAACAAGGGCCTGGGTGAGGAGGGACAGTGCCCATCTATGATAATGAAGCACCAGTGAGCTAATTCCATCCCCCCCCAGGGAAGATAGTTTGCCCAGGGGTGGTTGATGTTCAGTCACACAGAGTGGTGACCACCCAAGTCTGGTCCAGTCTCCAGGATAAAGAGATGGCAGATGGCCTTGGTGACTGCATGCCCTTCCCCTGGGCCTGGCTTCCTCCCACACTCCCCTCCCCTGCAGGATGGCACATGGCTCTGGCCTACAGCTCAGCTAAAGGAGAAAGTCTCCTTGGCCGCCTGCCGGCATGACCCTGAGGCCGCTCCAAGCAAAACTGTTACATCTCTAAAGATAGTCCCCTCACCAGGCACTTAGTTGCACCTAGTGCCCTTACTAGAGTCCCAGGGCAGGGCCTGGGAGTGATCCCTAGGGGCAAGTGCCCTGCCAGGAGGCAAGGCCACATGTCTGGACCTGCCAAGGGCAGAGGCCTGGTTCGGTTTCCGTCTCCATCCATTCCGCGGTCCCAGCTTGGCCTGGAGGCTGAATGGCTGGGTGGAGCCTGACTGCCCAGGGTGGAGGATGCCAGGATGGGCAGGAGGTAGGGAGTGGGCAGTTCTGCTCCAGCCAAACTCCAGCCTTGATTGTTCTGGGGCATCTCCAGGGCACCAGCACCACCCAGGAGCTCAAGTATACACATCCACGTACTCTCTTGCTCATGCACACTCCCTTATACATACACACAAAGACACACATGTGCATATGCACACTCATATCCACACTGATGTACACAGACTCACACAGTACTGTAATACAGTTACGCAGACACTCATCCATCCAGACCCATACTCGTGCACAGATATGCACACACTCATCCATACACATCCACTCATGCAGACACGCATCTACACGCATTTGCTCATTCACGCAGTTGCGACTCCTGTTCAGGCTCTTGCACTCATACACTCACATACCAGACCAAATAGATGCCACCCCAGGGCTCATTCTTTGCCACAGTTCCTCTCTTAGAACCAGCAGTACCCTCCCACTGTCTCCTGCAAGGTCCGAATGTAGTGTCAGCTTGCAGCAAGGCTGCAGGACGCTCCTTTAACACGGAGTCCAGCCCTCAATCTACTAATGATTAAAAGGAGGCTCACAAAAGGGCATGATAGCTCTAAGGTCACATAACATCGTTGTGGCAGAGCCAGGGTGAGGACCTCCCAGCCCCATCTGCAGGACCTGCTTTTGGCTAATGGAGCAAATGAATCTGTGAATGAGTGTTGGGGGTTCAGGGACTAATTACCTCTCCCTCCCCACAAGGAAAAGAGTGTTTGTGTTAGCCATGAGGGCGGCATGAAGTACTACTTTATGACATCAACCATGAGTGTGAGGTAGTGTGTGTGTGTGTGTGTGTGTGTGTGTGTGTGTGATGATAGAACCCATGTATTAACCTCCTGTCTCCTGTGCTGGGACATTATCCATGTCATCCCATCCAAACCTCCTGCCATGCTTGAAAGAGTGGATTACATTCCTCATTTCATAGAACCTATCATGAGAGAAGTCAAGTGACTTGTCCAAGATCACAAAGCAAATAAGCAGCAGAGCAAGGCTTCAAATCCAAATCTGTCTCCTTCCAAGACCTGATCTCATACAAGTGGCTAAGACACATTATGCCTACAGTGTGCCAGGCACTGTTCACAGGGACTGGAGTATCTCGTCCCCACAGCAGCCCTCTTTGGAAATTGCTAGTGGGACTCTCATTGGACAGGTGAGGAAACTGAGGTACACAGATGTAAAGCCAGAAGATTTAAGATTTAAGGTGCTAGAGCTGGGATTTGAACTGACAGTCTGGCACCCAGTCCAAGGTCTGACCCAGGATACCATGCTGCCCCTCTGTGCATAACTCCTGGCACCTGGGAGGGAGACTGGGGATGCCTAGTTCCAAGAGCTACCAACTGGCTGTGTGGGGACATGTACACTCCAGGAGAACCACTTTTGCTGGCCTCAGTCTCCAGTCTCCAGTGGCAACTGCTTCCCTTCCCCCTGGACTGGAGCCATTAGTGGGGAGGGGTGGAGTCACTTGCCATCTTTCTTCTGGGGGACCTTGGACGAGTCGTCTTCTTTCTGAGCCTCAGTCCACTGGCAGGGGGCAGCTGGACCAGGTGACTTCTGATTATCTTCCGGCTCAGAAATGTTGGGCTGGGTCAGGAGCAGACCCCAGCCTCAAGGCTCTCCATTAGCTTCTAGTAGCTCAAATGTTTGTCTGGGACCCCTTAAAGACATAGGAAAGATGAAGGAGGGACAGGCCCAAGACTCCTTGAAGGTGCCCACAGGGCATTTGAATACTGGTCTAGGAGTCAGGACCCATTGCTTCCAGTTTCAGGTCTGCTGCTAACTTGCTGTGTGCCTTTGGGGAAATTACTTGCTGTCTCTGGGCTTTGGTTTTCTCATCAAGACAAAGGGGATACTACAAAAAAAAAAAAAAAGACAAAGGGGATAGTTCCTATTCTACTCTCTTCTGAGAGGCTTTTGTGAGCATCCAACAACAGATGGGAAGTGTGTGGGGGCACCAAAAGACTCAGTTGGTGTTGGCAAATTATTTTGCACCTTGTTTTATTTCCCAAATAATTTGAGAAATTTAGCTATTGATTATGCTGATAAGAATTTCTATGAATTTCCTGGCCTGATCTACCCCTAGGAGCCAGGCTGAGTGTCTAATCGTGAGTAATGAAATCATGAGTTGAATGCCATGTACCAGACCCTGGGGTGGTACTATTAATACTTCCAAATAAGAAAACTGAGGCTCAGAAAATTTAAGAAATCTGCCCAAGCACACATAGCAGAGCCCAGAATCCTACCCCAGGTATGTCCCGCTGTGAAACCCAGTCCTATAACCATCAGGGAGCACTGCCTCTTTGCCCCAGAGTAGGGCTGTGTCCCTCCCACCAAGAGGCTCTGGGCCCGTGGGAGAGTTCCCCCCCCCCCAAACCACTCCCTACCTCCAGGAGCCCAAGAATGAGCTGGAAGCAACAGTGTCACCTCCTGTGTGTGACCTCTGACCTCCCTCCCTGCATGCCCCGCCCCGCCTGGGCAGAGTGTCCCCTTGTGTCTGCCCACCTTCCCCGCTCTGACCCTGGCGCCTGCAGGTGCGGCTGGTGATCGCCGAGAAGGGCCTGGCGTGTGAGGAGCGGGACGTGAGCCTGCCACAGAGTGAGCACAAGGAGCCCTGGTTCATGCGGCTCAACCTGGGGGAGGAGGTGCCCGTCATTATCCACCGAGACAATATCATCAGCGACTATGACCAGATCATCGACTACGTGGAGCGAACCTTCACAGGAGGTACGGCTGCCGTACCCACCAGGGGCTCAGCCACAGACCCCGGGGACCCCACAGGCTCAGACGGGCTCCCAGAACCTTGGGGAGCCTGAGGAAGCCCACTGGGGCAGTGGACATGGCCTAGTCTTCCCGAAAAAGGAATAATGGGACTGCAAACAGGGCTTGGATGCCCTGCAGGAATCACAGAGCTACAGGCATGGCCACGATGCTTGGGATGCCACAAACCCTTTCCCGGATACTCCAGGAAGAGGGCTAGCCCAGACACGCCCCTAGGAGCACTGGGGCTACAGCCTCCTTCCCCAGGAGCCCTGGAGTCAGAGGCATGGCCACAGGTCCTCAGAACCCCCAGGCAGGAGCAGGACCCAGGCCCTCCTAGTCACCACAGGCAGGACCCAGATCTTCCAGCCACTCCAGGGCATGGACAGGGCCCAGCCCACTGAATCCCTATAAGCATAGTCAGGGCCATGGAGCCCCGGGAACCCCATAGATATGGGACCCAAGTACCCTAGAACATTGCAGATGTGAGGAGGGCCCAGACACCACAGAAACCCACAGGACCCTATGTCTCCCTCTCTTCCTCCAGCCCTCTTCGGATTCAAAAGCCCCCTGCCTACGGCAGATGCCGCAAACCACAGCTGAGCGAGGGGCAGGGCCCAGACATAAACTGTAGAGAAAAATTAGTTGCCAGCAATTAAAAATCAAAGAAAGTTCAGTTTTAAACATCCAGGTTTCTGGCTTCTCTTGAAGCCTGGCAACACTGGGCCTAGACCCCCACCAGTCAACAAGCCTGGAGTGACGAGGAGCTGCCCCCCAGGAGACAGGCTGGCAGGACTCCCGGTGGGCAGGCAGGACCGCTAGGATCCCGTGTCAGCCTGGGGAAAGGGGTAGACCCTGTGGGCCTCGACATTTCAGGGTTCCAGGGTGCTGGGATTAAGGGATGGGGTAGGTGGCCAGGGCAGGCCCCGCTAACCCCAGCCCAACCCTGGCTGCGCCCCGCAGATCACGTGGTGACCCTGATGCCTGAGGCGGGCAGCCCACAGCACGCGAGGGTGCTGCAGTACCGTGAGCTGCTGGACGCGCTGCCCATGGACGCCTACACACACGGCTGCATCCTGCACCCCGAGCTCACCACTGACTCCATGATCCCCAAGTACGCCACGGCCGAGATCCGCAGTGAGTGCCACGGGTTACCCTTGTTTGCCCACCTTTCTGCTTTCAACAGGAGTTCTCCTCCTCCACCTCTTCCTCCCACTGTGTGTCTCTTACCAGCTGTCTTCCTCCTCTCCCTCCTGATCGCCCCCATCCCTCTCTGCCTCTCTCTCCACCCTGCTCTCTCTGTCTCTATTAATCTCTCTGGCATCCCTCTGGGTGTTCTAAGTAGATACTAGGTGTCAGTAAATGGTCACTTTCTTCCTCTTGACGCCAATGTTTAAAAGTGGGAAGGGGCAGGTTGTGGAACTTGATCCCGTCCCTTTGGAGTACTACCCTCAAACAAGACTCGGAATTTAGCAGTATCATCCTATCTCCATTCAGTCAACAACATTTATGTGGTCTACTATGGCCCAGGCCCTGGGCAGGGGGCTGGGGACAGATGGGGACAGCCACAGCCTCTACCATCCCGGGGTCACAGTTCCATCCTGACAAGTGACCAGGTGATTGCAGCGTGGGACTAAATATGTTTGAACAACCTCTCGGGAGGGCAGTCTGGCACTCTAGATGGAACACAGAAAGACCCACACCTTGGAGATGATCCTGCAATTATACCTGGCTTTGTGCACCACGAATCATGTACAAGGGCATTCATTGCAGCATAGATGGTAACAGCAAGAAGCTGGAAACAACCCAGCTGTGCATGAGTTGGGAACTGGGTAAATAAATTCTAGTCTTCCCGTACACTGGAACACTTCTAGTCTTCCCATATGATGGAACACCGTACAGCTATTAAAAAAAAAAAAATAAGCATATGACACTGGGTGTTACATGCAACTGATGAATCACTAAATTATACCACTGAAACTAATAATACACTATATGTTAACTAACTTGAATTTAAATATCTTTAAAAAATAAGCATATGGGGGATCCCTGGATGGCGCAGCGGTTTGGCGCCTGCCTTTGGCCCAGGGCGCGATCCTGGAGACCCGGGATCGAATCCCACATCGGGCTCCCGGTGCATGGAGCCTGCTTCTCCCTCTGCCTGTGTCTCTGCCTCTCTCTCTCTCTGTAACTATCATAAATAAATAAAAAAAATTTTTAAAAAAAGCATATGGGATACTTACTAAGATATATTAGTAAGTAGGAATGAAGGGCAAAAAATGCACCTAGTGTGGTATCATTAACATATTTAAAAGGGGGTTAAATGGACACACAGGTGCTTGCAAACACAGAGGATTCCTGGGGGATATATGAGAAGGTGTTTGCTTTTGGGGAGCACAACTAAGAGACCACAGATTCAGAGGAGAGAGATTTACTTTTCACTGTACATTATTGAATATTGTTTGGATTTTTAAACAAGTGTGTACATATAACCTGTTCAAACACTAGTTGATTAAAGATATGTCACCCTAGAGCCTCTCAGTGTTATGATAAGGAAGCAGGAAGGCTACGGGACCAGGGAAGGTCACCATCTCAGCCTTGGGAGCATGCAGAGCTTCTGAAATGCAGCAGCATCCAAGGGTGACCAGGAGGCACAGGGGAAGGAGAGCTAGAGAATCCTTTCAGTGTCAGGGGTAGGAGAGACTGTGGTATGTTTGGGGAACTGAAGGAAGTTCAATGTGGATGAAGTGTAGCCCAAGGGAAGTAGGAGTGGCTGTGGTGCGAGCCTGGGGAGTAAGTCTGGCAGAATGGGAATTTTGTCCAAAGAGCAGTGGAGAAACAGGGATGGGAAGTGACATGATCCGATGTGCGTTTTACAAAGTTCCCTCAACCGAGAAAAGAATGGGTGGGCAGTTAGGAGGTCCTGGCTGTCATCTAGGTGAGCAGTGGTGGTGACCTGGACGAGGCAAAGACAGTCCCTAAATGCTTCTGGGGGCTGGAGGCCCTTCTTCATTCTGCCATGAGTCATTTGAAGAAGTCTAGGAGGCAGTGAGGGGTCCAGCCTGTTCCTCTTTTGAGGAGAAAGATCTCAGGGCTCCAGCCCCACTGGGGGAGGGAAGGGGATCTCAGAGGATACAGAAATCATCCTGCAGTGACCCCTCCAATCAGCCTAAGGTCTTTCCTGGACTTTGCTGATTTGCCCTCCTGGAGTCTAAAGACAGCCACATGTGCAGCCCTGGGTGACTGGCAAGAAAGAAAATGCCATACTTGACCTTCACGTTCATAAAATATCGATGAGACTTAATATAGCCTGAAAGCTAAAAGGTCTGGAAGTGTGTTTAACTGGGTTTTGTATCAGTCCAGGAGATGGGGTGGTAGATGGTGAGATATCAGAAGGCGGAAGCTGAATACCTGCAGTCATTCATTCACTCATCCTATTCATTCATTCATTCATTCATTCATTCATTCATTCATTTAACTCTCACTAAGCTCTTGTTCTGTGCCAGGTCTGTGCTGGGTTTTAAGGAAACAGAGACAAGTATGATAGAGCCACTGGTTTCCAGAAACTCAAATTCTAGTAGAAGACACATACATCCAGAAATAAGTACAACAAAATCTCCATGTTTAGTTGTACAGGTTGTGCACTGCACAAGTCCAGGGGGCACTTTTCACATAGATTGCAATGTGAATGGATTTGTGCAATGGCGGCTCTGATTACTGTATTTGCACTTTCTGGCAGAAATCTGGAGGACAAAGGCATTGAGTGGTCAGATTCAGGACAGACCTCGTGGAGGAGGTGATCTTGAATTAGGGCTAGAAGCGGATTTTTGGGAGGAACACAGAGAAAGCTATCCCAGGAGGTAGAAGTAGAGTGAGTAGAGGCCCAGAGGTTTGGAATGGCCTGGTACATTCAGGGAATGCCAAGCATTTGGAGTCTGGGGACAGGGACAGGTGGGACAAGTCAATGAAAGATGGAGTTGGTAAGAAGAGAGGAGATGGATCCTGCTGTTTTTTAAAGGCAAATTGAAGAACTTGGATGTTATATGAGGGCAGCGAGGAGCCAGGGATGGGTTTTAAGTAGGGAGTGGCATGGTCAAGTGTGTGTTTGAGGAAGACCTCTTTGATGTAAGTGGGGAGAAGGGCACAGAATGGAGAGAGTGCTGGTGCCTCTGGCTGGGTCAGCATCATCCAGAGACATCAGTGAGGGGATCTGAACTAAGGGAGTCAGGATTGACAGGGAGAAGTTAAGTATGAGAAAGAATAAGAAAGAGGAATCAACAGGACCTGGGACTGATTTGGTGCAGGGATGAGGTGAAGGAGGATTGAAGGCACCCCCCAGGCACCTGGCTTGGCTCAGTGTGGGGCAAGGGTGCTGCAGTTGGGGGAGACTGCAGGTGAGGAGCAGGTGAAGCAGGGAAGATGATGAGGCCGGGTGGGCCAGGATGAGTTCAGGGCACCTAAGTGATCTCTAAGTGGAGTTGGGACACAAGGGAAAGGGGAGGGCAGGATTGGGGCACCACTGTCCACCTGACCTGCCACATCCTAAACTTACTGGCCAAGAATTTTGGAGAGACTCCACCCCGATCATGGAACAAACTCCAGGATCTTATCCTGCGTGATGCTTTCACCTCCTCTTATAAGTCTCCAGAGTTTACAGTTAGATTCTCAAAGTTAGATTATAGGGCACTTCTCTCTCATTAAGAATAGTTTTCGGACTTCTGGGTGACTCGGTCGGTTAAGTGTCTGCCTTCAGCTCAGGTCATAATCTCGGGGTCCTGGGATCAAGACCCTCCATCCCTAATTAGGCTCCTGGCTCAGGGCAGCCCCGGTGGCTCAGTTTAGTGCCCTGGACTCTTCAGCCCAGGGTGTGATCCTGGAGACCCGTCAGGCTCCCTGCATGGAGCCTGCTTCTCCCTCTGCCTGTGTCTCTGCCTCTCTCTCTCCCTCTCCCTCTCTCTCTCTCTGTGTGTGTGTCTCATGAGTAAATAAATAAAAATCTTTTTTAAAAAAAGGATCCCCAGGGATCCCTGGGTGGCGCAGTGGTTTAGCGCCTGCCTTTGGCCCAGGGCGCGATCCTGGAGACCCGGGATCGAATCCCACGTCGGGCTCCCGGTGCATGGAGCCTGCTTCTCCCTCTGCCTGTGTCTCTGCCTGTGTCTCTGCCTCTCTCTCTGTGTGTGACTATCATAAATAAATAAAAATTAAAAAAAAAAGATCCCCCCCCCCAAAAAAAAAGGATCCCGGCTCAGCAGGAAGTCTACTTCTCCTTCTCCCGCTGCCCCTCCCTCCTGCTCCTGTGCTCTCTCTCACTCTTGCTCTCTCTCAAATAATAAATAACTCTTAAAAAAAAAAAAAGAATAATTCTCAGGGTTATGGTTTGAGTTCCATCACTGACCCACTGTTCCATCACACTTCCCTTTTTGGCTTCTTAAAAGGCCAGTTTTTCCAGGAAGTATGGGGTTAGCATATCCCCAAATCTTCAGGAAAATTGCCTCACCAGAAGAAGTTTCAACACCAAAAGTCTTTTATGGTTTTTCTCACATTAAACAAGTTTTTCCTTGTGATCTATAGTGAGTGAGCACTAGACGAATTAGCAGATGGACCCAAGCTTGAAACCTGTTTATCATTTACTAGTGTGGGCTATTATTTAGCCTCTCTGAACCTGTTTCCTTACCACAGGAAAGGGTGGGGGGAGACATGCTCTGAAATACGTGTTTGTCCAGGTTTATAACCTATCCATTTCTGGCAAATTCCTCTTCATCCCCTAGTAGTCTCCTCCCTCAGTGAGGTTTCTTGCCTGGTGGCCCAGGCTGGTGGCCCTGTGTGTCCCACAGCATTCTGTTCACTCTTCATTACAGATTGATCATGCTGTATCAGAAAGATTTATGTGTCTGTCTCTCCCACTAGCCCAAGCCTAGGGCAGGATGGCATACCATCCATCCCTACCTTGCAGCCTGTTGTGCTTCCTAGGTGTTGGTTGTTGATATTGTTATTTCCCAGGCCAATGTTTGAGTGGGACCTACTGGCAAACTTGTGGAAGAAGGGTTATGGGTAGCCCTGGGTATCAGAAAGATGGAGACTTCCTTATTCTCTCCCCAGGACACTTAGCCAACGCCACCACAGACCTCATGAAATTGGACCATGAAGAGGAACCCCAGCTCTCTGAGCCCTACCTTTCCAAACAGAAGAAGCTCATGGTAAGTGCTTCCAGACTTGCCCAGTTCCCTTCCCGACCATCTCTCTCATGGAACAGAACAAATGGAAGAAGCTGGTTCTAAATGGAGGATCAGCTGATGACATGAAATGGAAACAACATGGCTTGCTTTTCCAATCCTGTCTCCTCTGTCATTTATTGGCTATTTGAACTTGGGTGAGCCACTGGCCCTGGTGGGTCTCCTCACATCTTAGGTTGTGACCCTAAGAGCAGAACACTGGACAGAGGTTCTTGGGTAAGAGTGGCATTGAAGGAGTGTTCTGAGGAGAACCCAGTAGGGGTGGGGGGGATAGGAAAGAAGTGGGCGCCAAGTTCTCCTGATCCCACAGGAAGCTCTGCAGCATAAGTGTCACCACAAACTCAATCCACATTGAGGCAAAGGGCAAGCCTTTTATACTCCTGTGTTAGTCAGTCATTGGCTACAGATTGTCTGGTGGGGTTATAAGGGGTGGGAGATAACCTCCCAAATATTTCCAGGCAGACTTGTTGCCTGAGAGCAATTCTCTTGAGAAGGGGCAGCAATGAGCTGCTATCAACTGATCCTCACAGCAGCTGGTGTATGAAAGTGCCAGGTCTGGTCAGGACAGCCAAGCTCACAGTGGGACACCCTCTACACTGACGGGGTATTTGGAGGCTGGGTTTGCCAAAGGGGGTTGGGGTCCAGCTCCTTCCATCTCTGGTTATCCAGGCTCAGTGGAAGCCAACTCAACTCCCCTGGTTCCTGCCTATCTTGTCCCCAGGCCAAGATCCTGGAGCACGATGATGTGAGCTACCTAAAGAAGATCCTTGGGGAGTTGGCCATGGTGCTGGACCAGATCGAGGCGGAGCTGGAGAAGAGGAAGCTGGAGAATGAGGGTGGGTGCCAGCTCTGGGGTAGGTGGGTGCTGGAGCCTCTTCAGCCCACCCACCCCTGCCCAATTCCAACCCCCTTTATCCTGAAGATCTCAGAGGACCTCCCAGGTGGTTAGGGTCATGGGCCATGGAGGCAGACAGACTTAGGTTTAAGTCCTAGCTTGACCACTTATTAGTTAAGTGACCATGGGTCAAGTGCTTCACCTTCCTGGAACTCAGTTTCTCATCTATAAAATAGGAATAATAATAATAAGACTATCCCAGAAAGGTGTTGAGATGTTGTATGAAATAATACATGTAGGTATTAGGTCAGTGCTTAGCATCCAGTAGATATTTAATAAAGGTTGGTGAAGATGATGAAGGTGGTGGTGGTGATGACCAGGACCCACCACATCATCTCACCTTTCCCCCACTCAAGTATGTATTACGGTTCTTTCTGACCTTGATTCTTTCTGTTCTTGAGTGACTCTCTGAACCCTGACCCTGCCAAGTTCCCATCTCCACTCCTTTTGTTCTTGTAGCAATTCCAGCTGGGAGTACCCTCTTCATGCCCCTCTGCTCCTTTTTCCTTCTATGTGCTGTCTTTGCCACCACTCCTCTTCAAGTTAGATTCTGGACCTTCTCATCTTGCTCTGGTGGCCTATTAGTCTTGTCTCCTCAGTTATGCTAATTTACAAAGCTATGTGACATGCACTGCTGCCCTCACAGCTTCACACATGCACACACCATCTGTATGGGAAAGCTGTGGAGCAGTGTTCAAAAAGATTGGTTTTGGGGCACCTGGGTGGCTCAGTTGGTAGTGCATGCAGCTCTTGATCTTGGGATTGTAAGTTCAAGCCCCATGCTGGGGTGTAGAGATTACTTAAAATCTTTTTTAAAAAGATGGTTTTAGAATCAGAAAGGTTTGAGTTAGAGTTCTGGCTTTGCTGTCTGTACTGTGACTTGAATAAGTTGCTTTGCTATTGGAACCTCAGTTTCTTCATCTGTAGAATGGGCTGGTAATAATACAACTTAATACCATCTTGTTGGACTCTTATGAAAAGTAAAAGCACTCTGAACATTGCCTAGAACATGCTAGTTTAAACATACGATAACTAAAGTCATGCATATTCTCTATTTGAGAAAACAGAGGGTCAGAGAGATACAGGGACTTACTCAAGGTTGTGCAGCTCATTAGTGGCATGGTCAGGGCAAGAACAGATTCCTTCCTGACAGGTGCAGTGCTCTTCCAGCATCTCACAGCAGAGGCAAGCATAAGGTACGCATAGATAGCTAAAGTCCTGAATAGGACATTGTCATGAGATCTAAAGCCAGGGCCCTAAGTCCTCTGTAGAAAAAAAGCATGGCAAGGCTTAGTAATTAAAATAGTACACACCTCAGGCAGGAACTTTCTCCTTCTGTCAGAGAAGGTTCTTAGGGGAAGCCACCACAGAAGAGTGCTCAGAGGCCAGAAGGCGTGGTGTTTCCAAGACTGTCTCTGGGCTCAGAGTCCCAGCTCTACCCTTCTCTCATTGATTGACCTTCATTCTCAGGCACGTCTTACATATTTAAGGGTTAATTTGCTCGGGTGCCCTAATAACAAAATACCACAGACTAGATGGCTTAACCTGCAGAGATTTACTTTCTCACAGCTCTGGAGTCTGGAGTCTAAGGTCAAGGTATTGGGAGGTTTGGTTCTTCTGAGGCCTCTCTTGGGCTTGCAGAGGCTACATTCTTGCTGTGTCTTCACGTGGGCTTTGCTCCGGGTACGTGCCCCTGGTGTCTGTGTGGCAACATGTTCTTTCCTTATAAGGACACCAGTCAGATTAATTAGGGCCCACCCTGATGACCACATTTCAACATACTTAACTCTTTAAAAGCCCTTTCTCTAAATATAGTCACATTCTGAGAGACTGGGGATTAGGGCTTCCACATACGAATTTTGAAAGGACACAATTCAGCCCATACAATGTATCTTTAACATCACTTACTGTGAGCCAGACACTGCTAAGTGTTTCACATAGTTCAACGCATTTAAGGCCCATAGGAACTCTAGAAGGTAAGTAATATGAGCAACCCTATTTAACAGATGAGGAAACTAAGACACAGAGAGGTTCAGTAACCTTCCCAATGTCACACAGATAGAAATGGTGGAGCCTAGATTCAAACCCTGGCTCCCAGAGTCTTGAGTTTTTAAGCACTAGCTCTGCTGCTTCTTCTGTTCTCCAAGAACATAAAATGAAATGATCGATCAAGGGAGACATGGAGTATGACCTAGATGGAGGGCAGAGTTGATGGTCCTGGAGAATAGCTGTGGGAGCTCATTCCTCGTGTGATTCCTAGGTTGGGAGCTTCTGACCTCAGTCTTTGTTTTGGTCCTGAGCTCTTCCAAGAGGAGGCAGCATTGTACTGCCCCATGGCAAGATGACTGGGGTTGTTCCAGATGGAGATGTTGGACAGACTTGGTGTCCCTCCATAGCTAGGGGAGGCAGCAGAGGTGTGGGTGGTGGTTGGGCCCACATAGTCTCATTCACTCACTGTAGTACCCCCCAAAATTCCCTGGGGATAATGCTTATGCCCTCCACTTGTCCCCTTGTGGGGCAGAGAGCAGGATTGGGAAGTGTTATGATGTCACAGTTAAGACCCCTGGCATGGAGCCAGATGACTCTGATATGGATTCTGGATCAGCTACCTCCTAGTTCTGTGGCCTTACAGAAGTCACTTCACCTCTCTTAGCTCATCTATGAAATGTTGGTAATAATAAGATCTAGGTTACAGGAAGGTTGTGAGGGTTCATAAAGATAACAGGTGTTGATCATTCTCCACAGTACCTGGCTAAAGGTAAAATGTTCTAGAAATAGAATCTCAAAAATAATTACTATTACCATTCTTTTTCATTCATTTATTGAAATATTTCTTAGACACCGACTATGTGCCAGGTCCTGATGATAAAATTGCAAGTAAAAAACAAGATGTCGCTCTTGCTCTCATGGAGTTTACAATCTTGTGGAGAAGTGTTAAGATTGATAGTAAAAAGAGCCAGGCAAATTTGATGAAGCTTCTCTGAAGAGAAGGTGTTTCAAATGAGACCTGAAGGTTATGGAGGAGCCAGCCTAGTGAAGAACCAGGACAGGTGTGTCCCAGACTGAGGGGACACCATGGAGGAGGGTGGGGATAGCTGGGAACTCCCCAGTAACTGGCTACTGTGTGGTAAGTATTGGGGAGAGTGGCATAAGTGAGGCTGGGCAGAGTCAGAGAGATGCAAGATCATGGGGCTGTATTTGAATTTAGAATATACTCATATTTATATTTAATTTATATTTAGAACTTAGTCTATATTTAGAATTTCGATTTTTGTACTATGTACGATTGTACACATCTGATGGCAAATCCTTGGAAGGCTTTGAGAAGGGGATTGTATTAGCTAACTTTTGCTGCATAAGGAATAAACACTAAATCTGAGTCACTTAAAAAAACCTTTTATTTGTTCATGATTTGTGGCTTGGCAATTTGGGCTGGGCTCGGCTGGGATGCTTATCTCTGTCCCGCATGCTGGTGGTGGCATCACTCACGTATTTGTAGTCAGCTAGCAGTCAGTGACCTCCCTGGCATGGCTAGTGGCTGACTCGCTGTCAGCAGGGCCAGTGGGCCACACATTGCTCATCACCCAGCAGGCTAACCCAGTCTTACTCAGCAGCAAGGGAGCAAAGATTCAGTGTATAAACACTTGTCAAGCTTCTATTTATGTGGAATTTACTAGAGTCTCATTAGGTAAAGCAAGAATGGATTAGTGGCAGCAAAGCCACATGCATACAGGAATGGGAGGAAATGGTGGCCATTTTCGAAATCCACCCAGGGTGAGATGTTCTGATTTTAAAGAGCATTCTGGTTACTATGAGAGTGGATTTCAAGGGAGACAGAATGGAGGCTGTTGTAGCAGCCCAGGAGGGATGATGTTGGCTTGGACCAAGGAGAAGACAAGGGAGATGGGGAGGCGTGGATGGACTCGAGAGGCATTTTGGAGACAGAATGGATTGGAATTTGCTGAGTGGTCAAGTGAGGAGGGGAGAGTAAGGGAAAATAATCCAAGATGACTGCTGGGTTTTGGTCTGAGCTACCGAGTGCTGCTGTTTCCTGATATAGGTAAGGGGAGCCGAGTGCTCGATTTGGAACACAGTGAGTTCAAGAGGCCTTCCGACACCCAGGAGGGGCTGTCACGGTCCATTCGGTATTCTGGTCTGCCTTGTAAAGGAGAGGTCAGAATTTGGAGAGAGATTTGTGAGTCTCCAGCATGTATGTGGTATTTAAGCCGCAGAACTGGGTGATTTATCTAGGGAGAGAGCGGAGAGAGACAAAACAGAAGAGTCAGGGCTGATGTGTCCTTTTGCTCCACAGTAAATTGCCCGTGAATTAGAGGCTGAAGCAGCGACAAAAACCACATTTATTACATCACACACTTCCTGTGGCTCATGAGTTTTGGAGCAGGGTGGCTGGGTGGTTGTAATTTAGGGCTGCATGATGCAGGTTGCACTCAAGATGTTGGCTGGAGCTGCAGTCCTTTGAGCTAGAGAATCCATAGCCAAGATGGCTCATTCACATGGTTCCCATCTAGACATCTCAGTTCCCCGGTTCCTCAATACCTGCCCTCCTCAATGGGGCCACTTGAGTGTCCTCACAACATGGCTGCTGGCTGTGCCTGGAATGGGTGAGTGCAGAGAGAGAGGGGTGGCCATATGACCTATCGTTGGGAGTCATTGTCTCTTCTGCCACATTCTATTCTCTAGAGGCAAGCGACAAAATACTGTCCATATTCAAGGGGAAGGAGATTGGGCTCCACCAGAGAAGTACTGAGTGGCTTGCGAGCGCATTTTAAAACTACCACACCTGCCCTGAGGTCTCCCCGCATCAGGGGAGAGGTAGAGGCAGAGAAGCCAGCAAAGCTGACTGAGAGAGTAGCCAGCGAGGCAGGATGAGCCTTATGTCAATAGAACCCAGAAGGGATTGTGTTTTAAGGAGAGAATAGTGTCAAATGCTGCTGGGAGTCTAAGTGAAGCAAGTGTGGGAAAGCATCCCCTGGATTTTGTCTCATGGCTGTTGGTGGTGACCTTGACAAGGGCGGATTTCATTGGACTATGAGGGTTGAAGGCCGAAGAGTGAATGCAAGGTGAGGAATGAAGACAGCAGATGTCGGCACCTGTTTTGAGACATTTAGCAGTGGAAGGGACTAGAGAGATGGAATGGTGCCTGAAGAAGGAAGTGGGGTGAAGAGAGGAGATATAAGAGCGTGTTTTCAGGCCGGTAGAAAAGAACCCATGGAAAGGAGAAATCAGTGCTGTAGGATGGATGGCACCAAGTCCAGGAAAGGACACGAGGGGCGTGCGTCAGACAGAGGCCCTGTGGGAAGCAAGGCACCTTCAATTGGGTAAGTTGAAGAGAATTTCATCAAGGGACTGTTTACAAATATGTGGGCAGGATACAGGCAGAGCACAAGGAAAAATGGGGTGCCCAGGGCCTGAGGTTGTGAGGGGTGGGAGTAGCTTCAGGGCCCTGGACAAAGAGGCTGTGTGGAGAGGGGGACTGTCTGATAGGAGCTATACCTTTCAGTCTGTGGCTCCCACCTCACTCTCACCCACCCTCCTACTTCCTGCTTCTGCTTCCCAGTAGCTGAACCTGACTGGAGCCAGAGGGCATGGAGCCCCACTGGGGTATCCGTCAAGTCGTCCTCCTGGGGCACAGAGCAACATGGAGAAGGGAGGAGGGCGGATCTGGAAGGCAAAGGGAGGATGTGCAGCCTCAGATGGGTGCAGAGAACCCAGAGGGCCTGGCCTTAAGAGGGGGTGGCCGAAGGCAGTGTGCACGTGCCTGGCTTTGTAGGGTTCATGGTTGGTGTGAGGGCTTTCCTGGATGAAGGTTCCTCTTTTCTGAATGCAGCATGTGGTGACATCATGGGCTGAGTGAGGACTAGGGACAGGGTGTGAGGAGAGAAGGAAGCTGTATGGCTGTCTCCGCAGGGCGTGGGGAAGCCAGTCTACTCCAGAGCTAGC
Organism: Canis lupus baileyi; assembly: GCF_048164855.1. NCBI lineage: Eukaryota > Metazoa > Chordata > Mammalia > Carnivora > Canidae > Canis > Canis lupus. Next base: position 33,847,422 of record NC_132863.1, read on the forward strand.
AGAGGTCCCAGCACGGCCAAGTGCCCTCTCTCTTGGGCTTTGTGCTCATGAATTTGAAGCAGATCTGATCAGTGTAACAGTCTCTAGCACACTCAGCTGGCAGGCTCAGGATAGGATTTATCCAGGGCTGGGGGCTTTTTGAAGGGATGCACAGCTAGAGGAGGGGGCAAACCGAAGGGTGACATGCCAGGTAGGGACACATGTCCACCTACATGGTGGTGGTGGCTCTCAGCATTTGCCCATACACATAAACACAGTCATGGACACACTTCGATAATGACACACACATACATCTGTGTGCAGGCAAACAGCCAAATGGACGTGGGCATCACTTCACTTACACGTGTGGGGGTTCCACACCGCATGGACGCAGATGCCCACGTGTGCAGATACCCACATGTATAAACACAGTCGGCTGCATGGACTGGAGCAGGTGCACACATGGACGGATAGACACACCACGCATGACCCGGACACACAGATCTGCACACAGACCCAACAAGGAGCGCACCTATTGAAAGGGGCATGTAGAGACGCAAGCCTCTGCGCGTGCTCATCTGCACATGGAAAGAGGCAGTGTTCTGCGGTGGTTCCAAGCACAGACTCTAGAACCACACGGCCTGAGTTCAAATCCAGGCTCTGCTCTTCCATGTCATCGCTGTGTGGCGTTGGCCAAGTTACTTGACCTCTCTGTGCCTCAGTGTCCTCAAGTGTAAAGTGGGGATAATAATAGGACCTATCAGATGGGTTGCTGTGAGGCTTGGGGAGGTGACACTGCATTCTCTGGTGCATCTCCCACTTCATAGGCCGTTCCTTCTCATGCACCCTTGCTGGTTTCTCCTTGTCCATTCCCTAAATCTTGGAGTGCCCCGGGGTCAGTCCTTGGTCCTGTTCTCAAATCGGTCTCCTCTGGTCTGTCACTGGGGACTGCGGGCCCCTGGCCCTGCCTCCTTCCACTGCCCCTCACCCCCATCCTGATCTCACCACGCTCCGTACCTGGCAGTAACTCCCTTGGCCACCAGCAAGAACCCTCCTTTGCCTGCACCATCAGCTTCCTTGCCCTCTTCTGGCTTTATCATGCTTTGCAAAACCTCAGATGGTTACACCCAAGTCTCTACCTGGTCAGCACCTGCGGCCAAGTGTGGCTGGAGAAACACACCTGTGCCGGCTGGTCTCACTTTGAATTCATGACCATGAGCCTTTGATGGCTCTCCGGCTGCCCTAGGCCTCCCCCCGTCCCCTCTTCAGGTGACTGCTTAATACCTTCTCTGTCTTCCTCGACCTTGCAGCCCCTGCCTCCACTGAGAAAACAGAAGTCTTAGGAAGAGACCCACACGGCTACTCTGCTGCCAGCAGCAGTGCTCATACATCACCGCGTTTTTATCAGCCTTAAGAGGCACGTTTGTGGCATCGCATCTTAACATCTCTGAAATTTCTCACAAAGTTTAATTGGCACCACTTGTTCTCTCCGGGGTGGCTGTCTTACATTCCATAGCAACTTAAATTTGATGAGATATAGCACCACGCACTCCCTCCAATTACCTGGACTGAGCTGTCCTTGAACTAGCGACCCCTCCCCTTGCATCTTGATGTCCATCTGCTCCCGCGTTCACGCTGGTAATCCCTTCCACTGTCTTCTGTAGCATCATTTCTGCCTCTCTGCTCCAACATTCCCATCAACATGCTGGGTATTCCCTCCCCGCTTGCAAAGACACTCTTGACCTGTCTCGCATTATTGGCATGTCTTTCCCATTATAGCAAAACTCTAGAGAGAGTGATCCTTGCGCACGGTCTCCAGTTCCTCTCCTCCCTTTCTCTCTTGGACTCCCTCCAACCAGGCTTTCAGTGTCAGCATCCTCTCCTACTGCTCTTGTCAAAGTCACCAGTCTCGGCCTCCTATTTGACCTCTCTGCGGGGTTTGAACACCCCCCTTCTCCTTGGAACACTTTCATATCTTGGCTTCCAGGATAACACCCTCTCCTGGTTCATCTCTCACCTCACAAGTGCCCCTGCTCATGCTCCTCCGCTGATTTTCATCTTGCTTCTGAATCTTGAAGCCCCAAAGCTCAGTCCTTGGCCCTATTCTCAGATCTGTCTACAGTCACTACCTTGCCAATGTCCTCCCACCTCCATGCTGATGATGCACACTTATACTAGGTACGCATACCTCTAACGCTGATTCATCATCTCCCCTTGGATATCCAACAGACATCTTGAAGGTTATGTAACAAGGACAAACTTTGGATTAGAGCCTTCATTACACTTTACCTCCTCCTCTTGTGAAACCACGAGCCTCTCAGGACATGGTGTCTTGTTATGTGTCATGTCATGTCAGGTCTTTATGCCCAACACATACTACTAGATAAACATTCATTGGGTGAATGAATAAATGGAGGAACAAGAAGACACAGAGTGGGAGGGATGGAGGGGCTCAGGCTTTGATGGGGGAAGGCATCAGATTCAGGACATTTCTGAGCTGAAAGGAACATCTGCTCAAAGATGCAGAAATGAGCTTCCCAAGACAGCAGACCTTGTAGGAAGTGGAGGCAGAGGGGAAAGCATTCCAGGCATGAAGCCCAGCAGGGGCCAAGGTGGACATGGAGGTGGACACGGAGCTCCTTTGGTCTCTTAAATCACGTCTTTGCTCAAAACCCTGCAATTCTCCCCACTGACCGTGTTCATATCCAAACTCCTTTGTGGGGCTTCTAAGCTTTTTCATTAGTTTATCTTCCATCTACTTCTCTAATCTTGACTTCTTGTGAACCACTCCCTGTTCACTGGGCCTCCCAGGCAAGCCATACCCATTTCCAGTCCCTCTGGCTGCTGTGTTGAGAACAGACTCTAGGAAGTCAAGGGGAGGGATCCCTGGGTGGCGCAGCAGTTTGGCGCCTGCCTTTGGCCCAGGGCGCGATCCTGGAGACCCGGGATCGAATCCCACATCGGGCTCCCGGTGCATGGAGCCTGCTTCTCCCTCTGCCTGTGTCTCTGCCTCTCTCTCTCTCTCTGTAACTATCATAAATAAATAAAAAAAAAAAAAAAGGAAGTCAAGGGGAGAGGCAGCGAGATCTATCAAGAGGACATTCTGACATTCAGGTAGGAGAGGATGGTTGTTTGGACGGGACTGGTAACAACGGAGGTAGCCGCATACTCTATATATTTTGAAGAGAAGTTGATGGGAATTGCTGACACACTATACATGGGGAATGAAAGAAAGAGGACTCGATGCAGCATGGAGTTTTCACCCGAGCAAACTGAAAGAGTGGGCATGCGGTCGCTGACGTGCGGATGAGAGTGGTGGGTTTGGGGGTGACAATCAGGAATTCGATTTTGGACATACCAAGTTTGAAATGCATGGTGAACAGCCAAGTGGAACTGTCAAAAGGGCAGTTAGACGTAAGTGTCTGGAGTTCAGATACATGTATTTACACTTAAAAGTCAGCTGATAAAACAATTTTTTTAAAAAAGTCAGCTGATTTGAAGAAAAAATACCAACAGAAGTGGTATAAGCCTAGAGCAAAAGTGATTAAAGCTGTAAAGAGTGAGGAGCCCCAGCAGCAGTGCGGTGGCAGGTGGGCGTGTAGGTAGGCCAAAGCCCGAGGGGTCAGTGGCAGAGAAGCGAGTCAGGGAGCAGAGGCTGGCCCCTCCACTCCCATCTCTTCTCCCTTCCGCTCCAGGGCAGAAGTGTGAGCTGTGGCTCTGCGGCTGTGCCTTCACCCTCGCCGACGTCCTCCTGGGAGCCACCCTGCACCGCCTCAAGTTCCTGGGACTGTCCAAGAAGTATTGGGAAGATGGCAGCCGGCCCAACCTGCAGTCCTTCTTCGAGAGGGTCCAGAGGCGCTTGGCCTTCCGGAAAGTCCTCGGCGACATCCACACCACCCTGCTGTCGGCTGTCATCCCCAATGCGTTCCGGCTGGTCAAGCGGAAACCCCCATCTTTCTTTGGGGCGTCCTTCCTCATGGGCTCCCTGGGTGGGATGGGCTACTTTGCCTACTGGTACCTCAAGAAAAAATACATCTAGAGCCAGGCCCGGGCTTGTTGCCTGTCGGTGTGTCTGTACTGTGTGACTCCCAGCAAGCTCTCAGTAATGCACTGTCTCATGAACACTTGGACAGCCACTCCCCGCCCCGTTTGGAGTAATTCTGTCGTCAATGTGAAAACATTCCATAGTTTAGAAGTAGACGTTGCCAATGCCGTGAGTTGAGGCCACGGCTCTACTAAAGGAGAGAAAGAGTGAGTGTGAGAGAGAGAGAGAAAGAGAGAGAGGGAGAGAGAGAGAACAGAAACAAAACACGAATGCCTTTTCTTTTGATTCAAGGTCTCAAGATGGAACTGTGGGGACTTGTTAGGATCTGAGGTGAGTCCCAGGCTGTTTCATCCACCAGGGCCCAGATGCTGGGAGGTGCTGGGGGCTCGGAGGGCCTGACCCCTCGCCTCACCTTCCCTCTTGCCCAGGGAACTCTTCCACAGGACAAAGCCAACATCAACACTGACTCTTCTAAGTGGTGCCTCTGGGTGGGGCTGGGGACCACAGACCTTGGGGGGGTGGGGGTGCCCTGAAGACCCCAAGGGGCCCCACTCTTCTCCTGCACATGGATGGAGATAGCACTGGCTCAAGCCAAGGCAGTGGCGGCCAACCACCAGGTCATGCCTGGGACTGACAGCATGAGCACACCCTCTTGTTCCCCCCTCCCCCGCCCCGATTTGGCCAGTGTATTTTATTTGACACTTTCCCAGAAGCCCCTGGAGGCAGCAGCCATCATCCTCTTCCCACCTGGGGGTGACTTTTCCCACTATGGGAGGGCGACTTCTAGTAAGATCTATGTTGGCCTTCTCTCAGAAGGTCAGTCCTGGCCTGAGTGCAGGGGTGGGTCTGGAGGTGGATGGACTAGGGTCTTTCTCTCTGCCTAATGCCAAAGCCACCTCCTTTAATTCCCACCTTGCCCATCACTCATGGGGCTGCCCCTGTGCCCCATCACGCCACATGGAGGGGGCGGGTGGTACCTGCATCCCTGCTGCCTCCCCTGGTTGTGTCTCACTCTTCCTGTGCCTTTTGCATGTTGGGAGAGGGTCTGGGTGTCACTGCCGCTCATGCTTAGAAACCACTGAAAGTCCCCAATAAAACATTCAGGAGGAACAGTTGCTTTTCATTTCTAAAACTATGTTGTCCATCCATCTCTCATTTCCAAAGTTTGGGGCCAGAGATACAAAGACATAAATTTCAGATTCAGTGCTTTGCAAGAGCAAGCAAGAGTTGAGTCCAGGTCTTGGGTTGCTGGTTGTGGGGATGGATTCTGCATGGACTTTGGGATGCTCTGACCTTTGTGATCCATCTGACCTGTGATGCCTAAACCCACCTCACTTGGACACAGGGCTTCCCAGTTTAAGGAGCTTGCTCACAACCATCTACTCATGCTAACCTGGATGTGGCCTTTTGGGGTATACCCAGGGAACATGCCCCATAGTCTCCCAGAGGGAAAAATGGGTAAAAGTCTAAAGAACATTAAACCAAGGATATAACTCATAGAATATAAAGCATAGTTTACTGATTTTGCAAAAATGTATAATAATTTGCCCATTTTTTTTTGTTTTTGTTCATCAAGATGAAAAGAAAAAATATAACTAGGGCCCAGACAGGGCAAGCATGAAACATAAGAGAGCAGAGTCACTATCTGGCACTGTTCCCTCCTTAGGCTACTCAAACATCCACACTGACTCTCCACTCATAATTAAACTCCATTCAAGAACAATAACATCATGCTTCATCCCGGTGGGGTTGACTGGTCTCCTGCTCTCACCCTCACTCCCTCTCTCACAAAGCTTCATCAGTAACATCACTCTGGATGATGTCAGATTTTCTTCTCATTCCTCTACTTCTAGAGGTCACAGGCACTCCTCAATATGCTGTAATTTACAGTAAAATGTCAGTTTAACTTACATCACTGGCATTCTTTTTGTGCAATGTATACACACACATAACAAGCAAGGAGGGAAATCCACATAGCTGCCGGAGTCCTCATTTCTGTAACCGATCCCAAGGCCATTGTTGATATTTATAATTTCTCTTTTTCCTACTAGCTATTCTATATTCTCTTTTTCCTCAACCAGCACCTCACAGTTGGGATATTTTACCCTGTGAAAGAACTCAGACTTTGGTGGTCCTTGGGCTGCTGTGGTCTTCCATTAATCTTTTACTATTAGCCATGGAAATGCTATGGAGCACCCCAGAGAATCCTCTACTTCTTATTACAGTGTCCCACGCCACCATTGCAGCAGGAAGCCCATTTACCCTCAGTGATCGGCATTAATCATTGTAGTCTGTAGAGTGCACTTTTTGCTTCTAGTTTCAATGGTATGAGGAAATCAAAAAGGCCAGATGGCAATCCCAACTTCTGCTCATTCAGTTTTACCATTGATGTATTCCCCAACAGAAGCATTCCTTCCTTGGGAACTATAGACCTCTAAACCATCAAAGTCCAAAGATTCAGGAATGGGAAACAATATCTTCATGAATGGGTTATTATGTGCAATAGTGAGAGCTAGTCTCCCATTTCCACCTCAGCACAGCTGGATCTGTTTTCTGGATGTGGGAGAAGTAGCACTGTGGTTCATACAAAGTATATATTGCATCCTGTAGGACATCACCCCAACATAGCAGTATCTCCTGGCTGGTGCTATAATGGAGTCTTCAATGGGCCATTTCAATGTTCTATAAGCCTAGCTGCTTCTAGATAATAGAGCACTTGGTAAGACCAGAAAGTTCCATAAGTACAATTACACTGCTGCATTTCTCTTACTGTGATATCAACTCCTTGGTTAGAGGCAATGTTGTATGGAATACCAAGACTGGAACCAAGGTGTCCATGGGCATTGTGGTCAAAGAATGCAAATTCATAAATGGAATATACGAATTGCTGCTCCCTCCATGATGGAAGGGGTCAGTGTACTAGTTCCTATGGGGAATGGTCCCATATCAGGAATTCTGTGCAAGCTGGGGACTTGATACTGGTATTAGCTAAATCAGTCTTGCTGAGAGGAAGTCCATGTTGAAGTGTCCACCTAGAATCTCTAGGTCCATTACCATGGCCATTTTGTATATGAGCCTATTGAGCAAGCACTAAGGTGGCTGGGGGAAGGGAATGCCAGCTAAAGAACAAGTCATGCTGTCCATCTATTTGTTGAAAGTCTCCTCTGTGGTGAGTACTTCTGGGTGGGGGATATCACATAGAATACAAATATCCTCTCTTTCTGTGCCCCTTGTTATAGGTCCATCCACAGTCTTTCTCTTACCGATCTCCCTGTTACCAATCTTCCATTCCTGTTCTTGATCATCCAAACGACCCATCTCCCTGAATATCTGTAGATCCACATTTCTGGACTTCTGTCTCCACCTAGATACAGTGGACAGCCACAGGTACTGCTTGAAGTGCTGTTTGCTGAAAGGATTTTCCTTCTCCTATGTCTTTGAGGGCATTCCCATGGTGCTGTGACCATCCACTTCCAGGTGGTACCAACTGAGGTTTTTCTTCTTCCATCATTTGATCATAGGGAGTTCATCACAAGGCCTTAGGTGTTGGGTGAGGAAGAGGTGGCAATGTGTCAGGAATAGTTGACATAGTCTGAGCTGTTTCAGTTCCACTTGGGAGAATGCTGCTTTACATATTTAGCTTTATGGCTTGATGGATTGGATGACATTTGGTTCAGGACAGGCAGCTCAGGTTGCGGTCTCATGGTTAGGTGTTCAGTCTCTACCAGGGCTCAGTAGCAGGCCAGAAACTAATTTTCAAAAGGACAATTGTTATTTGCAGAAGAAGACATGACTTTGTTCCAACTGTTAGGGATGTGCACTGAGATTTTCCTATTAGGGCTGGCTAGAGGCTCCACACAACATGTCTAAATCATAGTCAATTTAAGCACCATTGGATCTTCTGGAACATAAGGCTTGGCTGGTAGAGCACCTTGCACTGCAGCCTGACTCTGCTTTGGGATCCATCCAAAACCAGCAGTCTTATGGATTACTCAGTAAATGACTTGAAGCAGCACACAAAAATGGGTGTACATTGCTTCTCACATCCAGAGAGGGCCAACTGCAATGCTTTTTTATCTCAGCATAGGCGTAGCAACTTGTCTTTCATTTGGAGGGGATTGCCTGACATTTCTTAACTCCTCAGTCCCTAGAAATTTCACCAAGGTTACAGGCCCCTGAATGTTCTCGGGGTTAAGATACCACCCTCTGGCAGGCAGGCGTAGGTCTTACTAAGGCATCTGGTGTACTTGCTATTTCCTGTTCACTGGGTTCAGTCTGATGTCATCAATGTAGTGGATCAATGTTTTGTTATGGGGACATCAGGATAATCAAGTTCTCTCCAGATTGCGACAGAGAACAAAAAAGCTGACATTGCCTGACGTTAAGAAAGCAAAGATGTACTGCTGCCCTGCCAAGTAAAGGGAAATGGCTTTTGGTGGTCCTTACTAAATGATACAGAGAACAACATTTTCTTTTTTTTTTTTTTTTAAGATTTTATTTATTCTTCAGAGACAGAGAGACAGAGACACAGGCAGAGGGAGAAGCAGGCTCCATGCAGGGAGCCCGACGTGGGACTCAATCCCTGGTCTCCAGGATCACACCCTGGGCCAAAGGCGGTGCTAAACCGCTAAGCCACCTGGGCTGCCCGAGAACATTTTCTGGACCAGAGACTGAATTCAAAGTGCCAGACACTGTGTTGATTTGCTTTAGCAAAGAAACCACATCTGGAAAAACAGCAGTTGGGGTCACCACCCGGTAGAGTTCACAATAAAACATTCTCCAAAACCCCTCCATTGTACAGCGTTGAAACTAGTCTAGTGTGTGGGGGTGGTGGCGAGTTCCAGGAGCTTCCCCTCCTCTACCCAGATAGCCCTTCTACCTAAATAGGACGACAGAAATATGGGGATGGGCTTAACACATAACTTTGGCCCAAGTGATAATGGAGGCTTGGCCTGGGTCACTGGGGACGGTAGAAGAGGGTGGCTGACCAGCAGGAAGAGATGGAAATCTGTCGATCCTGCTGAGACTCTGAGGTCTTTGCCCATGGCAAAGACAGAGAAGCCCCGACCTCAGTTCGGTGACTGGGAGGGTCTTCAGGTATTAGAAGAACTGGCAACTCTTAGAACCTGCAGAGACTGACACCCTGCCGGACTTTGTCTCCACCAAACGCCTAACACACTCCCGCGTTTCCCAGGGCATCTGCCTGGAGAGCAAGGAAGTCAGGCCTGGAGACGTGGGAATAAAGGAGACAAGACGGAGTACAGCAGGCAGGGAATGCAGAATCGCTACGGTGCCTGCCACATGGTATTCAACAAGGGGGGGAACACATCAAGGACAAGGACGTAGGAGAGTGGACGTTCAGTGTTCTCCCATTCACGAGGTAAGTGGTAGAGACTGGCCTGGAATCTGTTTCCTGCCTTCGCTCAGGGACTCGGGCTCCTGCCATGCTGTTGCCCCACCCTTCCTCCAGCACACTGTCCTCATCCGCAGGGCATGTGAGGCCCAGGTGTCAGGTGGTGAGGAGGGAAAGAGAGGATGGAAGAGCATGTGTCCAGCATTTTAAGGCCTACACTTGGAAGAGAGTCACGTCATTTCCACTCACATTCCATGGGTAAGAATGCAATGGTTGGGCCTTGCCAGCTGCAAAGGGACCAGGCAATGTCATCTGGTTGGGCAGCCTGTTGCTAAGGAAGGAGAGAACAGATCTTGGTGGACAGCTCGCAGCCTCTAACACAAGGAATGACCAAATAAGAAGAGCCCCAGGCAGATGGCTGGAAAAAAATCACAGGCTCAAAGTCCAGGTTGGAAGACACTGTGAAGCTCTACCCACCTGCTTCGGGTGGGGAAGAGGGAAACTGAGTCCCTAGGTGGGCGGTGTCTGGTTTGGTCAGGATCCTACTATGAGTGAGCTAGAGCCAAGAGTCCTTTCCCTGGACCCAGTCTGTCTCAGGGAATGTGATGAAGAGAAAGAACCTAGGGTGGAGGATGAGAAGAGTCAATACACAAACATTTGCTCAGAATCCACCAGCTGCTGGGCCTTCTATGAGGGGCCGTGGAGGGATGCAGAGATGAAGGGGATGTGTGGCTGTCAGAGTTAGGTTGCTACTACCACCACCTGGACTGTGGTAATGGGCACCCCCAAAGTTTCCACTATCATGAAAGGTCTCTCCACTGTTCACAGAAAGCTCTGTGGTGGGGAGGACTGTAAGGTCGTATTTTCCTCAGCACACAGCCTCTTCATTACCAAAGTCACAGAATCACTTGTCCAGGTCACTCTGACATATCCCCAGAGACCTGTTCCCACGTTGGCTCAAGGCCTCAGTTTTCTCATTTATAAAATGGAACTGATAGGTGCTCAGGCTGTTGGACATCTGACTCTTGGTTTCGGCTCAGGTCACAATCTCACCCCATGTCTGGCTTTGTGTTCAGTGTGGAGTGTATTTCAGATTCTCTGTCTCCCTCTCCCTCTGCCCCTCCCCACTTGCATTCTCTCTCTCCCAAACAAATAAATAAAATCTTAAAAAAATAAAATAAAATAGAATGGAGCTGACAATACTGATAGCTGCCATCCAGTGAACACTATGCCCTAGGAAACTCACATAAATCATTTCTAACTCTGCAAAACATCAATATTTATGTTTCACCAATAAAGAAAGAGAGGCTCAGAGAGTTAAGGGCCCAAGACACAAGGGGTAGATGGGGCTCCTGGGTTCCCTAACAGGATGATCTTTTTCCAAGCAAGTTTGTAGCATGTCCCAGTATGGGTGGAATTTGTTTCCTGTCCTGTGAATGCCAGGCTTGCCCATGTGGCCACCTCGGGCCAGTGGAAGGTGAGTGGAAGGACGGGATATAAGCAGAGGCTTTAACATGCTGTTCAGTTTGTATTAGGCTTTCATGCCCCAGTGATTGTCACAAGAAGAACACATCACAGGTACTTGCTGTCATTTTAGCCTGGACTCCAGAATGTGGCCTGGAGCAGAACCTACTAGTTAAGGCCAGTCCAGGTCAGTAAGTTGCAGTGAGCTGTGAGCATCTGTGGTCATAAGCCACCATGTAGGAGGAGGTTTGTTATAAAGCATTATTGCGGCAACAGCTGACTAATATAGTAGCAGAGCTGGGATATAAAGCCAAATGTGTGAGAAGCCAGAAATCTTTCTGTTTTCTCTATGGCCTAGGTTGTTAGCAATTACAGTTGAGATAATATCACAAAAATATAAGGCACTGGGAACACCTGGGTGGCTCAGTGGTTGAGTGTCTGCCTTCAGCTCAAGGCATGGGCCCTGGGTCCTGGGATAGAGTATTGTATCCCTCTGCCTAAGTCTCTTGTCTCTGCCTCTCTTTCTGTGTCTCTCATGAATAAATAAATAAAATCTTAAAAAAAAAAAAGTCAGGCACCAGATTAAAAGATTCAGAACAAATGCTAGTTGTTATTAATTTTACTCAGTGTTGCCTTTTAAAGAGCACATTGATGACACAAGTCGTTTCAGGGTTATTGGGGACATAAAGGGGTTACAGTGCCCAGGCTTCTGAGAGAGACATTCACTAGGCAAAGGCAACTCTTTTCAGTAATAAGCAGCCTTCATAGGTGACTGACATTTTAAAATTTACAAAATATGGGGCAGCCCTGGTGGCTCAGGTTTACCCCGGTGGGATCCTGGAGACCCGGGATCAAATCCCACGTCGGGCTCCCTGCATGGAGCCTGCTTCTCCCTCTGCCTGTATCTCTGCCTCTCTCTCTCTCTCTCTCTATGTCTCTCATGAATAAATAAATAAAATCTTTAAAAAAAACTTACAAAATATTTTCCCATCCATGATTTCATTAAGCCAAAGACTAGTGAGGTAGAAAAAAACATATTATCACCATTTCATAAATGAGTAAGAAGCCCAGAGGGGCTAAGTGACTTGCCTAAGATCACAAGCTGAGGTGTGGACAGGCAGCTTCTAATACCTCCATATGAGAGTCACCCATTCGCCCCTGCATTAGTCCCCAGGAGCATGGGGGTAACTGGCAGACACAGAACACTCAGGAAATACAAGCAGAAGTCCAGAAGGATGGGATGAGGGGGCAGCGGGCATGGACAATAGCAGCCTGTTTGGGCAGAGCCCGAACAACTTTGCTCCAGAAGTTAAGTGCTAATCAGGGGTGGCTCCCAGGCTTCTCCACCCACTTACCTCCTAAGCGCTCAGACACCCCAGACACATACCCAGACAGCCACACCCTGGCAGAGAAGACCAGGGAAGTGGCAGAGCTCCAGTGATAAGGCACCTAGCCCAGGTCCCCAAAATAAGCAGCCTGGAGACCCTAGCCAGTCAGTCTTGAGCTTGCCTGTGAGTGGACATCTCCTCAAATGGGGAGACCTACTTCACCTTGCGCCCCAAAACCCCATAGATAAATAGATGGCCCTTTCCCTCAGCTCTCCTGGGTAACACCTCTCTCTGTCCTTCAACCCCGAGTTAGCCTTGAGAGCAGACTGCAGACTCTCCAGGACTCCATTCCCACACCAGGTCACTGGGACACAGCCTTCTACATTCATTAACTGTACATTTTCATTACTTCTGAGTTGATCAAAATTAAGACACTGATGTGTACGGTGTTTCTTTCTCCTGATTTTAATATGTCACAGTGTTGATGGCGCATGAGAGACTCACTGTGCACTTGAAGACATCTGTACGTACTTCCCACATAGTAGGTCCCATTCTAAGCACTTCACAAGGATCAATTCATGTCATCCTCCCAGCAACCCTACGAGGTGGGTACTTTTATTATCCCCATTTTACAGGTGAGGAAATTGAGGCCAAATGTTAAGGAACTTGTTCAAAGTCACAACGCCAATGTGTGTGTGTGGCCAAGCCAGGATTTGAACCTAGGCAGTCTGGCTGCAGTCCCTGTTAATCACCCTCCTCCTTTGCTCTTCTAAGTGCTTTATGCAGACCACCTCTGCTTGAGCGGTGGCAGGTCAGGGCAGGTTGGGGGCACACCCTGCTTGAGATGTCCAGCACAGTTTGGACTTGCTCAGGTCATCGCCTGCACCCAGCTGGATGAACCCCCCGAAGGCACCATGTCTCTGTGAATGACCATTGCGCCTCCCATGGTGCCTGGTTCCCTCGTCGTTCCTGGAATACCGAAGCCGAGAATGTTGAAGATGAAGCAGCAGCATCCCCACCTTACGCTTCAGGAACAGAGGTTCAGACACACTGATGTGATTGAGGGCGCATGGCTGTAAGTTATAGTTCGTGGGGATCCAAGTCTTCCTGCCTCCAGATTCCACAAGAAATACAACAGCCTTGATTCTTTGTAGGGAGTGCATTACGTTCCTAATACAGTTACCATAATTCGTTTAGACTGATTGGCATCAGTTAAACAAACATTGACATCTTTTCACTATCACAAAGAGCTGTGATGAAGTCTTTTGACTTCTGTTTGCCCACTTCCACAAGCATTTCCACAGTCCTCCAGCCCTAGACGGAGATTGCTGGACATTCTAAGTTTGGACACGACTATGTTACCTTCTAAACACGTGGTCCCAATTTGCCATCTCCTGTTCTCCCCGGGGAATGAGAGCACCTGTTTTCTGTGCTGTGTGTGTTCAATTTTAAAACTTGTCAAGAGACTGGATGAGGGGTTTCTGGGACAAGTTCAGAAGGTGACCACAATGCACAGGATTTCTCCTAACAGAATCTCCCTTCCCCCTATGGCTGTCAAACATGGCTTGAGTATAGAGGCTTTTTTTTTTTTTTTTTTTTTTTTTTTTAAGGCTTCTGCAGTTCATCCCTCTGGGAATGAAGCTGAGCCCCCCAGTGTCCAGTAAGTCCAGATGAACACATGCAATCAGGTCTGAGCTGTGTTAGTCTATGGAAGCAGACTGTTGCGGGGGGCGGGGATAAAGAGTAACCAGAGGTAGGCTCCTCCATCACTCATTGGAAAACCAGCTGCCACCTCAGCTCTGAGTTTCTTTTCATGTTGTTTCCTGAAATAGGAGTCATAACCAGCTTAAGAAGCTTTGCCAAACAGAATAGAGAAACAGAATAGACCAGAAGAGTTGTGAGATTACTCAGTCTACTTCTGCTGTTTATCAGATAAGGAAACTGAGAGCCAGAGATGGGGAGTGATGAATTCCCAGTTACACAGGAAAGTTCAAAACAAGGAGTAGCAGGATCCAGCTCAAAGCCAGGTAGCCCAACTTCTAGCTGAGTGCTCTTCAGATCACAGCAGGGCCCATCCATCACCTCCACTGACTGTCCTTTCTATGTGTTCTCTTGCTCTTGAAAATGAGGGGACTATCAGTTTTCTTGAGAAGTGTTGTCTGGGTAAAAATCACCACAGTATGTCTATCTTCGTGCCTTTGTGCATCCTATTCTCACTTCCTGGAATTCCCTTCTCTGCCTAAGTGCCTGAACTCCTCCCCATCCTTCAAGACCCACAAGAGCAGTTACGTTCCGTGAAAATATTCCGATTCCCCAGGGCAGCTGGTTGTTCCCTGCTCTATGGTCCCAGGCCCTGACCTTGCCCCAGCACTCAGAACACTTGATGGTGGTTGCTGGCTCCTGCTGTGTCTTCTCCATAAGCCTGGAAATTCCTCAACTGCACAGATGTGTCAAATTCTCCTCTGAAACCCTGGCACACACCTGAAGCTCCTGTGGCATGGACTTTGGACCACAAACTGCAGCAGAGAGGGGGTGTATCCTACCCTATCAGCCCCCGGCTCATATATGAACTCAGAAGTTTGGCGCCACTGAAGGAATCCGCATGGGGAAGTTGTGCAGTGTAAGGAGCTTTTCTAATCCTGGAGCCATGGAGTTTTCAACAGACACTACCTCGCGGTGCCAAGCAGGTCAGGCTGACAAATGAGTGGGCACTAAAAGGCAGAGAAAGCCGTCACATGTGTCTAGGCCTCCAGGGCACAGGGCACTTTCACAGCCGACCTCATGCGAACAAACTTTGTAACTCCTCTTCAGTGTTACTTCCATGAAACTCAACTCTTCTCCTTCTGCCAGGAAAACTCTCAAATCCCGTTGACCCAAACCTCAGGACCCTCAGATATGGATATGAGGGAAGAAGTCAATCAAGCTAAGGGATGTATGACCAAGCATGTACTTAGTTTGTAGGATTTAGGAGGACACAGAAAGAGTGAGTACAGTCATGAAACACCCTATGTAGCAAGTAGCTCAAGTAAGAGCTTCATCATTGTCATCAAGTAGGCTGAGCTTTCCAGGTTCCGGGCTTTCTCAAGGATTTTAGAAAAGACCACATGAGACATGGAATGTGGGATTTCATTATCTCCAGTTTACTAAATTTGCTTGTTTACACACAC
Organism: Canis lupus baileyi; assembly: GCF_048164855.1. Taxonomy (NCBI): domain Eukaryota; kingdom Metazoa; phylum Chordata; class Mammalia; order Carnivora; family Canidae; genus Canis; species Canis lupus. The sequence goes on from NC_132863.1 coordinate 33,862,758, forward strand.
TATCTCTGTGTGCATAACAGCGGCAAGAGCCATTCTCTAAATACAATCTGGTACTCAGACTATGACAGATGCACATGAGAATGAGGCGTCACTGAACCTCAGCATGGAGAGGCAAAACAAGCATAGCATTCTGGGACCACAGATGCCCTTAAAAGCTTCTTGTTCAAAAAAAAAAAAAAAGCTTCTTGTTTAGCACCTGGGACAACAGACACTTTCCAGAAGATGATGCAATGCTCTTTCAATGGAAGACCCAAACCCCAAATGGTGCTCGAAACACGGAGCAGCAGGATCCAGCTCAAAGCCAGGTAGCCCGACTTCTAGCTGAGTGCTAGAAAGTAGAGGCTTGTTTCCCTGCCTTCCTAAGGAGCCAAGAAGTTCTAAAGGCTTGTCGAGAAAAAGGAGACAGGAGATTAGCGTCTGCTGAGCACAGGTGCTGGGCAGTTTACATACATCATTACCCTTAATCCTAATGGTATCGTCTCCATTGTCCAGATGTGGACACGAAGCTTGCCCATGGTCAGACGACCCTCAGTGCTGGTACCAACACTGGAACCCACATCTTGGGTTTACCTAAGCCCAAACTCTTTCAGCTTCAGCATGCCATCTTACACAGGGGTACAGAGCATGTTCCCAGGAGAAAGGCAAGGGTGCTAACACTGAACAGGAAATGGTGGAAGACCACTCAACACACGGAGGTCAGTCACAGACACTTGTCACAGAGTTAACTCAATGCTGAGCCTGAACCAGATCTGCCAGAGAGAAATGGCTGGGGATTTAGCTGCGACAAATGAACGTGTGCAGTCATCTTGTGCCTGTTGCCTGTTGGTGCTGAACATGAAACTCAGGAGAGCCCTCAACCCCTTCAACCAGCCCCTGCCACCTACTTCACCCCCGCTTTCATTCCCTGTTTACACACAGAAATTCTAGAGGGCAAAAAGATTTTCAGGGGGCCCATGACATCTGGCCAATGCTCCCAAAGCACTCTGGTGACACCTCTGAAATCTCAGTGCCAGAATTTCTGCCACTTTTGGGTACAATGTATCCCAGCTCACGTTTTGATGGATATGAATTAACATGCAACCTGATGGAATACCAACTACATATTTTAAATACATCTTTGTATGAAATACAATTTACCCTGAAGATTTTCCAGGCCTCAAGCTCCTAACAATCTAAGCTTGAGTTAAGGCAGTCAAGTATAGTGCTTGTCAGTTAATGCTATTATCAGGCTTAACTTGGTGTGGGGAGAGGAGGAACATCAAGGAAGCTTCCAGGATGATTACCCAAAGTGCAAGGGGATGGGTACAGAAGGCCTAAGGACGCAGCCTGCGGGGGCCAGTGGGTGGCAGGCTGTCCTATCAACAGAGCTATAACAGCACCTTTGTGGGTGGAGGTGACAGGCCACAGAAGGACAAGGCTGGATATTGAGAAGTGTGCAAAGGGGACAGAAAAGATCGATTTCAAGGCGAGTTGAACAGGCCCAGGTTTGGTCTGGTGTTGGTACAAGTAGGAGGGTGGGGGCCAAAGTCACTCCAATATTAAACAGGGACATTTTTGCAAATGGGTTGGCTCCTTGCCATTGAAGGTAATGGAAGACATTTTCCTTCACCTCTGATTTATCATAATCTCGTCCAAATGTAAAAATTCCTTGGGCCACTGCAGACTGATCAATGAGCTTATCAGCACACTGTTCAGATTATACCACTGATGTGTGGTCAGGAAAGTGTCAGTGCAAGTATGCATTTTGCAAAGTTACTCTGATTCAGCTTAAAATTCATCCAGTTGTTATTAAAATGTCTGCCTTTGGGATTTATTCTTAATTTTTTTAAAGATTTTATTTATTTCTTTGAAGGGGGGAGAGGGAAAGAGAACACAAGCAGGGAGGAATGGCAGAGGGAGAGGGAGAAGCTGGCTCCCCACTGAGCCGAGAGCCAGACGTGGGGCTCAAACCCAGGACCCTGAGATCATGACCTGAGCCCAAGGCAGACACTTAACCAACTGGGCCAGCCATGCACCCCGGCTTCTATTTTTTTTTTTTTTAATTTTTTTAATTTATTTATGATAGTCAGAGAGAGAGAGAGAGAGAGAGAGAGGCAGAGACAAAGGCAGAGGGAGAAGCAGGCTCCATGCCCCGGGAGCCCGACGTGGGATTCGATCCCGGGTCTCCAGGATCGCGCCCTGGGCCAAAGGCAGGCGCCAAACCGCTGCGCCACCCAGGGATCCCTCGGCTTCTATTTTTAATAGAGAAAACAGCCCATAAAGTGAGGTGGAATTTAATACCATAAGCCAAGAGTTTGGATTATAAAAAGTAAATTAGTGTTCTAAAAAAAAACAAAAACAAAAACTCAAATCTATCCACACACGTACCAAAGTGAAGCCCTGAAGTTGTGGATTACTCTCAGGGGTTTTGTCAACAAAGAGCAAATGCCATAGTTGTTATTAAAAAAAATCAAGCATTTGCTCAAAATAATAGGGAAAAAAGGTAACCTTATTGTTCCAAAAACCAATACACAATAGACAACATGGACAGTAAACCGGCAACGTTCGTTACATAAATATCACCCAACACTCAGCCAGAGAGGCACTCCAGTTTAACTATTTTGGTAACTAATCACAAGTCAGTTGCAATACATAACATTCTGAGGATAAATGAATACCATGACTGGAGAGTGTCTTTCAGGCAGCTGGCTGTTTTATAAAAAACCCTGCTGGAAATAAGTGCTTATGCAAAACTGACCAGAGGGCAATACTGTTAAACCACAGTGTTAACAGCCATTACAATACAAGACACCCAGAATCAGGGAGAGAATGACAGCAGCGAAGGGTCTTGAGGCCCTGGCCTCCACTTTGGCCACACAGCAGAGGCTTTCCTGATTCTGTCCTTTCACTGAGCCTTAGCTCTGCCCTCTAGAGACAAAAGGAACATTCCAGATTAAGGTCAAGTCTTGCCAGGGACAGAAAGTGCCTGACTGGGAATGGTGGTGCTTGTGACACAAAGTGACATGGCCAAGAAGTGTGGGAATTAAACTCACTCCCCAGCCTCCACCACCGCTCCCCAAAACTGCCTGGTAAGCTTCCTCTCTGAAGCAGGATTGATAATTTAGTCAAATAACTAATAAAATAATGAAAAATATATATATTAGCCATTGTCCTACTATCACCCCTTTTGTTTTGCTTTTACTTCTTATAACTATCTTGCTTCAAATTCAAACTAGAGCTCTGGGGAGGAAGTCCTGGGGAAAAAGATTTCAGATACCAAAACCCGTAGGTCCCATACCAGCCCAGCAAACCAAAGAGGGTACCAAATACTTTCTGGGACAAGTTGTGGAAGTAAACGGCCGTGCACAGAAACATCCACACCCAGATGAAGGTCAGGAAGCCCAGGGCCACCACCAGGGTGGTGATGGCAGTGTGGAGACAGTGGCTTCGGTCCATCTTCAGTTCATGCAGCACGGCCATCTCCTCCACAATCATAAGGGCGCAGAAGGTCAGCAGGAAGGAGTGGCCTGAGATGTCAAAGCCATGCCAAAAGCCTCCTTCCCCGTGGCATTGCTGCTTACTCTGGTGCTCCTTTCTGACCCCTTCCAGGGTTGGTGACTGGTAGCAGCTGCCCGTGTAGTCTTCGATGTTGGAGAAGATGGCTGTGCAGACATACCAGATAGCCGTGCCCACCAGCAGGGTACTCAGCCGCCGCAGGACCAGGCCAGCCCTGCCTGTCAGGTGGTAGTTGGTGAGGGCAATGAAAGGCAGGAGGAGACAGAAGGTCCAGGCCCAGGCCAGTTTGACAAAATATCTGGCAGGAGAGGAAAGTGGAAGTGAAGAGAGGGGACACGGTAGAGAGGAAACTATGTCATGACTCGGGTCTCTAGAGTCTCAAGGGAGGGGAAATAAGAAAAGCTGATAAAAACTACAGATAACAACTTCACTTACTAAGTTTCAAATATAATAACTCCTTACTCCTTAAACAGCTCTGCGAGGTAGGTACTGTTATGATACTCATTTTACAGATAAGAAAGCTGAGGTACAGAAGTATCATACCCAAAGTAGAGATCATAAGCGGTGGAGCTAGGATTGGATTCCAGGGCTTGTGATCTTAATCTGTGATCCAGGCCCTGGGATGGTGGACACACAGGATATTCATGGCTACCCTGAGAAGAAGGTCTCATTTGCCACCATTTTCTAGAGAAGGTGAGGGTCAGGAAAGTTCAGTAATTTTGCCCAGGGTCACAATCACACCACCAGCAAGCCCGGAGTAAATCAAGGTTTGGCCAGCCCCAAAGCCTGTGATTTTTCTACTTGTGGCTCTTTCTTACATGGCAGCAATGATCTCAGAACAGAGCTTGAGGGATCCCTGGGTGGCGCAGCGGTTTAGCGCCTGCCTTTGGCCCAGGGCGCGATCCTGGAGACCCAGGATCGAATCCCACATCGGGCTCCAGGTGCATGGAGCCTGCTTCTCCCTCTGCCTGTGTCTCTGCCTCTCTCTCTCTCTCACTGTGTGCCTATCATAAATAAATAAAAATTAAAAAAAAAAAAAAAAAAGAACAGAGCTTGAGTTCAAGCTAGAAGACCGGGTTCGGGGCACCTGGGTGGCTCAGCGGTTGAATGTCTGCCTTTGGCTCAGGGCAAGATCCCGCAGTCCTGGAATCGAGTCCCGCATCAGGCTCCCTGCAGGGAGTCTGCTTCTTCCTCTGCCTGTGTCTCTGCCTCTCTCTCTGTGTCTCTCATGAATAAATAAATAAAATCTTTCTAAAAAAATTTTTTTAAAAAAAGACTGTGTTCAAGTCTTGACTCTGACTCAACTTGCTCTGATGACTTTCTCCAGGCTTCAGTGTTCCTAGCTGTAAAATAGAGCTAAGGAGACCCAGTGATTTTTTTTAAAAAAATCCCTCCCACAGGGGGATCCCTGGGTGGCACAGCGGTTTGGCGCCTGCCTTTGGCCCAGGGCGTGATCCTGGAGACCCGGGATCGAATCCCACGTCAGGCTCCCGGTGCATGGAGCCTGCTTCTCCCTCTGCCTGTGTCTCTGCCTCTCTCTCTCTCTGTGACTATCATAAATAATAAAAAATAAAAATAAAGACAAAATCCCTCCCACAGCCAATGGTTCAGTGGTTCCCTCCAATCATCACAGAGGCTTGGAACAAAATGTCAGAATCCATGGCTACCCACAAACAGGGACTTGTCTGCCAGGCCACTGGGTCCCCAGCTCACCCGGAGCCAGATGAAGTGGCAGCTGCCTGTCTGCCCCCCTTGCTCATCAGAAGTGGCTGACCTGGGGACCAGCCACGGAAAACACACGGGAGGGAGACTTGGGGCTACAACTACACTCATCATCATCATCTATTCTTAGTGCAGCCACGGGGGGCGGGTGAGGAGGGAAGGGGGAGTCAAGGACAGGACGACTTTTTCCTGGGTTCCAATCGCCGCTCGGACACCACTCCAGAGCCTGTCACTCACATCTTCCCTGGGGCTGATGATATATGCAAGGACCTTGCCAGAGCCAGACCTGCCAGGCACTTGACAAAACTGCTGGGGAGAGAAACCAGGGTTTTGAGTAGATGAAGCAAAGCTGGGCTGCCTTTTGGGAGACGCTGTAAGTCTGCCGTTCTAAGGAGGAATCTAAGCTCCCTTCAAGGCAGTTTTATAACTTCACTAATGCAACACTGTTTTTGTGCAAAACTCTTGAAAGCCACCAGTTAGAGAGAGAGAGAGCGAGCGTGAGTGGGTGGAGTTAGGATGTCTCAAAGAGCCCAGCTGGTTGCTTTCCTGGGCTACTGCCATGGACTTTGGGCGGCTGAGAAGGTCCAAGGAGATGCAGGGTCATGCAGGGTAAAGGTCGGAGGCCGGAGGGTGCCCCTCCTCCGGGACTAGCTGGGAGCGAGGGTTCCTTCGCAGGCCGGGCCGGGTCGCCAGGGCTGGGGGCCAGGAGAAGGCAGGTCCTTGCCTGGGTGGTGATGGATACGGTCACAGGCGGGGTGGGGGGGGGGGGAGGGGAGGAGGGGGAGGCCTGACACCCCCAACAGGTCCCGGCCGCCTCCGATTCCAAGGGGAGGCTCCCCCGACGCCCACCGCACCCCGTCCCCCAACACACACACGGCCCCGCCCGTCGCTCCCCGCCCGGGCGTGCAACCCCAGCTGCGGGTGACGCCAGCCGCTCGCGGGTCCCTGCGGTCGCCACGCGCCTGCTCCCCGGCCCACGGCTCGGGCGTCGGGGCCGCTAAAGCCCGGCTCTGCGGACCGGGGCGGCGGCGGCGGCGGGGCCGGGGCTCACTTACACGTTGAGAACGTTGCGCTTGTTGCTGAGGTAGCTCTCGGGCAGCGGGGAGAGCTCCTTGAGGACGGAGCCCGCCAGCATGGAGAACGCCAGCGCCCAGGGCAGGTAGCGCCGCACCGCCGCTCGCACCAGCGTCCCCCGCAGGAGCCTCGCGCAGCGCTCCAGGTGCTCCATGCCGGACCTCGTCGGCCACCGTCTAGCGCTTCGCCCCGAAGCCGCGGCCTCCCCCCGGCGCATGCGCGTCGCCCGCGAGCCCCGCCCCCCGAGGAGCGCTCGCGCTCCCCCTCCCGGCCACCGGCCGCCTCTGCAGCGCGTCCGGTTCCGAACCCCGCGGCCCTCCCTTCTCCCTTCGCCCAGCGCGGTCGCCAGGCGGCAGGCAGGCGCGGAGTCTTGCCCTGGGGCTGGGGGAAAAAAAGCTCCAGGGAGTATTTGCTGGAGATGGGGAAGAAGAACTGCAGCACTGTAGGAGTTAGAGCAGTGGTCACGGCATCGGCATCGGTTAGGTCTCTCTCGGAAGCTGGGAGACACCTGCTCCATCTGTGCCTCGGTTTTCTCATCTGTAGAATGGGGAGACAGGAGGAGTTCAGCACTTCCCGAGAGTTACTCCAGAAGCCCAGGTCATTACGGTGACCCAGGTATAGGGAAATGAGATTTACTTTTTTTTTTTTTAATAGAAGTGCGTAAAACAAACCCAATTTAAATGTTACGTTATTAAATTTTAAGAAACATATTTATTTTTTTAATTTTTATTTATTTATGATAGAGAGAGAGAGAGAGAGGCAGAGACACAGGCAGAGGGAGAAGCAGGCTCCATGCACCAGGAGCCTGACGTGGGATTCGATCCCGGGTCTCCAGGATCGCGCCCTGGGCCAAAGGCAGGCGCCAAACCGCTGCGCCACCCAGGGATCCCGAAACATTTATTTTTTAAAGGATTTTATTTATTTATTTATTCATGAGAAACACACACAGAGAGGCAGAGACATAGGCAGAGGGAGAAGCAGGCTCCCCACCAAACAGGGATGCAGGACTGAATCCCAGGACCCCGGGATCATTATCTGAGCCAAAGGCAGACCCTCAAGGGCTCAAGGGCTGAACCACGCAGGTGCCCTTTGTAGAAACTTTTGAGACAACTATTGTATTGAGTGAAAATGCTAGGGATCCCTGGGTGGCGCAGCGGTTTGGCGCCTGCCTTTGGCCCAGGGCGCGATCCTGGAGACCCGGGATCGAATCCCACATCGGGCTCCCGGTGCATGGAGCCTGCTTCTCCCTCTGCCTGTGTCTCTGCCTCTCTCTCTCTCACTGTGTGCCTATCATAAATAAATAAAAATTAAAAAAATGTTTAAAATATTAAAAAAAAAAAGAAAGAAAATGCTGGACTCTGGGGGTAAAGATTAGATGAGGGTGTCAGTGCCTCAGTCACTCAGTTTATCACAGAGCTAAGCTCTCACCCCCATCATGGCTGGATGCTTGACTCAGGGTTTCCCAAACTTCAGGCTCCCTCCCCCATTGTATCAGTCTCCTAGGACAGCCTTAACAAACTGCTGCAAACTGCTTGGGTTAGAACAACCAAAATTTATTTTTTCATTTATTTTTTCACAGTTCTGGAAGCCAGAAGCCCCAAGCTGTTGACAGGGTGGGTTCCTTCCAGAGCCTCTGAGAGAGCCTCTTGTCCATGCCTCTCTCCTAGCTTCTGGTGACTGCTAGCAATCCTTGCTGTTTCTTGCCTGTAGCTGTATAACTCCGGTCTCTGCCTCCCTCAGCATGTGGCTTTCTCCCCTCTGTGTGTCTCTCTCCTTCTGTCTCTTATCAGGACAGTAGTCCCTGAATTTAGGGTCCACCCTAAATCCAAGATAATCTCATCTTGAGATCCTTAATTATATCAGCAAAGACCCTATTTCCAAATAAGGTCACATTCCCAAGTGCCAGGGGTTAAGGCATATCTTTTTGGGAATCACTGTTCAAGCCATTACAGCCACCTTAAGTGCTCTTGCTATGTCCATACACCATCAATACTATATTTACTTAAAGCTTTTCTTTAAACAGCACACATTTCAAACTTAAATGCCTACTGAATAGCCTCCCAAGTCAAAAATATCCTTGAAATCATGGATTGTGTATGCCAGTTATATTTATTCTATTACAATAAAACATTTATATTGAAGTATTTGTCATCGCTAGCTGCCTAGGATAATCTCATGCCCCTAAATCAATGATAGCTGCCAAACTTTGGGAAACACTGGCCTGATTTATACCTATCATGGACTGATGTTTAAACTCTCACGCAGAGAATTAATTAATGAGACTAAAAGCATTAATTCCTTAAAACCATCTTAAGATGATCTTCATATCTGTAAATTTGCATTTATCTAATCAGGGTTCTTCCATAGCAAGATGTCTCTGGGTTTTCAAAAAGTTATGTTTTAAAAAGCAAATATAATGGTGATCACACCACTTTGGTTTCTCATGATTGGAAATAAAAACTACACAACTGAAAGGTGTTATTAGTGAAGGCAGCTTGTAAATAGTATCTGAAACCATCTCTATGTTCTGAAGGTTGGCAGGTGCTCAATTATTGTTATTTTGCATAGCAAACTCCATAATGGTGAAGAACAGGGAAGTACACTGAACATTATTAAAATGGTTTCATCAGGGCAGCCCCAGTGGCCCAGCGGTTTAGCGCCGCCTTCAGCCTGGGGTGTGATCCTGGAGACCCTGGATCGAGTCCCACGTCAGGCTTCCCGCATGGAGCCTGCTTCTCCCTCTGCCTATGTCTCTGCCTCTCTCTCTCTGTCATGAATAAATAAATAAAATCTTAAAAAAAAAGATAAAATAAAATAAAATGGTTTCATCAGTGACAATCCAGATGCTGCCCTTCCAACCCAAGAAAAGGTGAAATGGTGCTGGGTGAATAGAAACTCTGTTCAGACATAACCCAAATGAACTTTCAAAAATACACCTCCTGAAACTTTCAGGATTTGTATTTCTGTAGAAAGGATTTGGGTTTCCACTTAGGAGCCTATGTAACTTCATCCCTGGAGAATTTTGAAGACTAGGTTAAACCCAGACCTGAAAAATTGTAAGTCTCTAGAGAAGTCTGTCTCTCTTTCTTTCTGTCTTTCTTCTTCCTTTCTTTCAACTTCAACCCATATTAGAAAATTTATGTTTCTTTTGTGAGTCCATTGGTAGGCTGGAGCCAACCCATTCAGGCCTAGGAGAGCAGATTGTTAGGCTTTCAGAACTTCTTCAAGCTGACTGTTAAACACAGCCATTATTTAAAGTTACATTATATAAACTAACAAACTCAACATAAATATTCCAAACTCATTATTTCTTAATCTTTTTACTATACGCCCTTATTTACCTATGCTCTTGGGATTACTTACATCCATTGTATCTGTAGGGCATATTACAGTGCAATTTTCCCAATTGTGAGTTCAGCAGCATTACCCTGGTAGCTTGAAACTAGCCATGATGGAAGTCTTTACACCAGTGAAACTGGCAATTACTATAAATCAGGGCTTCATTTGGTCTGTTGATTGTCTAGATTGAGATGCAACTCCATTGTCAAGTATGGTTCAAACTAAGTTGTTTATAGATACAAGAGTCCAGCAAAAATCAGTGAAAGCATTCTGTGAGAATCAATTTACTATATAAAATTTACAGTAAACAATATTTGTGTATTTTATTGTCTGTAAATTATATGCTACTTTATATTAAGAAAACTATGATAGAGCTATGCACATATACCCTTATACATTTTCTTAGAGAGCTAGCTGTTAAACACTTAGCAATAAATCACTGGCTGTAATCCAGGATACACATAAAAATGTATATGTAGCATATGAGTGAAGACACCCACTAAGAGATACAAAGACATAGCTGTAAATATAACTCTATGATAGTTACTGACGGAATTTGCCTCTGCTATGTATGAGATGTTCTGATATTTTCTGTTGAGTTACAAATTCAATTTTTAGAAATGTTGATCATGACCCATCGAACTGATTTTACAACTCACAAATGGGTTCTGTAGTTTGAAAAATAGGAGGTTTCAAGGCATTGGAGGACCATGCCCTGCCCTTCCCCACCAGAGGGTGATAAAAGACCATGAATAACAGGGTTCTCACCGCCGGAGGCTACCATGGTAGCACCCAATTACTCGTTTCATTCCTTTTTTTTACCTATTTACCAAGTACTTGTTACAAGTATATGGTCTCTGACCTCAAGGAACTTAAAATCTAGTGAAGGTGATAATCCTTCATTTACTCAGCCAAGCAACATTTATTAATTTGCTATGTACCAACAACTGGGCTACAGGTTAGGACTTCCAATGTGTTGAATAGGTGAGTTTCCTTAATAACTGAAGATTTATCACCCTTTAAAAACACAATTTCCCTCGTTGGAGGCAGAATCACTAACTCTGTGGAATGGTTGCATGGAAATCATCTGAGGTTACCATTGTGCTTTGGCCAGGTTGGACATGCATATATAGAAGCTAAAGATTCAATAAAAGCAAAATGTAAGTTTGTGCTGCCTTCTCATAATGCAATTTTCTTCTGGGGACGCCTGGGTGGGTGGCTCAGGGGTTGAGCTCTGCCTTCAGCTCAGGGCGTGGTCCAGGGGTCCCAGGATCCCGGGATGGAGTCCTGCATCTGGCTCCCCGCAGGGAGCCTGCTTCTCCCTCTGTCTGTGTCTCTGCCTCTCTCTGTACCTCTCATGAATAAACAAATAAAATCTTAAAAAAAAAAAAGTATTCTTCTTTATTATCACATTACACTATAGTGCCCTTGATTTATAGAGATTACATTCTTCCAGAGTGGAATACATAAAAATCTCAGTGTTTGCTTCCATTGGAAAAAATATCTTTTTTTTTTTTTTTAAGATTTTATTTATTTATTCATGAGAGACACAGAGAGAGAGGCAGAGACACAGGCAGAGGGAGAAGCAGGCTCCACGCAGGGAGCCTGACATGGGACTTGATCCAGGGTCTCTAGGAACACACCCTGGGCTGAAGGCGGCGCTAAACCGCTGAGCCACCAGAGCTGCCCTGGAAAAAAGATCTTTATTTTAATAATCATCTTTGGTCTGTCTTAAAGTATTATTGGCCTGAATCACTTGTTTAAATGGCAAAGAACAGGAGGCGTTTATGAATTAGGAGAATCATTAAAGATCCTTTTTAAAAATACACTTTAGGGGCGCCCAGGTGACACAGTTGGTGAAGCATCTGACTCTTGGTTTCAGCTGGGGTTGTGATGTTGGGGTTGTGAGGTGGAACCCCGGGTTGAGCTCCATGTTCAGCGAAGAGTCAGCTTAGGACTCTCTCTCCCTCTGCCCCTCCCAACCTCTCTCTCTCCCTCCCTCTCTCTGTAAATCTTTTTAAAAAACTAAAAATAAAAATAAAAATAAAAAAAAAAAAACTAAAAATAAAATACACTTTAAAGACTTAAAAAATAAAATACACTTTACAATTTACTTACTCGCTTGTTTATTTTTAAAGGTTTTATTTATTTATTTGACAGATTGAGAGAGAGCACAAGCAGAGGGAGCAGCAGACTCCCCACTGAGCAGGGAGCCTGATGCAGGGCTCAATCCCGGGGCCCTGGGGTCATGACCTGGGCCTATGGCAGCTGCTTAACCAACTGAGCCACCCTGGTGCCCCACACTAGTTTATTTCTGTCCTCACTACTTGAATGTCAAGTCCAGAAGGCAGGGAACATTGCCTCTCTTGTTCACTGAAGGATCCCGAGTATCTAGAACGATGGCTGGGACCCACTAAGCACTCTTTTTGTTGTTGTCAAATAAATTAATGAATCATTATTAATATGCTGATGTAAAGGAAGTTATTTTATTTTATTATTTAATTTTTATTTATTTATGATAGTCACACAGAGAGAGAGAGAGAGAGGCAGAGACATAGGCAGAGGGAGAAGCAGGCTCCATGCACTGGGAACCCGACGCGGGATTCGATCCCTGGTCTCCAGGATCACGCCCTGGGCCAAAGGCAGGCGCTAAACCACTGTGCCACCCAGGGATCCCAAGGAAGTTATTTTAAAGTGAATTTTTTTTTTAATAAACTGAAGAGAAGATAGAATAATAATTATGAAATTATTATTTTCTAATCTTATGGGATTTCCAAGATTACAAATCACCAGGAAAGGGATTTTCTGGTCCATAAAGTGTGAACGATGCTGCAGTGGAATGACAGTGGATTTAGTAGAGGATGCTTGGGGCCACTGAGGAGAAGACCCCATAGGACCAAGAAAAGGTCAGGGAAGGTCTTGGAGGATATGACCTCTATGTAAGTGTAAACGTCTGCAGTAGAGCCCCTGAAGCCAGGGGTTGTTCAGGAGAACAGTGGGAAGCAGCCATTCCAGGAAGAGCAACCAGCAGGTGCCCTTTTGTTGGCTGGTGTGTGTGTGAAATAATTCTCTGTGGGTTGGGGGAGGGGGCAGGCAGCCCAGTAATTCTCCCAGCGGGCAGCCCTCACTGGCCATAGCTCCTGGCCAGCCAGCAACAATTCCTTCCTTCTGAGCTCTCCTCTGCAATGCCTCCCCCATTCTTAACCTCTGGCTACCTCTTTCTGGCCAGAGGGGACGACTAGCCACTCCCTGGGGTGAGGCAGCTGAGCAAAGCCAGTGTCTGCCAGAGGCCAGGCTGCCTGACTGCTAACAGGGAGGGGGTTGTATCCTCTGGCGGTGCCCCCAACACACACAGCCCCAGGCTGCTCCTCTTGTGGGCACAGAGTCAGAAGGGCTGGTGCAGGAGGGTGGGGTTCGGCCTTGCTCATCTGCAGGCCACAGGGAGAGCAGCAGGAGGGGCTGCCTTGGATTCTGCACCACCCTCACCAACCCTACTCCCTCCTCCACCACCCCCACAGTCTCCTGCAGCCCCCAGACCCTCCTATCTCAGGTGGTCACAGGGCTAAGGTTTTGTTGTCTGAAAAAACGCTGGTAAAGCTAGAAAGAAAAGCAAGAAACGGAGTATCCCAGTGTCACAGAGCAGTTACCTGTAGGATAAAAGGAGGGCGTTGGAATCAGAAGGAGTACAGGCAGTGTTCTAGCTCTTTACCTGGGGAGGTAGTCAGATGTTTACTTTAAAAATTTGATTAAACTACATATTTATATTTTATAAATCTACTACACTTGTTATATTTCACAATTTATGAGATGGTATATATTTTTTAAAAAGAACACCAAACAGGGAATAAAATACCCAGGTTCTAAGAAGAACTAGTTTTATTGTACTTTTTTTTTTTAAAGATTTTATTAATTCATTCATGAGAGTCATAGAGAAGCAGAGACACAGGCAGAGGGAGAAGCAGGCTCCCTGCAAGGAGCCTGATGTGGGACTCGATCCCAGGACCCTAGATCATGACCTGAGCCAAAGGTAGGTGCTCAACCACTGAGCCACCCAGGTGCCCCTAGTTTAACTGAACCCTAATTGTCTGGCACTGTGCTAGGTGCTTTATTGTTTTTGACTCATTCTCACAACCACACAGGTAAGTACTGCTATTACCTCATTATGCAAACACTGAGACACAGAGAAGCTAAGGACCTTAGCCAAGGTCACACAGCTAGCAATGCATCAGACCTGGGATTCAGACCCGGGTCCGGACGCCAGTAGGACAAGTCACCTACCTCTCTGTTTCTTCATCTGAAAAAATGAGAACCCTACGGTGTCAGCTTTCTCGCCCGGATAAATAAGCGAGACCTTACTGTACCAGATGCCATGCATACAGTAGGTGCACAATAGATGGTCACATCTGAAATAAAGATGCTCATCTTTGGCCGCTCATAGTAACTTGTGAGACAGGCCCAGCACCGTGTCACTGTCCCCCCTGAATAGATGAGAGGTCTGACTCAGTTCTCAGGGCGCAGAGGAGCCAGGAGGCCCAGCGACTCCCCCTGGTCCCTCCCTGGTCCCTTCCTGCCCTGGCCCTGCTGAGCTCTTAGGGTCCTGCGGCTGCCAGGATGTGGCCGCGGGGCTGGGCTCCGCCTGGCGCAGGAATGTGGGGCGCCTCGGCCGTGGTGGCCAGGCTGGGGGCGCTGACACTGAGGCTTTTCCGCTCCAGCTGCGCCAGCCGGCGACACAGCAAATTCCGCGACCACACCTGGCTGTGCAGCTGTTCAGGCTGGACCCGGAGGACGATTCCCCAGTCCCCTGGACGCCGGCCCCGCAGGGCACGGCCTTGACCCCTGGCGGCCTCACGCGGGGACTGCGGGCCAGGGCGCTGGAGCACCGGGCGCCCCCCTCGGCTTAAGCGGCTTAAGCGCCCTGGCCAGCCCCATCCTCCAGCTTCCCCCACCTTTTTTGGAGGAGACAAGTCCTCTCCGACACCCAGGAGATGAGGGGCTTCCTGGCTCAGCCCCTGTGAACATCTTGCTTAGAATCTTAAGTGGGAGAGGCAGGACCCTTAAAAGGCACCCCTTTGGTTTCAGGGTTCTGGGGATCCATGGGGAATCAGTTCCCAAAAGGTTGGACTGGGGTGAGGTGCTCCCTCTCCCTAAAGGGCTAAGCCCTGGTCTGTTCTCCCTGCCTCCCTCTCAGCCCCGGGGCCCCCACAGGTTGGTAGGACTGGGCATAGGGCAAAGCACAAAGGAGAATCTCAGGTCCTCGCCCGTTCTGCAGCTGCCGTGACATCCAAAGCCTCCTACTTGCAAGAAAGAGCCTTTGCTTACCTCTGATCCCATCTCTCAACCTCCCTCTTACACTTTATCCCCAGAGTCTTCCTTAACCTTTTTTTTTTTCAGTTCACATGAGCCAGATTCCAGCTTGCCTCAGAGCCTTTGCCCATGCTGTTCCTCACCTTGTACTACTGCCCCCCAACCCCACCCCTCTGTCCCAGCTTCATCCTCCACTCATTTTTCTGCTCCTGCTCAATCATCATGTACTACTAACATTACCACTCATAGAGTGTCTTGAAAATTCTCAGGCCATGACTCTTCTACATGAAGTTTAGGATCAGCTTACCAACTTCCTCTAGAAAACTTAGAATATTGGTTAGAATTATATTGAATCTAAAGATTTATCTAGAGGGCACATTGGTGGCTCAGTCGGTTAAGCATCTGCCTTCATCATTAGTTGTGATCCCAGGACCCTGGGATTGAGCCCCACATTAGGCTCCTGCTCAGAGGGGAGCCTGCTTCTCCCTCTCTGCCTGCTGCTGCCTGCTTGTGTTCTCTCTCTGTGTTAAAAAAATAAATAAATAAAATCTTTAAAAATAAATAAAAATTAATCTGGTGAGAACTGACAACACACCCAAGTTCACTAATAATGATGTGATGTGTTGGAGTCACTGAACATAGAGACACAAATCATACAGCTCCTTCCCTCAAAGAGCGTATTTGCTCATTGTCTTCCATTTTTTTATTTTATTTTATTATTTTATTTTATTTTATTTTATTTTATTTCATTTCATTTCATTTCATTTCATTTCATTTCATTTCATGAGAATAGATCTCATTGGGCCCATTTTGCAGATGAGGAGACTGAGGCTCAGAGGCATTAGATGGCTTGCTTCAGGTCCTATGGTGAGGAAATGGAGTCTGTCTGACTCACAAAATCTACTCATTGAGTCAGTTTGGTCTATGGGTTTGGCTTATGTGTGTCTCTGTTTGTGTGTTTGCATGGAGGGTGTGTTTCCATGCACCCAGAGTGGAAAAACATCTATATTTGAAAATGGATGTGCTGTAAGGTTGAGTGGGAGTCCAGACGTGTCCGCTCTGTTGGATGATGATTTCTGTTTGCATTGATCTTGGGGTCTTAGGCTACGTGTGTAGTGTTGGAGGTTTTGGTGGGTGTATGGGGGAGGAAGTATGTGTTGTTGGGGAGACAAGAATGGGATATTTCTGTTGGCCTGTGTTTTTTTTCTTATGTAGGATTTTATTTTATACTTGTGGAAAGAACTCTTTTAAATTAAACAAAGGTTTTTTAAATCATATATAACTAAATTTTTTATCAAGTGCTGAAATCTCCAGTTTGCAAGATGAATTTTTGCACATATTGATGCTGTGCCCACTACTTGGATGACAATATAAGGCAGATATAGCTCCTCATAGGGAGTTGCCTCGTGCCCCTGAGTGTAGCCACTGATCCGACTTCCATTACCTTAAATTAGTTTTACCTGTTCTTGAGAAGTCTATCAATGGAATCACAGTGTTTCTGCTTGGGGAGGTTAACAGCTAACATTGAATAAAGTTTGCTTTGTTCACATATCTCACCTAATTCCTCATAATTGCCAAATAAGCTAGCACCTATTTATTGTTCCCATTTTACAGAAGAGGAGACTGAGGTTCTGAGAGTGCTCAGAGCCAGGTCACCTGTCTGAAACTATAGCTCTGCTCCTTGCTCACTACTAGACCATCCTGCCTCCTCCTAGGTAAACTTCCAAAGAGGTGACACTGCCATCTGAGTGCAGAGAGAGAAAAAGACAGATCTGGGAGCCCAGAGGTGCTTCTGAGTGTGCTTTATCTTTTGAGGACTCAGTTTCTCTGCATCTGTCATGAGGCCTCTCTGGTGCTGGAGAGGGCCAGGATCTACCACTGGCAGCCCAACCACCGCTGTGCTGCAGAGACACACCAAACCTCATGGGTGGAGGCCTGGCTCCCAGGCTTATTCGCTGCGTGACTGTGGGCAAGTTGCCTCCCTCTTTGAACCTCACATCCTCAACTATGAAAAGGAGATTAAAATCCTCATGCATAGGTTAAGGTGGTAACAGATGGAAGATGTCACTGTATAAATGACTACTGTTATTTCTTAAAAAGCCTTTGTAAAATTTAAAAAGTACAGAAAGTCACACAAAACAAATGGGGACCCCATAAGGCAAATCACTTGTAACCACCAGTCAGATCAAGAAATAGGAGCCTCTTGGGGTGCCTGAGTGCCTCAGTCCCTTAAGCAATTGATTCTTGATTTCAGCTTGGGTCATGATCTCAGGTTTGTGAGATGGGGCTCTGTACCGAGAGGCTCTGCATCGGGGGTGGGGGGCTTTGCATCAGCGGGCTCTGCATGGGGGTGGGGGGCGGTGGCGGCTCTACCTCAGACACGGAGCCTGCTTAAGATTCTCTCTCTGCCCCACCCCACCACTCTCCCTCTCTAAAAAAAAAAAAAAAAAGGAGCCGCTCAGATGTCCCACCCTGATCACAGACTGACTTTTACAGTATTTCTTTGTATTTCTTTAGTTTTATTGCCCAAGTACACATCCCTAAACCCTATAGTTTAGTCTTGTCTGTATAAAAAAAAAAATATGTATCTTTTAAGTCTCTACTGATTCCCACTTCATTCCTTGCATTTTCCTAGTTTAACTTTTGGAAGAATCTGGAACATTTGACCTGGAGAGTTTTGAAAAGTCTGGGCACCATCACTTATTTTTCATTTGTGCTCCCCCACCCTCAGCTCCCTCTCTCTCCTCCTTGGATTTGGAGTGATGCAGATCTGGGTTCCAGTCCCCAATCTGCCAGTTGCTATATGACCTTAGACAAGTCACTTTTTTTTTTTTTTAAGATTTTATTTATTTATTCATGAGAGACACAAAGAGAGGCAGAGACACAGGCAGAGGGAGGAGAAGCAGGCTCCATGCAAGGAGCCAGATGTGGGACTCGATCCTGGGAATCGATGGAAATTGGGAATCAGGCCCTGAGCCAAAGGCAGATGCTTAACCGTTGAGCCACCCAGGCATCCCGACAAATCACTCTTTGAATCTGTTTCTTCAATTGGCAGAGAGAGTGACCCAGACACTCTTTAAAGTTTCCAGCTTTCTCAGTCTCCTCCTTCAAACACCAGGCTTTTGTCCTACAGTCTCTGCTCAAAAGCAACTTGACAGTGTGAGGATCAGAGAGACCTGGCTCTGGGATCCAGCTTCCACTGGGACTAGCCCTGTGAACGTGGGCAAATTAATTAACCTCTCTGAGTTTTCACTTCCTCATCTACAGGATGGGGATTCTGGTACCCAATGCAGGAAACCAGACCAAGGCTTACATACGATCATGCCCTTGAATCATTTAGTGCCCGGCACCTAGCCTGTGCTAAACAATCGCTGACTGTTACTGCTATTGCTGTTGGCTCTTGTTAAGGCTAACATATATTGACTGCTTACTGTGTGCCAGGCACCGTGTCAAATGTCTTAAGATGTATTGACTCATTTAAGCCTCCCAACAATGCCATGAGGCAGCCTCATTTTCTAGATGAGGAAATTAAGGTACAGAATGGTTAGGTAACTTGCCCAGAGTCACACAGATAGTCATGAACCTAGGCTGTCTAGATCCAAAGCTACTCTGCTAGCCACTGAGCTATCTTGCCTCAAATATTACTACTCTCTAGAAGAATTCCCCTTTGCTTGCCTAAGTCCAGAGGGAATTCCAAGAGGGGTGAGGAGAGCTGAATCCAGCGTGATAAAATCCAGAAGGAGGAGGTACTCTTACTCTAAAATGAGATCCCGGCTCAGGGCAATAATCTGAACCATCCCTGGTTATTTCCTGCCTCACCCCTACCATTTTGAACTTGCCAAAGTGAACCTGGGAACAGGTTTAGACAATGAGGACAGCAGAGAAGGTCCCACCTGGGGTAGCAGCCAGGGGGTGATGCAGGGTGCTTGCCCAGGGCAATCACCTGGGTCTCTGTGGATGTGTGAACATGTGCAGTGGAAGATGAGGATTTTGTGTGTGGAGCTGTCTGTCTCTGGGCAGAGGCAGCATGGCCAGCCTGCCTGGGAACCCATTCCATCTGTGCCACCCACTGGACATGTGACCCCACCAAACGACTCACTGTTTTGTTCCTTATTTTCCTCCTGTATATAAAAATTGATATGATGACAGTAATGGTACCAACCTGATAGGCTTTTCCTGAAGATTCAATGAGCTCATCCAGGTAAGTGCTTAAAATAGTGCTGGGCACCGAGATAGGAGCAGATATGTCCAACATATGTGTTTTATAGGATTAAAGATGTAAAGGGATGAGTGCCTATATATGCATGTGAGGGCACCTAAGGGTACACAGTGGAAGGGATCTAAGGTGCCAGGGGAATGAGCTTCTCTTTGGTTTGTAGGAGAAGGACGTGCTCATGGGAGTGTGTGCATGCAGGTGTGTGTGATTTGTGTACACTGGAGGCATATGCATTCTCTAAACATGTGAGGATGTTCACTGCAGACCCCAGTTACCACACAAAGAAGCTCCTGGCCCCAAGACAAGTCATTGAGGCTCTGTGCACCTCAATATCCCCAGCTGTGCAATGGGTGGGGTTATTACCTCAAAGGCAGCCATGAAAACCATGGAGTCATGGATGTTGAAGCTCCATACCCGTGCAAGGGCCTGTGACACGGGAGAAGTTCTGTGGAGTATGCTGACAGAGTAGGGTGCAATTGCTGGCACTCCTGGGTAAGTGCCAAGACTGCATGTGCCTCCCGGCGGCTGCAGAGTTCCCTCAGGGTGCCACAGGCCCCAGCCTGCCACAGGCACATAAGCCCTTCGTCCAGTTTCTCTCATGGGACATCTGAGGCCCAGAGAAGGACAGGGCCTTACCTCAGGACACCCAGCACTCTGGAGGCAGGGACGGGGCTAGATCAGAGCCAAGCTCCCTCGTCCTTCTGGCGTGGTGGTAAGGGCCTGTCTAGGTCAGGGTCAGCACCCCCGTCCCTCCCTGCCTCTGCCTGCCCCACTCCCCCGGCGTCCAGCAGGAAGGTGTGTGCTTTGGCAGCAGGCACTGTCTGGGCCGGGAGGCTGAGGCCGGGTGGCTGCCTAGGCTGGGAATTCCATGTGTCTGGGGAGAACCCCAGCCCACAGCCCTTCGCTGCCACCTGGCTCAGCCTGGCACCCGGAGACTGCCTGGGAATTCTCAGAAGTCCCTGGAAGAGAAGGCTGAAGGCTTCCAAATGCTTTGACTTTGTTTTTTTTCTATAACATCTTTCTTGTAGGTCTACCCCCTCCATTACGGAAATATTGCTTGTTCTTTGTGAGGAATACAAGTAATCAGAGAAGAGAAATTAAATTTTCTTTTTTTTTTTTTAACTCTTTCTTAGCCTATAATTACAGCAACTTGGAGACCAAAGGGGCTTTGATAATACACACACACACACACACACACGCGTATAGACATCTGCTTGCTTATGCATGTATCTGTATGAGAACACACACACACACTCATACACACTTAATGGAGAACACACTTGTGTGTCAGGCACAGTCCTAAGTGCTCCACAAGAGCTGTGCAATCCTCATGACAATGCTATAAGGTAAGTACCATCACTACCCCTATTTTACAGATGAGGTACAAAATGATTGACTGACTTGCTCAAGGACATCCAGTTAGTGAGTGAAATGAGGACTTGAACCCAGAGCCGTCGCTTAATAAATGAAGCTGCCTAATGCTATGTTAGAGCAGCATGGTGGTCAATACCCTCCTAGGCTTTTCCCCTTTGCATTGATATTGGTTTGGTTACAAAAGTAGCATCCTTTTTACATACTAACAGGGTCCTGGGGTCACACTTGAATTTGAATCGCAGACACACTGGCTTGACTTGGGGTGTGTCCCTTCACCTCTCAGGCCCAGTTTCTTCATCTGTGAAATGGGGAGCTATAGTATCTGCTTCTCAGGGCTGGCTGAGCTTGTATGCGCAAAGCGCTCAGCCCAGGCCTGGCACATAGTAGGTGCTCATCAGGCGGGGTCAAGTTAATTGCCTGCTCTGAGGCTGGTCGGCTTTGTAGGGAAAGCAGTCCGAGAATACTCTCCCCAGTGCTGGGGTCTGGAAGGCAAAGAAAAGCCTCCGCATCTGGGGTGTCCGAGGTGAGGGGTGGCATTTCCCCCCGGAGTCCCTGCCACTGTCCCATCCCTACCCGGAGCAGCAGCTGGGCCCCAGCCCCCGACACCCCGACACCCCGGTGGAAGCAGGAGCAGCCCAGGCGCCAGAAGGAGGGAGGGAAAAGCCCACAACCGGGCAGGCGGAGCCTCCTGTCCCAGTCTGGCCCGGCTGGAAGGGGAGGGGGCTGCGGGGCCCGGACGTCAGATGCCATCAGCTCCCAGGGGACCATTAAAGTCGCCGAGCTGCCAGGCGGGCCAGGGTGTCTACAGAGGTCCCTGCGTCCTCGGCGCCTGCTGCCACCCGCCTGGGCTGCCCGGCCTGGGTACGCGCCCCGGGGAGGCTGCCGCCCGGTCTCCCGCGCTCCCCTCTCTGGCTCTCTTCTCCTTAACTCCATCTCTCCCTCTGTCTTCTCTGTTCTTCCTTCCCCTGTCTTTCCCCCTGTCTTTCTCTCTCCTTCCCTCTGCTTCCGTCTCTCCCATGCTCTTTCTCTTTCCCTCCTCACCGTGTCCCATCCGCGCCTTATCTTTCCACCTTCCAATGTCCTTCATCCCTGTTCTCTGTACCTTTTTTTTTCCAGATGCCTTTTTGGTCTCTCTCATTTTCTTCCTCTCTGCTTCTCTTTTTCTCTTCCTCTCTCATCCTCTGCCATCTGGTTCTTCCTGTGTCTCACTCTCAACCTCAAAAATGCAGCACCTCAAAGACGAGAGGGTCCCGCCGCATGATGCCCCGGGGACTGTTGGCCCTGCGCTGCTGAGGGCATCGATGGAGCCCACTTGGGGCAGGATTGGTGAAGAGGGTGTCCAGGCTGGAGAGGACTGGTGTCCGTCTCCTGGACTGGTGGGATGGAGCCCTGGCTTTGAAGTGGTAGTGCCATCTGCATCACATGGCCCGATCAGGATTAGCTACCATCCGGGCATTTCCTTCCATCCCTCAATACACTGAGTCCACTGGGGCAGGAAGGACAGGGTGTTGGGCACCAGGACTAGAGCTGAGTCGGGAGATCTTTGCCAAGTTCCCAGGGGTTGGCATCATCGGGGTGGCAGTGCTGGAGAACACTCAGGGTTTGGTGCCCTCATGCCCACCCCCTCCAGGCAGCCGACTCTGACTGCACCAGGTGACGTGTGACCCTTCCAGCCAGCTATGCCCCTGCTGCCCAGCACCGTGGGCCTGGCAGGCCTACTCTTCTGGGGAGGCCAGACAGTGAATGCCTTGATGCCCAATGCCACCCTGGCACTGGCCCAGACCGAGGGCACAGCTGTGTGGCCTCTGAGTGGCCTGGGGGTGCCCCGGTACCGGCGGAAGCGCCACATCTCTGCTGGGGACATGAGTGCCTTACTGGATTATCACAACCACATCCGGGCCAGTGTGCACCCACCTGCGGCCAACATGGAGTATATGGTGAGTTCCCATGCCCTCCCCTGCGCCCTTTCTAGCAACTGCCGGTCAACCCAGTGTGTTCTGGAAGGGCTGGACCATCACCAGCCTGGCCCCACCGGCCAGCATCTGGGGGTCTGTGTCCTGAGGAAAGGGCAGGAATTGATCTACGCATTTAATGGATGAGAAAACTAAAGCAGTTGCACAGGTCCTCTTGGGAAGCAGGGTCAGCTAACTGCTACGTATGGAGCACCTACTGTGTGCCTACCCATAACCTACACACAACCCTGAGGGGACTCCTCTTCCTTCAAGATGGGGATTATCATCTCCATTTTCCAATAAAGAAATTGAGATACAGAGAATTAATTTGCCAAAGGTCATCCAACTGGGATTCTAATCCAGGTCTGCCTGCTGCTAATGATTGTGGTCTTAGTGCTTGCTTCAGCAGCACATACACTAAGATTGTGGTCTTAACAGACACGATACTCCACCCCAGGGTTTTGGCTTCCTGCTAGAGACCTGCAGGGTGGGTGGCTGGAGCTTTCTGTGCAATTGTCTCTTTGCTTTAGGGTCTGATGGACACACAGACAGGAAGAGGATGCCAGTTATCACAGTGATGATTGCCTCTAGGAGGCAGAGTTTGGGGACTGGTGGTGGGGACTCGCACCTGAAGGTCTCAAGCAGAGGAAAACCTGCAAGTGACCAGCTGAAAAAGCTGAGATGTGTTTCCTTAAAGAGGCAGGGCCAGAGGCTGTCACCCCAATCCCCCAGAAGTCAGACTCTGGCATGGAAGAGGGGACCTTTCTCTTTATCGCAGTTCCTCCCCTAGGACCTTTGTCCCAGACCAACCTGGAGAGATAGGCTTCTAGCCCACCCACAGATTTCTTTAGGGAAAGAGGTTGCCAGTCCACCCCCCTCCAAGACAAATACATGCTACAGCCTGAAAATTCCTATGCTTTTACAATGTGTCTATTCACTTGTGTGCTAGCTGCTGCTCAGAGCCAGGTACCATGCTAAGCCTTGTGGACACTGCTGAGAACAGGATGAACAAGTGTCTTCCTTCAGGGACATGATAAAAAACAAATATCCACAACACAAGATATGGGTAATATAATGTCAAACAGGAATAAGGTGTTAAGATATGGGTAACATAATGTCAAGTAGGAATTAGATGTTGGAGAAGGGTGGGGATAGGAGCCAGGATAGCAGGCAGCTGGAGGTGGGGGTTATTAATTTGTTCATTGAAAGACTCATTCATTTATTAGCACAGTGACTGGCACGTGGAAGGTCCTTCATTTTTCAAACAGTGACACATTTACTGTGCATGCAAGGCACTCATCCTAGTAAGTGTTTAATTAGAACATGTGTGGTAGAACAGAGAGAGTTAAATATCTCACCATGGATCCCAGTAGGGCCAATGAATGTGGATTTGATGTTAGCATACCCCTTGCCTCAGTTTACCCCTTTGTTGCATAAAGAAAATATTCCTTCGCTTTTCCTAAGACTGTGAATCGGACAACCCTGAGGACATGTTTGGACCTGTTCCTTGGTATCCCTGTGTCTTCTTGGCTAGCTGGCTTCTGCCTGCAGGACAGGCATCTGACTAAGTACCCTTTGCTCAAGGAGCCCTTTTTCTCCCACAGCGTCCCCAAAAGTTCCAGTCCCCTGTTTCACATTTTCACACCCACCAGGATTGTAATGATTGCTTAATGTCTCATCTTTACTAGACTGTGAGTCCTGGGTGCCTAGAAATATTGTTCAATATTTGCTGAATGAACAAATAAAATGAATGCATGACTCATATCTCTGAAAATCCCAGGAAGTCAGAGTGGAAGGAAATTGGTATTTTTTTAAAGTGATGCTTTTTCAAATTATAAAACTTGGGGCATTCACACATTGGAAAATTATGAAGCTGTTAGGAGAGATGAGGAGGGCATTCTCTATGTGCTGATGTGGGATAACCACTAAGATAAGATAACCTGTTTGATTGAGTGAAAACAGCAAGGGGTCAGATAGACAGTTTGGCCAGCTGTCATTTGTGTGTGTGTGTGTGTGTGTGTGTGTGTGTGTGTGTGTATAATATAAATATTATAAATATATAAATATTTTATATATGTATATACAATTATATATATTTATTAATTATATATATACACACACACTTGTGTGTATATATACTTGTACAGGTATAGAATATTTCTGGAAGAGGATGCCAGGAATCACAGTGATGGTTGCCTCTAAGGAGCAGGATGGCTGGAGGAACAAGTATAGGATTGAGATGAGAGACTTTCCACTTTTCCTCCTTTGGGTATCTCATATATTATATTTGTGCATGTTTTCACTATGCAGAAAAAAACATTTTGAATTTGAATATTTAATGTTAAAATAAATATGTTTTAAGAATACAATAAATAAAATAAAAAGCCAGTTCCGTCCCCATCACCCTGGGCTCAGCCACTTGTAGGGACTGCTAACTCCTGGACAAATAGCCCCGGACCTGCTCAGAGCAGAGAACCTCCAGCTTGAGGTCCAGTTGTGGAGGGGGAAGGTTGCTGGAAGAGGAGTCAGAGGTCTGGGTGTGGGTCTTGGCTCTGGTGAGGACTTGCTGTTTCCGACTCAGTTTCCTAATTTGTCCAGTGGATTTGGTGCAGGGTTCCGAAGAGATGGAGTTAGTGGCACCAGGGAAATGCGCATCTTTGGATACTGCTGGGATGTTGGTGATGTCCCTCCTGGGGAATTTCATGGCCTTTCTTTCCCCAGGTCTGGGACGAGCGGCTGGCCAGGTCTGCCGAGGCCTGGGCCACCCAGTGCATCTGGGCCCATGGGCCCTCACAGCTGATGAGATACGTGGGCCAGAACCTCTCCATCCATTCTGGCCGGTGAGTGACCTTCTGCCCTTCCTTCTCTTGGTCACTCAACAAAGTCCCCAAGCAAGGTGGTGGCAGAGCAGCTTCTCCGTTCCTCAGCCAGCATCTTCCATCTTCTCTGCCTCCCCAGGTACCGCTCGGTGGTGGATCTCGTGAAGTCTTGGTCTGAGGAAAGGCGCCATTACTCATTTCCGGCCCCCAGGGACTGTCAGCCGCACTGCCCCTGGCGGTGCAGTGGCCCTGTCTGCTCCCACTATACCCAGGTACCACTTTGTCGGGACTGAGGGCTGAGGGAGAACAAATCCTGGTAGCTTAGAAGAAAAAGAATGTGATGGAACAGAAATTATAGAACATACAAGCCCTAGGGACTTCCTTCCATATGATAAGTGTATTCCTGGAAAGTTGTGTGTATATTGAGTTGAGCTGACTGGATCTGAGTGTCTTGGGTGGGCTCACCAGATAGTTTGACCACCAAAATGGAGATGTGTGATCTGACAAGTTCAAGAATGCTTTTGAATTCAGTAGGTCCAAACCTATTTTCTAGTATTTTCTGTCTTCTAAGGATCCTACTATCTTCTCCTCCTTATTATCATTTTTAAGTAGGTTCCACACCTAGTGTGGAGCCCAACACAGGGCCTGAACTCACAACCCTGAGATCAAGATCTGAGCTGAGATCAAGACTCAAACACTTGAGTGCCTCGGTGGCTCAGTCAGCTAGGCACCTGCTTTTGGCTTAGGCTGGGATCCTGGGATCCTGGGATCAAGCCCCACAGGGGCTCAGAGGGGAGTCTGCTTCTCCCTTTGCCCCTCACCCCTGCATGTGTGCTCTCTCACTCTCACTCCCTCAAATAAATAAATAAATAAAATATAAAATCTTAAAGAAAAAAGAGTTGAATGCTTAATCAGCTGAGCCACCCAGGTACCCCTAGGATCCCAGTATCTTAAAAAAAAAAAAAAGAAGAAAAGAAATGCTAAAATAAGAGAACAAAAACTGTACTATATTTTGAGTACTAATATTGAATATGTTACCACTTGTTACACATAAAAATATAATGCAATATAATGTTGCAGGAAATGGGACCAAACCTTCCCATTGTAGGACAAATATTTTCTTTTGGTCTGTCCATCTCTCTGTGATTCATTCAGAGTTAATGTCAGAAATCTACATTGGAGACCCTCTAGGAAATGTGAGGCCTAAACCAAATGTTCTTCCTAAAATTATTACCTTCGTTTTACCAAAGAAGAAACTGAGGCACGGCATGGTTAAGTGACTTGGCCAAAGTCACACACTAGTGATATTGAGGTTCTGACCCAAGCCTGTTTAACTCCAAAGTTGGTGTTTTAACCTCTAACACAATAATGATCTTCAAATGGTAGTTGCTAGGGAAAAAAGAAAGAAAATGAATAGAACAGTACAGAAAATAAGAGCATAGATCGCATGTGAAAAGATTAAATGTTGGTTCACAGAACTTTTGTCCCAAGTGCCTACGTGTTGTATGCTGAGTAACAATTCAAAATTTATTCCTTACTGGTGGGTTGTAGTAAAATAAATTAAAAAAAAGAAAAAAAGAAAAAAAAAAAAGCTTGAGAAACATTATAGCACAATGTGTCTCCAGGAACATTGGGACAGGCAGATTGTCTCCCACGGGAAGACCTCACCTAATGCATCCACCCTGAACCATGTCCAGGGGCCTCTCAGCCCCAAGGAACCTGGGCCCCCACCCCGAGTCCATCTCAAAGCCTCCCCTGTCATTGTCCTTCCTCAGATGGTGTGGGCTTCCTCCAATCGGCTAGGCTGTGCCATCCACACCTGTGGCAGTATCAACGTCTGGGGCAACACCTGGCATCAGGCGGTGTACTTGGTCTGCAACTATGCCATTAAGTAAGTACAGCACTGAGATGGGGCTGAAGGGCAGGAGGTGGACCCTGAGTGCAATGAACAGAATTCCAAGAGAAGGAAAAAAGCCCAGGACACCCTGCCTTCTTCCCTTCTAAGTAAACTCGATACCATACAATTGTTTTTTAATATTTATTTATTTATTCATTCATTCATTCATTTATTCATTCACGAGAGACACACAGAGAGAGAGGCAGAGACACAGGCAGAGGGAGAAGCAGGCTCCATGCAGGGAGCCCGACGTGGGACTCAAATCTGGGATCACGCCCTGAGTCAAAGGCAGGTGCTCAAACACTGAGCCACTCAGGCGTCCCACAGTCTGGTAGTTTTAGAGTCAATGAATAATTATTTTTCTTTACTCCCCCACCCCCCCAATTCTCTAATTTCCTTTTCTATTGCCAAAAGTGACTGGAAGATAGACAGGACCAGGTCAGGTGGACACGTAGCCTCGCTGATGAAGTTAACAGTAGAGAATGTGGTTTAGATGTCTAGACAAGCGAGTTGGCAAATATCTCGCTCTCGAATTAGAGCTGCACACCCATTGACTGGCAACACCTGACAACCACAGTCCTCTCCCAACAAGTGTAGGTAGCTCCTCTAAGCTCATCACAGGAAGTGGGGCAACCAAGAACACAGGCTCCCTGCAGCCAGGCACATCCCAAAGGAAAGAAAGGAAGGATAGAATGAGTGTGCTCAGCTCCTCCCTCTAGGCTCCCCAATCAGCTTGGTGGGAGAGAGGTTATGAGTGGCCTTTGTATGCAAATCTCTTGGAAACATGGAGAAAGAGGGATGGGAGTTCCCATCCAACGTACAACACACAAATTTGCCAACATTACTGATTCTCATATAAAAATAAGAAAAGTTCTATGTAAACATGATATTTAGAATTTCAAGATTACATACTGATAACCACCTTTTACTCTCAAGTAGCCTTTCAGCACTTACATATTTTTGCCTCCTTATCTCATTGAAGAGATGAAAGAGAAAGAAGGAAGGAAAGAAGGAGGGGTACTGGGAAAATGTTTTCTTTTTTTAAGAGCAAGAAACTGACGATCAGAGAGGTTAGGTAATATATAAAAGTCACAGAGCCAGGAGGTAGCAGAGCTGTTTGAAACACAAGTCTTGATTTCTAGTCTGTGTTCTGTCTACTATACTATTCGGATGCTCTAGAAGTCACTGGTAGCTTGAACACAGATTCTCAAGCTATTTACTTGTTAATGGTGATATCTATTAAAAAGTATGGGATCCCTGGATGGCGCAGCGGTTTGGCGCCTGCCTTTGGCCCAGGGCGCGATCCTGGAGACCCGGGATCGAATCCCACATCGGGCTCCCAGTGCATGGAGCCTGCTTCTCCCTCTTTGTCTCTGCCTCTCTCTCTCTCTCTCTGTGTGACTATCATAAATAAATAAAAATTAAAAAATAAAAATAAAAAAATAAAAAGTATCAGCCCAGCTTTATCAGATACAAAAATACAAAGCAAACTTTGTTACAAATAGCTTACGAGGCTGTTCCAATTTGAGGATACATTGAATTTTTGCAGCATTGAGTATCAACACTATAGTTGTTAAGATTTTCATGCTCTGGAGCAAGACTGTTAAGGTTCAAATTTGTGATTTAAATTCTCCATGCCTGTTTCTTCATTTGCAAAATGGGAATAAAATAGTACCTACTCACTGAATTGTTAAGAGAAGTGATCTGACCCAGGTAACACCCCCAGGCTCATGATAACATGCTGTTGCTTACTGCTATGACCAGATCTGGGTGTGATGTCCAGCTCTCCCATGTGCGTATAAGGACTTTGGATAAGACGTTTCATCTCTCTGGACCTCGGTTTCCTCTTTTAAAATAGGGCTAATCCTACCTGTCTCACAGAGGATCACTGTACATAGTCACTGTACATTTATTCAGCCCATAGTACGTGCTGAATAAATGGTGGCTGTTGTTATAACTGGGTTAGGAACTATTTAAGGGTGGGAAATATATCTGATTCATTCCTATATCCTTTTACTACAGGGATCTCCGCCCCCGCCCCCCCCCCTTTTTAAGCAAAACTTTTTTCCAAGTGGTTAAGTTGAACAAAAAAAGAATGACTTTTATTCCATTACCCCCCAGATATTTCCACTTCCCATCTTCCCTGCCCTCAAATTTCTGGGAGCACCTTTTGAAAACTGCACTCACAGCATCTGGCACAAATCCTGAAGCCCAAAAGATGCTCTGGAAGTGTTTGTTGAATGAATAAGTGAATGAACCCCATATAAAACCAGAAATGCATACTTTTCTAAGGACTTTGGCTGAGTTTACTTACAATCATTCAACAACCACTTTTAGAGAAAAAAAAAAGATACCATATCTGCCCATAAAGAGTGTTCATATGAAGTGTGAGAAAAGAAGACCCTGGACTTGCAAAGATAACACTACAGGCTGGTGGTGAATTACCAGGCAGCCATGAACATGAGTTTTGGAGATGATTTTAGGCCTTGAGAAGAGGAGGGAGAAAAAGAAAAATCTGTGCACTGGGACAGAGAAGAGAGATGTGGAAAGGTGGGCTATGTGAACAGGATCCACGGCTGCTAGAGCAGTCTAGAATGACTGACCAAAAGCTACAGATGTGCTTCTGTAAGTAGGGAGATCAGCAAACTAGGACCCATGGCCAAAACCTCACCAGCTGCTTGTTTTAGTAAATAAAGTTTTATTGAAACACAGCCATGCCATTCATTTACATGCTATCCGATGCTGCTTTCAATGCAATAGAGATATCCGGCTCACAAAACCTAACATGTTTGCTATCTGGCCCTTTACCTGAAGAAATTTGCCATTCCTTGCACAGGTAAGGGGAAGCCACTAAAAGTTTTTGAGCAGAAGAATGTGATGAAGGTGGTTTGTTTGTTTTTAATAGCTTTCTTGAGGTGTAATTCACATCCCATACCACTCACCCATTTGATGTGTACAACTCAATGGGTTTTGGTATATTAGATTATTAATCTGTTTTCATTATGCATATAGATATGAAATATTTATAACATAAAATTTGCCACTTTAATCATTTAGAAGGGTACACCTCGGTGGCAATTCATCGTTTTGTGCAACCATTACCACTACCTGCTTCCAGAACTATTCCATCACCCCAAAGAGAAGGTCTGTAACTATTAAGCCATCACTCTCTACCCTACTTCCCCTAAAAGGCCACAGTCTGTTGAGAGGACTAACTCAGGAGCAGGGAGGATGGAATTGGGATCTGGCCATCAAGAAAATGGGCAGTGGTGGCCATGACAAGTCTTCATGGCATGTGCCCCCATGATCGGATTATACTCAGCATCTGATTATTCTAACTCCTATTTGCACAACACTTCTGTGAGGTCTAAAGCGTTTGCACATCATTTTTGTGGATACCATTTCATTTATTTTATTCAGAAGAAATAAGGTGGCTTATTTTGTCACCAGCTGGCTGGTGGCAAAACCTAGGACCAGATCTCAGAGCTGCCTGAGTCGGGGATGGGAGGGAGGGTGGAGGGAATAAGAAGATCAATACTTACTGAAGAGTCAGGTATTTGCCAGGCACGGTGCTAGGTGCCCACACACACGGCTTCATTATTTGATCTTTGCCTCCTCCCTGTGAGACAGGGGAGTCTTCTCATGGTTTTACAGCTGAAGAAACCGAGGCTTGCAGACGTGACTTGCCCAAGGTCACATAGCCAGTCAGCGGCGGTGCGGAGATTTGGAAACCTATATGAAGGTTGCCCACATTAACTCTCCTCTGTCCCTGTCTCCTTGGCATCTTTTCTCTTCCAGGGGGAACTGGATCGGCGAGGCACCATACAAGATGGGGAGGCCATGTTCTGCTTGCCCTCCGAGTTACCAAGGTACCTGCAGTAGCAACATGTGCTTCTCTGGACTCAAATCCAATAGGCTTCTGTGGTTTTAAATTTTCCCTGGGCCCCGGTGGTGTCTCTGGCCCTCCCCCAAAGACTTCTTCCCCAAAGACCAGGTGAAAGAATAATTGTTTTTTTTAAAAGGACTTTATTGGGCTCACACCACCGATCTGAATTTTTCCTTCCTGGTTCCTTCCATTCCCGAAATGTCAGCATGTGCCAGAAGAAAATAACCTCCTGGCCTTCTGTCTTTCTTCTTACAGCTTTCTTCTCTCTGGCTTCCGGGAAAGAGGCTTGTCTCTTTCATTGACTAGGTGCTCAGAGTCAGAGCTGGATGGAGCTGTAGGGTGACAGCAGTTTTATGACTCTCAGGTCCCAAACCCACAAGTCTTTGTCCAACCAGTGAAGGGTATTTATTAAGCAATCTTTAGCCTGAAACCCACTTTCCTTTATCCACTAACAGCCAAACGTGGAGGACTTGTGGTTTGTTCCCTGAGTTGAGAACATTTCAGGCCCAAGCTTTTAAAAAAATAATAATTTAAATTGACTTGTAGACAGACCATTCCCACTGCATGTTACTGGGGCTACTCCAGGGCTCAGGTTCCCCTTTTACAGATGGGTATACTGAGGCTCAGCAGAGGGGTGTGATCTACTGATAGCTACACAGCTTGTGCCAGCAGCACCCAGGTCAGAGCTCAGGCCCAGACATACCCTTTCTGAGGGCCAGGACTGCGAGTGCAAAATCAAAGTTGGCCCGAGGGAAATGTCTTCTGGGCCTGTCTTTTTCTCTTTTTATCACTCCATTGAGCCTATCCGTCTCTCTCTCCTCCACATCCCTGGAGGATCTCATTCTCATTCCCATAAACCATTTCCTCTCTCTCCACCCCACCACACCCAGATATCATGACACACAAAAGTCCTTTTGTTTCCAGAGATAGTAAAATCTCCCCCTCAGACCTTGCCCTCCAGCTGGGGCCCACTCCCTGCCTGGCCAGAGAGCACACCATTCAAAGACCTGGATGGAAAACCAGCCCCTTTCCCTGGAGTTCCTACACCAAGCTGGATGGAATGAATTTCTCTTCCCTCTCAGTCATTCCCACCTAGGCCATAACCTGAGCATGTCAACAACCACCCCTTCCTCCCCATTCCTCAATAAAGTCCTTT
Organism: Canis lupus baileyi; assembly: GCF_048164855.1. NCBI lineage: Eukaryota > Metazoa > Chordata > Mammalia > Carnivora > Canidae > Canis > Canis lupus. The sequence goes on from NC_132863.1 coordinate 33,894,992, forward strand.
GAGATCTGATGCAGTGGCTCTTTCTGGCCCCTCCCTCTCTCAGCTCTCAGAGGGGGTCAAAAAAGGAAGGAAGGAAACTGAGTAGGGGGAGATGGAGTAAAGGCAAAACCAGCTCCAGAGAAAGGCCAGGAGAGGGGGCTCACGGACCCTACTCTGTGCCAAGCGTGACAACTAGTTCAGTGCACACATGCATATGTGTGTATTACTATTCCATTTTATTGCTGGGATAAATGAGGCTTAGGGATAAATGAGCATTTCCAAATGCTGGAAATGAGTGAAAAGAAACAAGGATGCTGTTGTGAGTTTATTATTTGCAGATTATATCCTTCCTACTCTTTTTTTTTTTTTTTGAGGGAGTATTTTCATTCATAAAACAATAGTGATAACACGTTAGATTTTTTAAAAAATTAATAATGTCCTTATATTGGGGGGGGGGAAGCTTGCTATCATGCCAATTTTCTAAAATTTTCTGGAGATTTAAGTAGCATTTGACCCCTTGAATTAAATGGTATACATAAATTATATAGCTGGTAGGGAGCAGGCATAAAGTTTGAATTTAGCTTCATCTGACCTCATAACCTTATTTTGACTGCCCCACATTGCCTTCCTGTGTCTCGAGTACCAGAAGAATGACAATGACAACCACTGGCATCTATGAACTGCTTAGTACACTCTTAAACTCATTGAATTATCGCAGCCATCTTAAGAGATAGGTACCGTTCCTATCTGCCTTTTACAGGCATAAAAACTGAGGCTAAAGAAGTCAGATTTGAATATGTACTATGTGACTCAAAAGCCCAATGTCTTAAGCCCATTTACTTTCTGCCTCTCAACAAGGAAAGCAGAAATTCAGAGCTAGGACAAAGGTAAGGATGATTAAGCAAAAAGTGCCATTGTAGGGGGTGGATGACTTCCCAGGTTCCCCACTTTTGAAACTGCCCTTGAGAAGAGAACATGTCAACAGAGAAATGAGCAGGTTGGGCTTGCTCATGGTAGCCAAGGCCTGGATGCTGCAGACCTGGGGGTGAGGGCTCAGGGGGAGGGGGGTTGCTCATAGCATCCTGCTTTGTTAAGCTGCTGTTCTAACTGAAGGAGAACATTTGCTGCAAGAAATCGGAAACAACATTCAAGCCTCTGTAGTATTTTACACTTTCTGAAGATCTTCATAGCCCAATCTCATTTTATGGTTTATTTGTTCATACATTCATTCACCAAGTAAGAAGGTTTAGAGCATAGACTCTGGAGCCAGATTGCCTAGGTACAAATTTAACTTAGTGGCTAAGTGTGCTTGGGTAGGTTACCGTGAACTCTCAGTGCCTGTCTCATCTGTAAGTGGGCATAATGACAGACAGTACCTGCCTCATGAGATCATACAAAACATTAAATAAATGGGTACATAGAAAGCACTTAGAGCAGTTTCTGGCATATAGTAAGTGCTATAAAAGTGTCAGCTCTGAGCACAGTGGTCACTAATATATAGGTCAAGGTGGACAGACTATGGCTCACAAGCCAAATCTGGCCCACTGACTGTTTTTTATGAATAAAATTTTATTAGAACACAGCCATGCTCATTTGTTTATGTATTGTCAATAGCTGATTTCATGCTTCCACAACAGACATGAGTAGTTGCAAGAGATCACATATCTAAAGCCCCAAATATTTACTATCTGGCCCTTTATAGAAAATGTTTATTGACCCCTGAAACCTATGCTTCTGGAGCTTTTAATTCTAGTGTAATGGTCAGCATGAAACAGAAGATGAATATGAACAACTTACTGTAATGGCAGTAAGTGCCATGGGGAGAAGAACCAGGAATTACGAGTGTGATCTAAACGAGAATGGATAGTCACGTGGGTCTCTTGCAGCTAGATGTGTGTGTGTGTGTGTGTGTGTGTGTGTGTGTGTGGTTTTTTATGATTTTATTTATTTGTGGGATGCCTGGGTGGCTCAGCAGTTGGGCGCCTGCCTTTGACTCAGGTCATGGTCCCGGGATCCGGGATCAAGTCCCACATCAGGCCCCTTGCGGGGAGCCTGCTTCTCCCTCTGCCTATGTCTCTCCCTCTCTCTCCCAGTCTGTGTCTCTCATGAATAAATAAATAAATCTTTTAAAATTATTTATTTATTTATTTATTTATTTATTTATTTATTTATTTATGAGAGGGAGAGACAGAGCATGCACACACACTTATGCCAGCTCAAGCAGGGTGGGGTGGGAAGAAGCAGAGGGAAAGACTCCCAAGCACATTCTGTGCTGAGCGGAGCCCTATGCGGGGCTCAATTCCACAACCCTGAGATCATGATGCAGTGAAAATCAAGAGTTGGATGCTCAACTGACTGAGTCACCCAGGTTCCCTGCAAGATATGTTTTGATGAAGAAGAGAAGCTGGTCAGGCTCTGAGGCATTGATGATAATGAGGGCAAAAGAGCTAGGGGAAACAGCACAGGGCAGGGTCAGGTTCCAAAAGAAGTGTACTGTGTGAGAAGGAAAGGGAGTGAACTGACCCTAGGAGAGGAGGCAGGGGCCAAGTCAGGAATAATCTTGGAGCTTCACTCAAGGACAATGAGGAGGCATAGCAGGATTATAACAGTGGGATGACATGTCAGATTTACATTTGGAAAGATAATTCTGGCTGCATTCAAGTGGAAAAGATTTGACAGGGTCAGAGTAGATGCTGCGATCCAAGTAAAAGGCTATTTCAGTCATCCAGGTAGAAATGAGGATGGCAGGGCACTGCGTGGCTCAGTCAGTTGAGCATCAGACTCTTGATGTTGGCTCAGGTCCTGATCTTGAGTTTGTGAGATAGAGCCCCGAGTTGGGCTCCGTGCTCAGTGGGGAGTCTGCTTGAGATTTTTTCCCTCTCCCTCTGCCCCTCTCCCTGTCTTGTGCTCTCTCTCTCAAAACAAACAAACAAACAAACAAATAAATAAATAGAAATGAGGATGGTTTGAACCAAGATGGTGGCACTGAAGACAGGGAGAAGTAGATACATCTGTGACATGTTTAAGAAGTGGAATTTGAGGGGCATGTGGGTGGCTCAGTTAGTTAAGTGTCAGCCTTTGGCTGGGGTCATATTCCCAGGGTTTTGGGATCCAGCCCATTGGGATCCAGACCTGAGTCATTGGGCTCCCTGCTCAGTGGGGAGCTTCTCCCTCTCTCTCTGCCTGCTACACCCCCTGCTTGTGCTCTCTTTCTCACTTTGTGTCAAATAAGTAAATAAAATCTTTAAAAAAATAAAAAAAATAAGTGGAAGTTAAGGGGTGCCTGGATGGTTCAGTCAGTTGGGCATCTGCCTTCAGCTCAGGTCATGATCCTGGGGTCCTGGGATAGAGCCCAGAATTGGACTCCCTACTCAGCTGGGAGCCTGCTTCCCATCCCCATCCCCACCCCCCACCCCTGCCCCTGCAGGCCTCTACCCCTCCCCCTCATCTCCTTTCTCTCCACTTGCACTTGCTCACTCTTGTGCTCTCGCGCTCTCTCTCTCAAATAGATAAATAAAATCTTTTTTAAAAAAAGAAGTGGAATTCAAGGGGACTTTGTAGTGGTTGGCTGTGGGTGTGAAGTAAGTGGAGTAGATGAGGCTGCCATTTTATCAAATGGGGAATGTAAGGGAAGGAGTTTCGATGGAAGTGAGGAGCAAGAGTGCAATTAGGGGCATATTATATTCGAGATAGCCGTGAAACACAAGTGGAGGTATCTAGGACGCTGCTGGATATATGAATCTGGCCTCCAGAGGAGAAATTTAGATTGGAGATACACAATTGGGAATCGCGAGTGTATAGTTGGCCATTGAAACCATGGTAATGAATGTGATTATGGGAGGAGATATAACAGAATGGAAAAAAAAAAGTAAATCTAGAATTCAGCTCTAAGGAAGTTTAGTATTTAGAGACAGATAGAGAAGCATGAAATGTCAAGAGACAGAGAAGAAGAAAAAAAGCAGTCAAGAGGAAGAAATCCAGAAGACGATAGTAGTATGGATGCTAAAGGAAGATGAGTCAACTGTCAAATGTAGTTGCGGGTCCAGTAAAATGTCATTTGAATGTTCAGGTATGGAGCCATTCTATTTCACTAATGAAGACTCAGTGGTGTGTGTGATGGCGGTGGGGAGGGGTGGAACAAACCAGACTGAAGAGGGAAGTGTCATAGGTGGGAGATGGGAAAAAGAGAGCCCTGGGTGTAAACTGCTATTTTGAAAGTTTGTCAGTAGAGGGAGGAGAGAATTGATGTAGTGGCAGAGATGGGGAAGGAAGTTATTAGGGGAGGATTATTTTTAAATAAAAGAGATACTATAGCATATTTAAATATTGATACGGTTCCCCTTGTAGAAATTTGTCCTACAGATATACTTCCCACATGAGGGTCAAGACATGTGTAGGAAGGCATTCAACTGCTTGTAGTGACAAAAGCCTGGAAACATCTTAAATGTCTAGCAACAGGGGATCCTTGGATGGCTCAGCTGTTAAGCATCTGCCTTTGGCCCAGGGTGTAGTCCTGGAGTCCCACGTCAGGCTCCCTGCATGGAGCCTGCTTCTCCCTCTGCCTCTCTCTCTGTGTCTCTCATGAATAAATAAATAAAATCTTAAAAAATATATATCTAGCAACAGGACACTAGTCAAATCACTTATGGGACAGTCACACAGCTGGGTCAGTACTCAAGAGAACGAGGCAGATATGCTGGTATAGAAATAGCCCTTGGATACTAAGGGGGAAAGAGCAAGTGGCAGGAGAGCATGTATAGCATGTTCCCTTCCCGTGTGTTTTGTGCTTTTACATTTGTGTGTATTAGTCAGCTTGGGCTGCCATCACAAAATACCAGAGACCGGGGATCCCTGGGTGGCGCAGCGGTTTGGCGCCTGCCTTTGGCCCAGGGCGCGATCCTGGAGACCCGGGATCGAATCCCACGTCGGGCTCCCGGTGCATGGAGCCTGCTTCTCCCTCTGCCTGTGTCTCTGCCTCTCTCTCTCTCTCTGTGACTATCATGAATAAATAAATAAAATCTTTAAAAAAAAAAAATACCAGAGACCAAATGGCTTAAATAACAGAAAATGATTTTCTCATGGTTCTGGAAGAGGGAAGTCCGAGATCTGGGAGCCAGAATAGTTGCGTTCTGGTGAGAGCTCTCTTCCTGCCTTGCAGATAGCCACTTTCTTTCTCACCGTGTTCCCACATGAGGGGGAGAGAGTAAGTTCTTTGTGCCACCGCTCCTAAGGACACTTATCCTATCAAATCAAGACCCCACCCTTATGACCTCATTTAGCCTTAATTGCTCCTTAGAGGTCCTATCTTCAAATGCAGTCACCTTGAGAAGTTAGGACTTCAACATATGAATTCAGTGAGGACACCATTTAGTCCATAGCAGTGTGTATGTGAGTGTTATGTTTAAGTGCTGGAAATATATACATATACAAGAATTTGTTTAAAATTTCCTTAGAGTGAGATGTGGGAACTAAGGTAGCAGGAAGGCTCATTTTTCATTATACACTGTTTGTGCAATTTTCATTTTTAACATGTGAATGTATTACTTTTTTTCATAAAAAAAACTAGTTTAATACAAATGAAAGCAAAAGGAAAGATCATATCACATGGTTAAGGCTAAAAAGACAGACACCAATAAATAGTGATAGGGATGCAGAGAAAACGAGTTCTCTTACCCCATTGGCAGGAATACAAAATGGCATGACCACTTTGGACAACCATTTGAGAGTTTCTTATAAATTAAACATATATCAAGTGGCGATTCCTTTCCTAGAAATTTAATCAAGGGTATGAAAACTATGTCTCCATGAAGCCTTGTTCACGATCATACAGAGCAGCTTGATTCATAATAGACCCAAACTGGCAACCCCAATGACTGTGGCCAGGTGAATGGGTGAACAAATTAGTGTATCCATCCATTCAGTAGGCTACAACTTAGCAAAATGGGACATGAATGTAGATGAATCTCACCAACCTGCTAAGCAAAAGAAGCCAGACACAAAAGAGTAAATATTGTCTGATTCTATTTCTGTGATATTCTAGAAAAGGCAAATTAAATCTAGAATGACAGAAAGCAGGTCAGTGTTTCCCAGAGAGGGAGGTGCTGGATGATTAATGGCAGAGGAATAAAGAGAATTTCTGGGGGTCATGGAAATGTTCTGTATCTCCATTAAGGTTATAGTTACATGAGTATATATATTTATGCAAACTCTTTAAACTGTACACCTAAAAATGGTACATTTGATTATATGTTACATATACCTCAAGAAAGTTGATTTTAAAAGTCTAAAGAGGTTGAATATATAGGAGAAATCATCCCCACGTGCAAACGCAGGGCTCCTGAGCAGGGGGAAGAGGCAGGTGCATACCGGGTGGATCTGGATGAAAGTAGGGGAGTAAATTCTGGTGGGGGATTCAGGCAGGACCAGGTTTAAGGCTTCTTTCTTCTCTGCTGAGAATGAGAATGGAAAAGGTGTGAGGAGTGAAAATACTGGAAATAAACTGGAAAAGCCAGGAGACGGGAAACAGGGTAGAAGTTCTGGGCAGCATGGAGGGCTCAATCAGAGCAGGTGACTTCAGAATCCAAATCAAGCCGTCAGACTCAACACTGGGATGAAAGAAATGGGACTGCTCCAAAAGAAGTCAAAGAGCAGGTGTACAGTAAGTATGCAAGAGGGCTGAGATGCGGAGAGGGGGGCTCTGCAGTCGGAGGGCAGGAAGCGAATTTCAGCAGTAGGTTGCCTTTTGAATGGGAAGGAGGCCAAAGGACCAGGGGAGGGGGTGGGCAGAGTGCCTTTGGTCCATGGGCCTGGAGGTCAGGCCTGTGTCTCTCCATCACTCATAGCCCTCCCCAGTTTGTAATCATATCCGTGTCATAAGGTCTTTGAATAATCTTCAATATAGTCTGACAAATTCCCGTCTCCCCCAGTAGTCCACAGTTCCATGGGTGCGGGGATGATGCCTACTTTGCCCATTTCTCTATCTCTGGAGCCTAGGACATGGCCTGGCATACACAGTGGGTGCTCAGTAAATAGATATTAGATGAAGGGGAGATTGTAGTTTGTAATGCTAACTCAACTCCTCTGTTACCAGCTGTGAGACTGCAGGCAAGCAACTTCTCTCTGTGGCTCAATTTCCTCCTTGAGGTTTAATTTAAACGTGGTGATGCCTGTGTACAGCTCCCAGCATCGATAGGTGTTCAGTATGTATGGTCTTCCACCCCCTCCTTTTCTCTGCTACCCCTCCCTCCTGCCACTCGCCACACCCATTATGTGGAGCCATAAAACCCAACCCAGGTTGGACTCTCACCTCCTCATCCCCTCCTGGCCAGTCCCCTTACCTCAAGTTGGGGTGAGGGGCTGGTGTCCTTTCTATCTGGCTCCAGGTGTCTTCAACCCCAGAGTGCAGAACTGGGGCCCAAGTGGACCTCGGGTCTGGCCAGGTTGCCGCTGTCATGGTAACAGTGACAGTCCTCAGCCGCAGGTTCCCTAAGTGACTGGTTACTCTTTAACGTATCCACCCACCTTGGGTGATTAGAAGAATCAATAAGATAACCAGGCGGTGGCAGCTGGCTGTGCTCACTGCCTTCCTGGTGGACTGGCTCCCGGTGGCCCTGCTGTTGTGTGTGGAGCCCGGCTCCTCCATGCCCCCGCGTCTCTGGCTGGGTGGGCTCGGCCATGGTCAGTGTGAACGCGCCCCTCGGGGCTCCAGTGGAGAGTCCCTATGGTGAGTGGGACCAGTGGTGGGGCTGGGGGAGGACTGGACAGGGCAGGACCATGGTCAAGTTTGGGAGGCCATGGGACGCCTCATTATGCATTTCTAAGAAGCCCAAAGACTCTAGAGTCTCCTGGAGAATAGCAGGAAGCCCAGGGGATGCATGTGACTTGCTTCACTAAAGTCCCAAACAGGAGCATGCATTTTTGGTCTGGGAAGTGCTGGGAGGGGCTGTAGGAGCCCCGGAGCAGGGGCTTGCTCATTTTGCCTGCCAAGAGCCTGTTTTCCTGGGGCTAAATCCCAGGGGTCTTTCCAAAATTCCACAGAGGTTTGGGCTGGAACTGCCAACCCCAGGTTATCAAGGCAAGTCCAAGCCGACGGGGAGCTCGGCTGGGCCTAGCATAGAGCTGGCTCATGGTCTAGGCGGGATGGGACCCAAGGGGAGAGTTGGCCGATCCCTCTGATGAGGGCCGTTGGCTCTGGATGATTCACCAAAGGGAAGCCGCTCCAAGCAGCACACAGCATGGGGCGTCGGGAAAGGGAAATGATCTCGCGCTAGATGTTTGAAACTGAGGTGCAAGGCTAAGGAAGAGTGTGTTACTGAGGGTGAAAGCCCAGGCTCTGCTGCTGGGGTGACCCCACAATTGGAAGTAACCCAAGTGTCCCACAGTAAAGGATGGGTAAACAAAGCATGATGTATCTTTAGCAAGGAATGCTATCCTATTGTTGAAGGTTAAAAAATGCAGATCTGTGTACAGATAGGGAAGGGCCTCTAGGTTACACTTAGTGAAAAAAATAAACTGAAGAAACGTGTGTAGCATTTTGCATCTCTGATAACAGAACGGATATACGCATGTGTATGTATACACATATTTGTATTTGCATAGAAAACCAGTAAAAGGACAGAAAAACCAGTAACAGAGTTTTATTGCTGAGGAGGGAGGTTCAAGAAATCTTTTTAACTTTTTTTTTTTTAAACATCAGGTGCATTTTATAAATTGATTTAAATCGCACGAACACACACAGTGCTCGGCCTCTGGAAGCCAGGATCTAGTTTTGTGACTTTAGACAAATTATTCAACATTTGTATGCCTTGGTTGCCTTCTCTTTGCGGTGGAGAGAAGGTGTCTTATGGACCCTCACAGAGGATGAAAGGAGGCCAAGTGCTCTTGTCACTAGGGACATAATAAGGACTCAAGAAATATTATTTAACATTGTCATTAGCTGAGGATGGATGGCCTTAAGGAATCAGGGTCTGGTCTCTTGACTGGTCCAGGGGATCTTTTCTTTGATCTGCCATCAAGAAGAAGTATGTGATCGGGGAGAGTAATAGCAGAGGAGGCTGACCAACCAATAATAGCCTGGGGATCCACCCCCATACACCCCCTATATGACCTTGGGCAAGTCACTTCCCCTCTCTGCATCTATTTCCTCACCTGCAAAATAGAGAGACCTGACGGGACCTATCTCACAGAGATAGGAGAGGAGGGGAGAGGAGAGGAGAGGAGAGGAGATAGCATAGCTGGAGGGCTAGGTATGTCTTAGTTGTTTCATCCAAGGTTAAAACACAATTAAGATTTGGTTGACCTGTAGCCAGAGGAAGACGCTGTCTGCATAGGGACCAGAAAGTCAGCTTCTGAGGATGGAGAGCCCCAGGCCACAACCCTACGCTAGAGATGAATAGAAGGCGCCCCACATTCCTCCCAGGGGATACTGTAATAATCTAACCTGATAGCCTCTCACTGTCTCCCAGGTCTATGTACTTTGTAGTGTCCTTACGCCCCTTCATCCCGACCTCTCGGTGGTGCTCATCACAAAGCAAGCATGCAAAACATATTTGTTGGATGGTTGGGTGGATAGATGGTTAGATGGATGGATGTTCTATGCCTATTACTTCATTTAATTCTTGTAACAGGGATCCCTGGGTGGCGCAGCGGTTTGGCGCCTGCCTTTGGCCCGGGGCGCGATCCTGGAGACCCGGGATCGAATCCCACGTCGGGCTCCCTGCATGGAGCCTGCTTCTCCCTCTGCCTGTGTCTCTGCCTCTCTCTCTCTCTGTGTGTGTGTGACTATCATAAATAAATAAAAATTAAAAAAAAAAATTCTTGTAACAGTTGTTCCAGATAAACAATATTGTTATCTCCAAGAATAGGAGAAAAACTAAAGCTCAGGATTGTTAAAAAAAAAAAAATTATCTGACTTTAGTCCATTTGTGACTCTGTTGACTAAAGCTACAGACCTGGCTGGACAGAGAAAGGAGAGCTCCTATGGCCAGATTTGCAGCAAACATCAACAGAAGAACATTGTTGGCGTGGGACAGTTGGGCGTTTGTTGGTGTGTGTGTGTGTGTGTGTGTGAGAGAGAGAGAGAGAGAGAGAGAGAGAAACACAGAGAGAGGCTAAAAGACCTTACTTTTTAAAGAAAATAAATCTAGGTTAGCATCCCCTTCCCTTTAAAACTGTGTGGCCTACCCTTCTCTGAGTCCTCATGTTTCACCTATAAAATGAACTAGGGAAGAGGACTGGGAAGCTCTAGGAAAGAAACAAGTGCTTTGAGGAGCACCCCTTCTCCTGGAGTTCTCTAATGGGGATAATACCAAACCCCTTAAGGCTGCAATTGCAGAGGTAAGTTGCAGGGTAAGGGATGTGGTACATAGCAGAGCCTCAGGAGAGGCACTGACAGGCAAGGTTGTGGTTAGGATCATGCGAGTTAAAACTTGTGTACTGAGTACTTGTGTACTCAGAATAGTGCCGGACACAGAGTAAGCATGTAATAAATCTCAGTTGCCATCTCACATTTTTTGAACCCTAGTAGGACAGTCTTTGAGGGGCTGATCTTTGGCGTGGTGATGCTGGGTGAACTTGACCCTCCCTTGGACTTGCAATGCGCTCATGGTACACTGGCTTCTTCTTTATAGTTCTCATCATGACTGATCAGATAGCATTGGTGTGCGTTGTGGAGTCTGTATCCCCCACTCAACTATAAACTCCACGAGGTCAGGGACTCTCAGTGGTTTGTTCAGCCTTGCACGTCTCACACAGTGGCTGGCACAGAATAAATGCTCAATAAGCATTTGTTGGATGAGTGAATTGAAGGGGGTTTTAAGAAACAACCCTATGATAATAGTCAATAATGTCAGCCAGATCATGCTCTTCCCTCCTTCCTCTCTCTGTGCTCACGGTGGTGGCTTTACAGACCCAACATGCCTGGCACAGTAGCAAGCATCACATCTACCCTCAAGTGCCTGAAGCTGGAAGGGATATTCCTTGAAGCATTTGTTTCTTTTATCAAAAAGCAAATTTCCCCCAGAAACCTCCCAGCAGACTTCCCTGGTTCAAGGAAAGCTGAGATTAAGTATCTAGCAGAAAGAAATTTGAAAGCCAAGATTGGCTTAGACCAACGATATTCTTTTCTTGGAGTCTGGCACAATGCTGCTCCAAAGAAAATCAGGGTTCTCTCAGAGTGGGTTTCTCAGCTTCAGCACTATTGACATTTTGGCTTGGATGATTCTTTATTGCGGCTACTGCCCTATGCATTGTAGGATATTTAGCAGCTTTCCTGGCTTTGACTCACTAGAAGCCAGTAGCATCCCTCCCCATCAGTTGTGCCAACCATAAATGTCTCCAGACATTTCTAAATGTGCCCTGGGCATGTACAACACTACTGTGTTATGAGGAAGCAGGAATAGGTGCTGCATGGTGTCTGCCACAACTGAATATACTGTGACTCTTATGTGGTAGTGTTTGCTTTGGGTGCCAGGAACTAGCTCAGAGGCAAATCTGGAGCTGCCCTTAGCAATTATGAGTATAAGATGCACTGGTGTGCTTATCTGTGTGCTAACCAGACTCCTGGCTCCACTATTTTCCTACCCTTTCCTATGCTTTTTCTTTTAACATGCTTTTCTTACCTTCCCTTAATTATTTGTTTTGGTCCTTTGGGAGTTTGTTATTTTTCCAAGCATTTCAAATCTCTTGAGGGCAAGGTCTGTATTTTTCTGATCCTTGTTGTTTTATTACAGGCTACCCCAGGACCTGGCCCTATGTTGATTTTGATGGAGGTTTATTGAATGAATAAATGAATGAATGAGAAGATGGTTGGATGAATGAACAGATGTGATGGGTGGGTGGGTAGATGGGCAGACGGGCAGTTATGGTGGATGATGGATAAATGAATAAAGAAATAGATGGGATGGATGAAGAAATATGTGGACGATGTATAAGTGGATGAATAAGTAACTGGATAGATGAGTGGATGGCTGGGTGGATGGATGGATGGATGGATAGATAGATAGGTAGATGGATAGGTGGATGAATGGATAGATGGATGGATGGATGAGATATGCTGGGCTGGGCTGGCAGCACCTGCAAGTGCTTAGGACCAAACAAATGAGGAGACGGGGTGATTTGGCCACTGGTCAACATTCTTCCAGCAGGGTAGCATATCTAAGTGACAGATGAGCCTGTTTTTTCCTGGGGAGGTAGGTCTAGTTCCTTGACCAATAGCATCAGTCTCTAGCCAGTTCAGAGCTGTTGTCAGAGGCAGTTTGAGTATGTGGCTCTCCCATTGAAAGCTGTACAATGGTTAGTTAACACTTTGCTTCAGCCATCTGATTCTGAGTTTCTTCATCCATCAAACGAAACTTGGTTGTTGAGAGGATTCTATGAGCTAATGAAGGAGGAAGTATCATAAACTATAAAATGCTCCATTTCCCTGAAGTGTTGATGGGCCCAAAGTTGGGTTGGGGTCAGATGCTGGCCAGCTACAGGACTGTGTTGGATGTCAGGCATGGCTGCTCCCACTCCTTGCTCCCCAAGTATAGTCTTCCCTCTCTTATCACCTCTTCCCATTTCACCTCAACTCAATTTCAGCCTCTATGATTCACTGGTTCACAAACCTATCTGCAAATAAAAGCCTCCTTAAAATGATTTGTTTTGAGGCTCCACCCCAGACCTGGTGAATTAGAATCTTTTGGGGTGAGTTTTAAGAATCCTTAATTTTTTTTATTAAGTTGCTTCTGTGATTTTGGGTCCAGAGGAGCTGAAGTACAGAAACCATCATCTTATTTCATCCCATTTTATAAAGGGAGGATATCAATGCCCAGAGTGGGTCCTATCTCCACCTGGGAGGCTCCTGTATTCATTAAGTCACTGTTCCCTAGTTCATTTTTTCAATAAACCTCTACCTAGGGCTTATGGAATACAGGCACTCTGGTAGGCACTGTGGGGATGGAAGAGAATAAAATATGGCTTCAGATCTTCGGGATTACCTCATCTGGTGGGGAAGACACATGGCCTAGCCATCATCAAAGACAGAGCAACAGGATATACATAGATATGGAACTGTGGGGACACAAAGGGACTTAGGAGGAGGGCAAGGAATCAGGGACCTCTTGACCCTGGAGGAGTCGACTGATATCTAAGCTAAAACCCAAAGGTTTCACAGGAATCAGCCAAGAGAGGGGAGGGAAGGAAATACCATATGCAAAGGCCTAGAGCCTGGCATAACACGCACAGATTTTACTTGCACTTGACTGCAATTGATTCTGTCCTTTATTGAAAATATCTTGGGAGTTTTCTGATTGTTCTGGGAATGATTTATTTTGTTCCTAAAATATTAGGAGATACTTACGTGTAGGAACTATGCCTTCCATTTCTTTCTGACTGACTCACATGCCTCTAGCATGAGGGTGGACCTGAGAAGAAGAAAGGAATCTGTTCCCATTGAAGCCCTTCCTATGTGACAGGCAGGACTCTGACTTTACTGTAGATGGTAGATGTTTTATCCCCCTCCTTTTTTTTTTAATAAAATAATTTTTATTGGTGTTCAATTTACCAACATACAGAATAACACCCAGTGCTCATCACGTCAAGTGTCCCCCTTAGTGCCCGTCACCCACTCACCCCCACCCCCCGCCCTCCTCCCCTTCCACCACCCCTAGTTCGTTTCCCAGAGTTAGGAGTCTTATGTTCTGTCTCCCTTTCTGATATTTCCCACACATTTCTTCTCCCTTCCCCCCTCCTTTTTTTTTTAAGTTTTATTTACTTACTTATTTATTTATTCAAGTAATCTCTACACCCAGTGTGGGGTTCAAACTCATGACCTCGAGATCAAGAGTCGCATGCTCTACCGACTGAGCCAGCCAGGCACCCTTGTTTCTTCCCTTTTAATCCTTGCAATGACCCATCAGGTGAGAAGCATCATCCTCATTTTATAAACAGGGAAATTGAGATTCAGAGTCACTAAGTTTTGCTGCATCACACAGCAAACAAATGATGAAAACCTAGTCAGTCTGACACCAAATCTTCATTCTTTTAGCTACAACTATCACCCTACAATAACATCTAGGAGCTACCATGATTAGCAGCTCAGACCCCAGGGTCAGGCTGCCTGGGTTCAAATTGCAACCTTCTTCATCTGTCAAATGAGGTGATAATAGTGCTACCCACTTTGTAGGGTTGTTGTGAGAATCAAATGAGGTTTATATCTGGAAAGTGTTGAGTGTCATGTGCAAGGAAACTGCTAGACAAGTTTTAATGATTATTACAATACCTATAGAGTGTGTACCTACTATGAGAAAATAACTGAATGCTTACTGTGTGCTGGGCATCTTCTAGAAGCTGTGGAACACACTGAAATGAAGGAGGGCTATGTAACTGGTTTACAGGACTTGATTGTCCGGGTGGAGAGTCAGAACAAAGTTTACTTCCAAGCCTTCAGATGCCCTCTGAAGTCTGTCAGAGGGGTCTGTTCTCAGGGGCCTGGTTCATGAGCCTGGGGCTGTGGGAAGTAGATGGGAGGCATGGACATAGTGGGAGCAGAGTTGCCCTGGCCGCAGATGTGGGAAAAGGCTCTGGCCCCAGAGAGCTGTTTGTGATCCCACTCACGTCCTTCTACTGGCTCTCTACCTCCTCTTCTGAGAAAAGGGAGTGTGCTCCTTATTCAGGAGACATCATGCTGTATTCACTAGACCTTGAGGAGTCAAGAGTGATGCCCCAGGGTTCACTTTTGAGGCCAATTTGGGTGTTCACATGGACCAGACTCCTAGCCTCCCCCACTCACCACCTCTGGTTCAACCAGAGAAGCTGCATGTTGTCTTTGCACGGAGCATTTGATGAAAGGACTCCATGTTTCAACAGTGTTGGGAAAGCCAGAGGACCAGTTAGTGTGTCAAGCTGCAATCTTGACCCATTAATGGTTCATGCAATTTATTAGGTTTATTATTTAGGGCAGCACTAGGTGATGCAACCAAAAAAACCAAAATGGAAATTAGAAGTTTATTTACCTCTGTCACATAGTCATCCAGGAACCCCAGAAGTGGCCCTCTCTTGGAATGGCATTTGTTATTTCTGCTCACATTCCATTGGTCAGAACTAGTCATATGACATTGGCCAAAAACAGAGGAATCTGGCATGTGTGGTTTCTATAGGCCAGCTATTTTCCAGGAATAGCTCTAAATTATGGAAGGGGAAATATGAATTTGTTGCTACCCAGTTGACCACCTCTATCTTGGGGTCATGCACACACACACACACACAGTCAAATATATACAGCAAATGTGAATATATGAGTTTTTTGTTTTTATTTTTTATTTTTTGAATATGCAGTTTTTAACATCAAATATTTCAATAAAAATGTGCACAGACAGAAACATAGATGGTGATAAAGCAAATGTGAGAGATTGCTACTTACTGATTGGTGAATCTTGGTGAGGGATACGTCAGCTCACTGTGCTATTCTTTCAATCTTTAGTAGGTTTGAAATTTTTCAAAGTAAAATGTTGTGGAAAATATAATTGTTAAAATTTGTTAGACTTATGGATAGAATAGAACAAGCTATACATAGAAAAAGATTTAATTTAAGCTTAGGGGCTTTGAATTGTAACTTAAATACAGGAGCCGGCTAAGTTTTTCTGTAATGGGCCAGATGGTAAATATTTGGGGCTTCTCAGGCCAGATAGAACTGTGGCAACCACTCAGCTCTGGTGTTGGATGACTTGACTGCATGAAAGTAGCCATAGGCAACGTGTAAATGAATGAATGTGGCTGTGTTCCAATAAAACCTTATTTACAAAAATAGGCAGTGGACCAGATTTGGCCAAGAGGTTTTAGTTTGATGACTCTTGCTTTAATATATGATTTTTAAAAAGCCTTTGAAGCACTATTTTTTAAAATTTTAAGCAGATATATTATTCCTGCTTAAAATATAATTAATTTAATTAAACAGTCTTTATTAGAAATTATAGATCAGCATGTCCCAGCTACCCGGGACCCTGAGTCTATTAATGTTCCCTTACTATGCTAGACAAAATAATTTTAGCACATTTGCTGTTCATATAATCAGCTGTGTTTTTTTTTTTTTAAAGATTTTATTTATTTATTCATGAGAGACAGAGAGAGAGAGAGGCAGAGACATAGGCAGAGGGAGAAGCAGGCTCCCTACAGGGAGCCTGATGCAGGACTCCATCCCAGGATCCCGGGATTATGCCCTGAGCTGAAAGCAGACACTCAACCACGGAGCCACCCAGGCATCCTTAATCAGCTGGGTTTTTTTTTTTTTTTTCCATTTCTTGCCTTTTCTTTGAATAAAAATGTACTATCTGGGGCCCCTGGGTGGCTCAGCTGTTTGAGCATCTGACTCTTGATTTCCACTGAGGTCGTGATCTCAGGGTCGTGAGATCAAGCCCCATGTCCTCTGTATCAGGGCTCCACACTCAGCAGGGAGTCTGCTTGAGAGTCTCTTTCTCCCTCCCCCTCTGCCCTCCCCCCATGTGTGCTCTCTCTCAAAATAAATAAATAAAGTCTTTAAGAAAAACATACCATGTTAAAAAAGAGTTTCACTGAAGTAGAACATTCACACAGACCAGAATATGAATTATAAATCACAATGGATAAGTCAAATTTCACAATGATCACATTTTGAAAAATGAAGTAGTCGAATAGACAACATCCTACCTTGTCTGTCTACTGCAGCGAGAATAAATTCTGCCTATGTGAAACTTTGGTTTCATTTATACATGTTTATGGATGTGTGTGTGGGGTTGTGATCATAGCAAAATTCTATAAAGTACTTATGGAGCTTTACACACACTAACTCCTTATCTTCACAATGACCCCCTGATGTAGATGATATTACTGATGTCCCTGTTTTATAAATGAGGGAATGGAGACACAGAGAGGTTGACTCACTCAGTGGAAGTGACACAGGCATTAAGAGGAAATGTTGAAGTTCCAAACCAGGCAGGCAGGCTTCAGAGTCTCTATTTTATAGGGTCATGGTCAAAATGGTTTCAAAGCCATGGACAGAATGTTCCCAAAGGTTCTTTATAGACCTAAAAATAGCGTCCTTCTCCTTAGGTGTACCCACAGGGTAGGGCTGATTTTAGGAGGACATGGACAAACATTTTAAAATCTTACTTACTTTATATTACTGTGTGTTAGAAAATTTTATAACCAGCATATTAAAGCACTAATATAAAATATACTTTTAAAGATTCATACATGTCTCTGGGCCATACATGGCCCATATCTGGGTCCATGTTCATTCATCTTCTAGTTCTGATTTATCACTTCAATAGTACTTACAATGGGCCAGGCATTGTTCTAAACAATTTTTTTTAAAGTTTTTATTGATTTATTCATTAGAGACACACAGAGAGAGGCAGAGACATAGGCAGAGGGAGAAGCAAGCTCCCTGCTGGAACCTGATGTGGGACTCGATCCCAGGATCCTGGGATCATGCTCTGAGCTGAAGACAGATGCTCAACCAGAGCCACCCAGGCATCTCTGAACTAAATAATTTATAACAATTACTTCCTTTAATTCTCACAACTGCCAATTGAGTTAGGTCCTGCTATCATACCCATTTCTCAGAAGGGCTAACCAAAGCCCAGAGATATGACTTACCCCAAACCACACGGACTACAAAGAGTCAGAGCTGGGATTCAAACCCAGGCATTGTATTAGGAAGGGCAATGCTAGCTGGTGTAATAAACAAACCCAAAATGTAAGATAGAAGAGTTTATCTCCTTCACTCAGGGATGTCAGCTCTTTCTCTTGTGGCTGGAAGAGGAGTTTTATTTTAACCACTGCACTCCACGGTGATAGGTTGCACTTTCTTTGTCATTTTGAGCTCCATGAATAATACCAGTTCTGCTTACCTCTCAGGATACCTCTGCAGGTACAACCAATGTTGTTGGATGTAAAGTGTTAGTATTATTGTTATGTTGACCAACACATACCTGATAGTGTTATTGTGAAGATTAACTGAGAGAATGCAGGGAAAACTCTTGGTTCATATACAGGACATTAGCCATGGATAACAGTAATGACAGCAATGTGGTTATATACAGGAAAACAATGAATATTGACTTACCTCCAAACTGGGACATAGTTACCTAGGATCTCTCCTATTAGCGAGTTAACATGTTACATCTAAGACTGAAAAATCAAGAAGTAGTAGTATAACCATGATATATAGAAAAAGAGAGGAAAACTAGCTAAAGGAGTTGCAAGTGGTTGCCTCTGGGTAGTGGGAATTAGATTCAGGAGAGAGAAGGTGGACAACTACTGTTACTGATTATCAGCTTTGTAAAAGTAGTTGCTTTTTTCCAACCGTACACCTGCACCTATGCAGCTTTGATTAAACTTTTGAAAAGAAAATTTAAATTAAAAAGGAAAAGAGAATAATGAAATGCTATTTCAAACACCCTTGAGTATACCTGAATAACAGAAAGCCCCAGAGGGGAAAAAGCAGAGTTAAAGTTACAGGAGAAATTTAGACTACAATTGTGTTCAAAATCCCTGCTGAACACGTTTTGGTACCTTTGTGTCACCCAAGTCTTTTTCCCTAACCTAAGAGGTTCCATGCACTCCGATTCTTGTCTGTCCTGCCCCTCTGCTGGTCTCTCCTGTCTTTGTCCCCTTTGCTTACTCTATTTCAGCCACAGTGACCCTTTTTTAACTATCTTTAAATCATGCTGAACATATTCCTGCCCCAGGGCCTTGATACTTGTCATTCCCTCTGCCTGGAACACCCTTTTCCCAGTTCTTCTCATAATGGATTTCTCCTTATAATCTGGGTCTGAGCTCAAAAGTTTCCCACTTGGAGTGGCCAGCCTTCCTTGACTGCCCAAATCTAAGACTGCCCCACCTCCACCCATCACTATCAATCCTCTTATCTTCTACAGTTCTGGAATTACAAATCTATCTCCTCCACTACAATGTAAGTTCCATTAGAGCAGGAAATCTGGCCTCTGTTGCCTTGCTAAATCCTCAGCATGTAGAAGAGTGCTTGGCACACAGTAGGAGCTCCATAAAAATTCATGGAATGAGCAAATACAGCCAGGGACAGCTGAGTTAGTATGCTGAGGGGCTGGATGGGCCAGTGGCATGGGGTGGAAGCTGCAGCCCCTGCCTGGGCTCTGCCCTGGGTAAACAGGCCTCCCTCTGCCCAGACAGCCACTGTTTGACAACTGTCTGCTGTGGGACCGGCCAAGCCTGGGCCGCCACACTGCCAAGGCCCCAGGATTCCCTGGGACAAGCAACCGAGGAGCCACACCTCAGGCAGAGCTTGTGAAGGAACAGGTTGAAAAGTTATCCAAACAGGCATAAGGAAGGGCGGAGTCTGTGGTGAGACACAGAGAGAACGGTTGGGCCCTTCCCTGGGCAGAGCCCAGAGAGGCTGGAGGAAGGCCCTGGCATACTCAGGGGGCAGTTTTCCTGGCGGGGCCTGGCCTCCAGACCAGGCCTCCAGGACCACTTCTAGTCCCAGCTCGGGTCCTGACTTGCAGACGGACCACAGGCACTTGCTTGTGGGGTCTCTGGGTCTGGGTCTCAGTTTCCTTCTCTGTAAATCAAGGCACTGTGGCAGGTCAGTGGTTTCCAAATTTAAACAAACAAAAAATGGCGGTAGTCTCTCTTCAAACAGAATTTTACCCCAAAGTCAATTCATAGGAAAGATACGATGGAGGCACTCGGTTTAAACCAAGTGTGGAGGTGCAAAAAGCCCCCCACACTGTAGCCCCCAGGCCCTTTGGAGTAGCTCCAGGGTAAAAACTACCAGGCTCCTTGGTCTCTGAGTTTCCTCAGTGCTGGGGAGTGGAAGAAGTATTGCCAGAGGGAACATCTAGACTCTTCTAATCAGAGATCCGAGCTTCAAAGCCCCACAGTGTGATCTCAGGCAATCTAATTCCACCTTTCTGAGCCTTGGTTCCCCGTCTCTAAATCTGGTATCATAAACGGTACCTCCCTCATGGTTTCCTGGTTCAGCATAGAACCGGGCACCTAGTCCATTTCTCAGTAAGGATAGTGAAAAAAAAAAAAAAATCAATGTTGGTCAGTAGGAGAAGTAGCAGAAATGACCAGAAGAGCCAGTTCTTTGTCTTTGCTATATGAGTAGGGAAAATATTTAACCACTCCGAACCTAGTTTGCTTCTCTGTAAAACATGGTCAAGGGTTTCATGGAGATCAGAGGTTGCAATCCAGCCCACCCAGTTTGGGGTTTTTTGAATATGATTTGAATTGACCCCTCACCTTTAAAAATCCCAACTTTCTGCTCCTTTCAAAAAAAAGCAAAAAAAAAAAAAAAAACAACAACAAAAAAAAACGGGAGGCTCTAGTAACACTGGTCCCCCAGAGCCATGAGGCAAGAATCGACTGGAAGAAGTTGGCCTGGGTGTGCTTTCTCTAACTTGCTGCAGTCCCCACCATTCCTTAATACCCCTACAATAAAGTTATGCTAATGAACATAAACCATTGTCCGCTGCCCTGGTCATCTTTCAGGGAAGTGTGAGATTGGCATATGTGCCATCTGCTCCATATACCATTGAGGGCAGTTGAGTTGGGGACCCCTGATTGCGAAGACCAAGGGAAAGCTCATTATTTGTGAGAGCACTCTCCTCTATTTCATAGATTTTTTTACCGTGGCTGTTGAAACTTTTCAAATTACATACGTGGCTCCCATTGTACTCCTGTTGAACAGTTGCTCTAGCCCCCTGGATGCCACAGCAGTGACCCAGGCCACTGCTAACTCATTGTCTCCATGTCCCACAGTGAAGAGACTGGTCCTAGCCAAACCTCTTGGGCTCGTGTCCCTGGCTGGCTCTTCTCTCCTCCCCACAATTATCTCCGGTGTCCCCACCCCTTGCTGCCTGCTTGTCCGTCTGGAGGACCCAGGCTCCAGGACTCCAGTCCTGTCTTGTAGAAGTCTCCACTTGGGAAATCTCACCTCCCAGCCCTCATCTGGCAGCCATTGTGTTTTCTTTATCAGACATTCACATAAAACAATAGTCAATTTGAAACTTAATTACACACCCATTCTTCTGTCTCCAGCCTGCCCAATTTACCCCAAATCCAGTGATTTTGGGGGTGGAGCTGGGGTGGGGAGAGGCTTATTTTTTCCCCTTTCTCCAGGGCAAGTCATAGTTTTCCCAGAGATAAGGGGGATCGGGTTGAGGGGGAGGGACATAGGTCCTTCTATGGCAAAGGCACAGACTTTGTTTTTGGAAGAGATAATGTCCACAGCCCCCCTGGGGGGATGAGAGAATCCTGAAGGACTCAGGGAGTAAGAGGGAAAAGGAATCTTGGCAGGAATGAAGAACCCCCTTCCAATGGAGAGGTCTTGTCTGGTAATGGCTTTCGAACCTGTTACAGAGTCAGGAAGACCTGGCTTAGAGCTATGCAAGCTGTATGCTTTGGATAGGTGACCTCCATGACCCTCAGTCTCCTCTGTAAAATGGGGATAAGGACAGACCTATCCTAGCACAGTGCTTTTGCACATCAGTGCTCCATAAATGCGAGGCTATCATCACACTTTTTGGGAAAAAGTCCACAGGGGCAAGGTGGGATCATTTTAATCATTTTTTATTTTGCTTCAGTGCATTTTCATGATTTTCCTACCATGAGTCTGCTTAAAAGAAACAAACAAACAAACAAAAAGTTAGTAGAGAGAGGAGGAATAAAATTAAGAGGAAATGTCATCCTAACACGGAGCTCCAATACAAGGTATTAGATCTGGAAATAGGTAAGAAATCTTAGAGTCTAAACTTCACACATACCCATGTTATATCTTAAACCAAAGCTCCAAGAGGAAACGTGATTTGGCCAGAGTCTACAGCAAGTTAGTGGCAGAGCCAGAACTAGAATGGAGACCAGGGAGGTCACCAGGTCAGACTTTCCCAAGGCCACTCAGACAAGACAGATTCTATTGTTAGTTGTTTGAAAAAGCTGGATTTTTCATTGGATTCATTTTTTTGTTTTAATGAGAAGTGAGATATTATTCTTAGTGTTGAAAGAAGTTGCGCTGATTTCATTACTGAGCACTTCTCAGAGCCCTTAACACATGACAGTGCCTTGGGCACTCCAAGAGAGGCCTCTAGAGTGCCCACAATGGTTCATCACAGAGCCCCTTAAAAAACATTAACACCCATGAAAGCTCTCCCCGCCCACAAGCAGAGAAATGCAATAGCTTAGATACACTCCTAGATTTAAAAAATAATAACTTTTTAGGTAGTTTTTAAAAGGATTTTATTTATTTATTCATGAGAGATGCAGAGAGAGAGGGGCAGAGACATAGGCAGAGGGAGAAGCAGGCTCCCAGTAGGGAGCCCAGTGTGGGACTCGATCCCAGGACCCCGGGATCACAACCTGAGCCAAAGGCAGACACTCAACTGCTGAGCCACCCAGGTGTCCCAGCTTTTTAGGTATTTTAAATCGTATGATTTTAAAAAATTACATTCAAATCGTCTGTTGCTAGTAGATAGAAAGCTATTTTTTTCATAATATCCTTCCTTTCTTTTAAGTTGGAAATATTGCAAACATGCAGAAAAGTATAGAGAACGACATTGTGAAACCGACATGCCCATCACTCAGTTTTGTGAAATCTTACTGCATGACCATTTTTTCATTGGATTCATTTTTTTTGTTTTAATGAGAAGTGAGATATTATTCTTAGTGTTGAAGGCTCCCTTGTACCTTTCCCTGATCCCATCACCCTGTCACCCTTCTTTTTATTTATTTATTTATTTATTTATTTATTTATTTATTTATTTATTTATTTTTCCTGTCACCCTTCTTGGAGGTGACCACTGTCAACTTGTGCTGTTTAGCGTAAAAAATATATACTATTATTCTGTAAATCCAAAAAATGTATTCTAATGGTATGTTGTCCGTATTCTTCAGCACCTTCCTTTTGTTCCTTCCTATAATAGCTTTTTGGATCTTCCCATGCATACACAAGTAGCACTGGGTCACTCACTGAAAATGCTGTGTCTGAACGTCCCAAGTATTGATTCTGGGTTTTGACAATGGAGTTATTTCCATTTCTTGCTACTTTGAACAATGCTACAAAGAACATTCTTATACCCAATGCTACAAAGAACATTCTTATACCTGTGGCTGCGGGTTTCTCTAGGATGACACGTAGGCATGGAATTTCTGGATCTCAGGCCTTGGGTGTTTTCACTTTGATGAGAGATTCGTAAACTGCTCCATCTTGCCCACCAACTAACCACTTCAATAACGCAGCGTCTAGGGGCACCTGGGTGGCTCAGTGGTTGAGCATCTGCCTGTGGCTCAGGTTGTGACCCCAGGGCCCTGGGATCGAGTCCCACATCAGGATCCCTGCAGGAGCCTACTTTTCCCTCTGCCTGTGTCTCTGCCTCTCATGAATAAATTAATAAAATCTTAATAAAACAAAACGCGGCGTCTAGGGTTTCTGGATGCTCCACATTCTCACTAGCACTTGATTCTGAGAGATGATGAATGTAATATGAGAATTTGTATTTACCCTTTAGAGAAAGAAAGGCTCTTTTTGTCATTTGAGTTTGTATTGGGAGTGTACTTGTTCATATCCTTTGCCCATTTTTCTGTTACATTATTCAACTTTTCTTATCATCTGAAGGAACTATCTATCATCTATCTATCTATCTATCTATCTATCTATCTATCTATCTATGATTTTCTTTTTAAGTAATCCCTTCACCCAATATGGGGCTCAAACTCACAACCCAGAGGTGGAAAGTCTCACGCTCCACCCAGGGGCCCCAGGCACTGTTTATTCTTGATCCAAATCCTGTTTCAGTTATATTAGCTGAAAATATCTTTGATAAGATTGCAGCTTGTCTTTTCACTTTCTTTAGAGTCTCTTTTGTTGTACAGAAGTTTAGAGTTATGCGGAAGTTACATTCTGGTTAAATTACAAATCAGGTCGTTAAATTTCCTAATCTTTTACTTTATGGTTTGTGCTTATTGCATCTTGTCCATAAAATCTTGCAGTACCCTGAGACCATAAAGTTATTATACTAAATATTTTCTTCAAGTTCTAAAGTTTTCTTTTTCTTTTTTAAAAATTTTTAAAAGGATTTTATTTATTTATTCATGAGAGACACAAAGAGAGAGAGAGGCAGAGACACAGGCAGAGGGAGACACAGCAGGCTCCATGCAGGGAGCCCGACGTGGGACTCCATCTCCAGGATCAGGCCCTGGGCTGAAGGCGGCACTAAACCGCTGAGCCACCAGGGCTGCCCCCTAAAGTTTTATTTTTCACATTTAGATGCTTATTCATAGGAATTGATTTTTGTGTGTGGTATGAAATAGAGACACCATTATATTTTTCTTCAGATGGATAACTAATTGGTCCCACACCATTTATTAAATAGGACTTTCTTTTTCTTTCTTTCTTTCTTTCTTTCTTTCTCTTTCTTTCTTTCTTTCTTTCTTTCTTTCTTTCTTTCTTTCTTTCTTTCTTTCTTCTTTCTTTCTTTCCTTCCTTCCTTCCTTCTTTCTTTCTCTTTCTTTCTTTCTTTCTTTCTTTCTTTCTTTCTTTCTTTCTTTCTTTCTTTCTTTCTTTCTTTCTTTCTTTCTTTCTTTCTTTCTTTCTTTCTTTCTTTCTTTTTCTTTCTTTCCAGACATCCTTTCTTGATTGGCATGCAATGCCATTTCTTTTTCTCTTCCATTTCCAAATATGCGTAGATCTGTTTCTAGGCTCTGTATACTGTTCCACTTACCTGTCTCTAATAGCCACAGTTAAGCAATAAAGAAAATTTTTTTTAACCCAAGTGAGTGAATCCACAATTTACTAAAATAAAAAGTTTAATTTTTAAAAAAGCCCCCAAAAGAAATGGTTGGAATTATTGATTAATATATTTCATTTAATCCAATACAATCCAATATTGGGTTATATATATATATATTGAATTATATATAGATTGGATTTTACATATATATATAATTTCAGTAATCATTTCAACATCTAGTCAATAAAAAACAATATTTTTTGTTCTTTTTTAATACATAGTTTTCAAAATATGATGTGTATTTTATACATACAATGCATCTTAATTTGAACCAGCCACATTTCCAATACTCAGTGGTCACATGTGGCTGGTAGGTAGCTACCATGTTTGACAGTGTACCTACAGCTTTCTATATTATACGGCATGTCTTTCTCATAGTATAGTTCTTTAAAAACCATCTTGTCTATTCTCATTATTCACTTATATAAATTTTAGGATAATGCTGAATAGGACAGAAAAAAGGTTTGGGACCAATGGTATATTTGTCTCCTTCACTGGATTTTAGTAAAAGCAACTACCATATTTTGAGTACTTGCAATTTGCCAAGTACTGTGCTAAGTGGCTTTGTACTATTGAGCTTTTAATTGAAACTCCATTGAATTTATTGATTAATTTGGGAAGAACTGACATCTCTACATAATAAATCCTTCTGCTATGAATATGACACACTGATTATATAGGTCTGCTTTTATGTTTTTTAATAAAGTTAGATCATTTCAATAATCCAAAGTCTTTTGTTAGATTCATTCTTAGATAATTTATAATCGTTACTGTAATTTTTAAAACAGAATCTTCTCATTTCTTGATGTTAGTGTACACAAACCAAATGCTTTTAATGTATTGAAAATGCTAAATTCTCTTATTGCATGTTTTTAATTTGTTTTATTGCATTGTTAGGGCCTCCAGTAAAATATCATATAGAAGCAGTAATAATGTGCATATCAGATAGGGTTTTAGTTTGTCAGTGAGTAGCTGAGGCACAAAATAATAATAGCTTGAACAAGATAGATTATTCCTCAGTTCTGTGGAAGTCCAGATGTAGAATATCTAAGGTTAGGATGGCAGCTCTTCCCCACAGCAGCCCTCAGGAATCTAGGCCCTTCAGCTTCTGCTCTTTCATCTCTGTGAGGTCTTCACCCTCATGGTCCAAGATGGCTGCCACAGCTCCAGCCACAAGTCCTCGTTACAGAAAGACCAAGCAAGGGGACAAAGGAGAAAAGGGAGTAAAAGTCCTGGTGCAGCTGTCCTTTAAGAAAAGATCCTGGAAGCTGCCACATTACATTTCTGATTGTATTTCATTTACCAAAACATATGTGTGTGGTTTCACCTAAGTTGACGTTAATCTTTTGGGAGGGCATCTATGTGAAATAGATGGAGGGCATCAAAGGAAAATGGAAGTTCTATTACAAAGGAAGATCAGGAGACTAGATGATATTGGACAATTCACAGCCTCTGCCAGTGGACAACCTTGTTTATTCTTCACTTTAAAGGGACTCTTTGACCTCTTTAAGCATGATATCTGCTTTGGATTTTTGGTAGGTAGCTTTTACGAGGTTTAAATTTTTTTTTTTTTTAAGTAAGCTAGAAATTTTGTCTGTTTTTCAAGTGGTGTTGAGTATTTTTAATTGCTTTTTGTGCACCTACTGAGAAAGTCACATTTTTCTCTCCCTAAATCTGCTAATTCGTAAATAAATATTCTCCAGAATGTTAAACCATTCTTGCATTCCTAGGATAAACCTAACTTGGTCATGATGCAATAGATATATATTTTATACATTGCTGAGACTTTAAAAATTGTGGTAAAATACAAAAAACATAAAATTTGCCACTTTAGCCATTCTTTATTGTACAATTCAGAGGCATTAAGTATATTCATACTGTTATGCAACCATCCCTTGAATTCTTTCATAGTCCCCTACTGAGTGTCTGTACCCATTAGAAAATAACCTTCCATGCCTCTCTTCTCCCCAGTTCTGGTAACCACCATTTTACTTTTTGTCTCTACAAATTTGGCTGTTCTAGGTTCCTCATTTAAATGGAACTTGTCATTTTGTGATTGGCTTACTTCATTTAGCATGAAGTCCTGAAGGTTCCTTCATGTTACAGCATATCAGAATTCCCTTCTTTTTAAAAGAAGGGAATAAGATTCCATTATATGTATATATCACATTTTTGGTTTGTGTGTACATCACATTTTGTTTGTTTTTCACAAACACATATTTGTTTGCTATCGGTCAATTGACACTTGGGTTGCTTCTACCTTTTGGCTGTTGTGAATAACATTGCTATGAAATGGGTATAAAACATCTTTCAGACCATGTTCTTAATTTTTTTGGGTGTATGCTGAGAAGTGGAATTACTGAATCATATGATAATTCTATTTTTAATTTTTTAAGGAATTGCTATATTGCTTTCCATGGTAGTTGAGTTATTTTATATTCCTACCAGCTGATCAAAAGGGTCCATATTTCTCCCTATCTCTGCCAACACTTGTTATTATCTGTTTTTTTTTTAATACTATCCATTCTAATGGGTATGAAGTGGTATCTCATTGTGGTTTTGCATTGATTTACATTTCACTAATGATTAGTAGTGGTACGAGCATCTTTTCATGTGTTTCTTGGTCATTTGTTTATCCTTGAGGAAATGTCTATTCACATCTTTTGCCCACTTTAAAATCTGGTTTTTGTTATTGTTGTTGAGTTGTAGGAATTTACATACTCTGGATATGAACCCCTTATCAGACACATGGTTTGCAAAGACTTTCTCCCATTCCAGCTATTGCCTTCTTACATTGTTATAGTGTTCTTTGGTGCACAAAGGTTGTTAATTTCAATGCAGTCCAATTAATCTATTTTTTCTTTTGTTTCCTGTGCTTTTGGTGTGGTATCCAAAGAAATCACTCCCAGATCCAGTGTCATGAATATTTTCTCCTATGTTTTCTTCTAAGAGTTTTAGAATTTATGTTTAGGTCTTGATCCATTTTGTGTTAGTATTTGCAAATGGTGTAAGTGGAGAGTCCAGTTTCATTTGTTTGCAGGTGGATCTCCAGTTTTTCCAACACGGATTTGGTTTTGTTCAAATTTTATTTAAGACTTCTGTACCTGGGAGATGCTACTGTGATTTAACCTTTGGTTAAATTTCATTATCCTTCCTGACAGGTGGTCACTTAGCTTGGGCTTGATGCTTCCAGTGACAAGACGCTCACAACTTAATAAAGCAGCTTCTCCCCTGGTAGAACTACTGTATCTAGCAGAAAAATCTTAATTTGTGGCAAAAACCTTCCTCTCTGGAGCATTCATTTGTTGGTCCTGGCCTGTTTTCTGGGGCTATAAGAAGAGATATGCATTCTTTCCCAAAGCAAAGTATTTTGACTTAAGTAACAGAAGTATATGATAGGGAACTATATGCCAGGTTATAAGGTTTATCACATTTATTCCATAAAGCAATTGATTAACAAGTCCTATCACTGATTCCCATTTTGCAGATGAAGCAAATAAGGCTTAAAGAGCATATGATTTTCACAAGTCAGTTATGTAAATGGCAGCACTGATATTTCAAAAGCAGTGGCCCTTAACACTAAAAAAAAAAAAAAAAAAAAAAAAGCAGTGGCCTTGATCACTCTGTCACTCTTCCCCATTCCTCATCCCCAGCAGCCAGCCCAGAACTCCTTTGGTTCTTTCTTTCTTTATTTATTCATGAGAGACGCAGAGACAGAAGCAGAGACAGAGGCAGAGGGAGAAGCAGGCTCCCTTTGGGGAGCCCGATGGGGGACTGGATCCCTGGACCTGGGATCATGCCCTGAGCCCAAGGCAGATGCTCAACCACTGAGTCACCCAGGCGCCCCTCCTTTGTTTCTTTAATTATTCTTCAAAAGACATGGTTTTCTCATCCTGCTTCATCCTATGACACAGGAGGTCTTCATATATTTTGCATATTAATTCCTTATCAGATATATGATTTGCAAATATTTTCTTCCATTCCATAAGTTGCCTTTTCATTTTGTTGATGGCTTCCTTTTATGGACAGAAGCTTTTTCGTTTGACATAGTCCCACCTGTTTATTTTTGTTGTCTTTGCTTTTGGTGTCACATGTATGGTCTTTAAGGGGAGGACACAGAGGACTTCTTAGCTCCTTTGACCTGAGCACTACCTCCTCCCTGATGTCACATGAAACCAGGTGAGAGGTGTGGGCAGCTGCTGCCGAGTGAAACCTCTAGAACTTAGTCATGTCATCTGTCACTAAGGCAGCTCTCCCCAGCCACACTGTCCAGATGATTTATTTTCAACCAATGTGGAGGATTTCTTATTCCTCTTCATGGAGTTCAAACATTTCTCAAATCCATGTGGATCTTGATCCTGCCATTATTTGATAGCTCACACCTGTGCAAAACTCACTGTGTGCCAGGCATAGTTCTAAGTCTTTTCTGTATATTAGCACGGATAATCCCCATAATATCCCAATGACATACATATCATTATCATCCCTATTTTGCCAATTAAAAAATAGTCACAGAACAGTTAAGTAACTCACCTAAGGTCACACAGTCAGTCTGTGGCAGAACCAGAACTCAAGCCCAGAAAGCCAGGCTCCAGATTTTGTGCTCTCAGCCTCTATACTGTGCTGCCTCCAAGCATCTGACAGTCTCAGCCAGCTTTTTTTTTTTTTTGGGGGGGGGGTTGTCCAAAAGGTTGCCACACACCTAGGGACCTCCTTTTTTTTTTTTTTTTTAAACAAAGAGACAATAGACCAAGGGCCAAAAGTCTTGAAAGGCAACAGTATTATATAATATAATGGTTTATTTCATTCTGCTTATTTCCCCATTGCTTTCTACTTATGATGCTAGTGTTTCATTTGGAAATAATCATTTCCTCTGAAAATAAATTTGAATTAAAGCAAGTGAGTTGATGTAAGAAAAATATTAAGTAATAGTACAGGTGGTTTTCAGATATGACAACAATCATAATGATCACAGGAAAATCAGTGATCTTTGGAAAGATCAGAGTCAGTCAAGTTAGGTGAGGCTGGGTTGCAGTGACAAAAAGTCCCAGTCTCATTGGCTTAACACTGCTGAGCATATTGATCACCTACAGTACCTGCCCATCAGAGGCCCACAGGGTGCACTCCTCATCCTGGTGACTCCATATCCACACTTGCTTCCACTATGACCCCAGCGCTGGCTCTTCAAGCTCCTGCCCAAGTGTGACACACCTCTTTCTGCTCTTGTTTCATTGGCCAGAACAAGCCATGTGGTCACATCTAACTTCAAAGGAAGCACGAAAGTGGTCATGTGCCTGAGATGAGAGAAGTAGAACTGTTGAGAACAGCCCACAGATAGGCTATGAATAAAGGAGCGGGTCTAGAAAGGTAGACTGAGTCACCTGATTAGTCAGACCACTATGACCAGCCTCCCCAAGTGGCCTTCATATCTGTTCTCAGACAAGGGACTCTGGTCTACCAACGAGAAGACAGTCTGACAACACTGTTCTGTTAAGCCAATACTGCTCCGAGGCAGCAACTCAAGCTTTCTTTTAGATGGGAGTGCTGTTGTTTCATAAGCAGTGTGGGCTGAACTGTGTGGTCTGGTTTTCTTTGTTCCCTGAAGGTAGATGCAGCAGTGTGGGCTTCCGCAGGGATAGGATTTGGTTTTGTCACTACTTTGAAAAGCTATGCAGAGAAGGGAATTGGAAAGGAGAGGATTTCAAGGATAGGGTCCAAAGGACTATTTTCCAGGTAAAGAAAAAAGAATGTGCTAAGATCCTGAGATGGAAAAACGAACAAATGAAAGGCCAGTGTGGCAGCAGCCACTGGGATTGGAGTGAGTGGAATAAAATGGAGTTGGAGATGTAAGGATAGAGACACAAGGTCATCAAGACCTCACAGTCTAGAGGAGTTTTGCATTGTACCAGTTTTATTATGAGTGCATGAGAAACCACAGAAGTTTCAGTAAGGTCTGATCTGATCAGACCTGTGAGGATCATCCCTGGCCCTTGGGTGAAGAGTGGGTGATAGGGGAGCCAGCACCTGCGAGAATAGAAGTGCAGAGACTTTTGCAGACCCGCAGAAATTACATTGACGTGGACCAGGTTGGCTGTGTGGGGATGACAACACGATGGAAATCTGAGATCCATTTGGAGGTGGCAAGAACTGGATTTCCTGATGATCCAGAAGGGATGGGAGGAAGAACACAAAGACAGTGACTCCCAGGGTTTGGGTTTGAATATCGGAGATGGGGATGGGGTGATGAACCACAACTGTAGGTGGGATTGCTATTGTTCTTTTTCAAAGGATGAGGAAAGGGGCGTGAGCGAACTGGCCTTCAAACCCTAGTGACTAAACTCCAATTCAGGTGTGTCTACTCCAAAGAGCATACTTTCCCCCACTCTCCCAGACAACTACCTTAATTTTTAGACTGGGGTGGGGGGTGGGGTATTTAATGCTTTTTTAATTTTAATTTTTTTTAATTTAATGCTTTTACTATCATTCAATATTAAAATACATAAACGCCCCCGAATGTAAATGCAGACTTCCAATGGGGCCGGCACGAAGCTTGGGAGCCTGCTTACAGGCGCCGGCGCGTGGGGAATACACGTTTCCTAGCTGCTGTGAGACGTGAGGAGTGTTAAAGCCCGACTCCCGGGTCGGGGCGGTCGCCCAGGGCGGGTGTGATGGGCGGGACGCGAGCGGGCTCGGCAGCAAACTCAGCGAGTCGTGATTGGTCGTCGGGCCTCCTCGGCCTGTGATTGGTGGGGTTGTAGCGCTACTTCCCCTCTGATTGGCTGAGCCCGCGAGGGAGCGGAGAAGTTGCCGAGCGCCAGTCCAGCGTTGGCCACTAGGTGGAGCTCGGGATGCGCAAAGCGAGGCGCTGCCGCGGGTCGGGGCCGCTTCCTCCCGGAGGCCCTCCGGTTCTGCGGCGGCGCTGCTCCTGCGCTGTGCCCTCAGGCCACGGCGGGGCGGGGTGGGGGACCGTGTTAGGACTCCCAGCTCCAGCGCTGGTGGCCGCGCTCCTCCGCACGGCCCCTTTGGCCCCTTCGTCTGGCTCCCAGCTCCGCAGAGGACTGTGGCTGAGCGAGGGTTGGGGTAGCGCGTTTGCGAGGGTTTGTGAAGGGCCGGATCCAAAATGCAAAATTGTGGGGTCTATGGGAGGAGACGCCGCCTCGCCCCTTCCGTCCACGGCGCCCTCGGGCCCCCGGAGCCCCCCTCTCTCCACCGCGCCCTTTCGGATCCTTAAAGGACTTTTGCAGAGGAGGGTCTCGCTGGAGCTTAGGACTGTGCCCTGCGGCTCGGGGCCACCAGCTCTCATCCCCAGGCCCTGGCGCGACCTGCTGTTTGATGGTCTTGCTACTGCACTTCATCACCATTTGAAATTCGAGTCTTTTAAAAAATGTATTTCCTTGCTTACTATCTGGCTATCACGCCTCCACACCAACATCCGAGCTCTGTGACGGAGGGAGGAGGGAGGCCCAGAGACACTCCACGGTGCCCAGTGACATGTGCATTTGTGCATTTGAGATAAACAACAACTTATTTTTTAAGTGTAAGTATGCTTCCTGCCTTATTTGGTACATATTTATACTAAAAATGCATTGTTTATCTTCAGTGTCATTGGCCACCCTGTATTCTTATTTGCTAAAACCGCAACCGAGCGGGGGCTGGCTCTTGCCTGTTGGCTTCACAGCTGTGGCTCCACACCAGCAGGGCAATGGGAGGTGGTGAATACATGGTAAATGATGGCGTGGATGAGTTCCTTCCTCTCTTCCCTCATCCGACTCGCCCATTATGTGAAGTTCCAGCTGGGGCCTGGGAATCGCACAGTAAATGGGACACAGTCCAATGGAGGAGGCAGGAGCCACCATTTGGTTACGCTGCGATGGTGTAAGGTGTTGGGGGCTGTGTGGGCACAGAGGAGGAGCCTGCAGGCCTGCAGGAGGAAGATGATGAAGATGGGACTTGGAGGGGGGGAAGGGGAGAAAAGAAAGGTGTGACAGCTGCTCTGGGCAGAAGGCCTGGCATGTGCAAAGGCCAGAGCCAAGGGGAGGCTGTGGGATTCTGAAAGCTGCCAGTGGCTGGGGGGGGGGGGGGGGGGGAGGCTGTCAGAAAGAGCTGAGGAGGGACACTCGTTCACTGAGCATCCCTACCCACCGATCAGGCACAGTGGCGATGCTTGGTTGGTATTATTGTGCCCATTGCACAGATGAGGGGACTGAGACTCAGAGAAATGAAATGCCTGGTCTGAGTTTACAGTCAGAGTGAGAAAAGCTGAGCTTCAAGCTCATGTTTGACAGACTCTGAAGCCTGTACTGTTCTGGAAAAGCTCCTGGGTTAAGGATTGGAACCCTAATTGGAGGATGAAGAAACAGCCTCAGAAAGGTGACAGGGCCATCACTGTGACTATGGCTCCTCCAACTTAATAGGAGAACACTGAGGTGGGATGAAGGGTATGGCTTGTCTCGAGCCCTCTGAGACGACGGGAGGGCCGGGGAGGACCCAGGAGTCGAGGCTGCTGTATTTCCTACTCCTGTTTGGGTTGGGTCTCCGGGACCCCCTTGCTGAGCCCTGTGGCTAATTCCTTGCATGGGTCCTGGGCGGGTCCACCGTTTCCATGGAGACCGCCTCCTCTCGTCCCTGAAATCTCATTGTGACCAGTATTAAGAGATTAACATTGCCTGGCAGCCCTCAAAGGGTACTGGGTGCCAGGGTGGCGGCAGGAGCCCCCTCAAGGATGAAGAGGTTGCTCACTGTGCGGGACCCCATAGCACCAGGAGGAGGATGTCAGACTGGGGCCAGGGCTTCCCCCAGCACCCCCCAGGTATGGTCCCGACTCCACTTCTACCTGGAGAGGAGGACGGGGTGGCGGAAGAGAGACATGGGACCAAGGGGAGGAGTCCAGATTTTGGAGCAGTTAGAGGCCTGGCGCCCTTAGCCCCCAACCCAGGAAGGCCCAGGGTCCTTGATGCCATTCTGATGGTGGCAGATCCAGGTGAGGAGAGCCTCACAGAGTCTTATAGCTAAAGACCAACTACCTAATCTTTGTTTTGCAGTTTAGGAAACTGAGGCACAGAGAAGGGAAGTGAGTGCTTGGCCAAAGTCAAGGAGTTAGTGAACAGAAGCAGGTGGACAATCCAGAGGCAGCCCTGAGGTTGCCTGAGCAGAAAACACTGGCAAAGATGGCACTGCTCCCTCCTCCTTGAATTCTAAATGCTCCTCCCTGACCTCCAGGAAGGGGGTCCCCTCAGTCTCCTTCCCCTGGGCCTGTCCCATTGGCCATGCTTCCCTCCCCTCCCTCCCGCTCCTCCTCCTGATCCTCCCTGCCTCTCCTGCACAGCCTGACTCTGGCACAGAGTTCCTGATAGGCTCCACTCCAAAGGAGGACATGGCCACCAGGTCCTAACTGTCCCCATCCAGGGGACATTTCCCGGCTGGGTCACCATCTGGATGACTTTAGACATTCTTTTGTTCCCCTCTGTTTCTTTGGGGTCCGACACAGTGAGGGCCCTGACAACCCACTCCCACCCTACCTGTTGCCAGGCCAGCTCCAGAGAGATTTAGGTCAGGCTCCAAAGCTCACTGGGCCAGGTTTCCTGGAAGGCCACATTGGGGCAGGGGATAAACACGGCTCTGGAGCCAGGTAGAGATAACTCAAACACTCAGCAATCTGGGCCTCAGTGTCCTCGCTGGTGAAGGGAGACAATAACCCTTCCTTCCTCAAAGCTTGTTCTCAATGCTGTGGAAGAGTGTGCGGCCTGCTATGAGAGACCAAAGCAAAGTGCAGAACAGTGTGTGGGGCAAGGGTGCTAAGACACGGCCTCCTATACTGCTGGGTTGGCAGGAAATGAGTGTGCAAGAGGCTAAGGAAGCGAGAGAAGTGGTGGCCTGTGGTGAGGAGGGGCAGTGGCCTGGTGGGCAGTGTGGGAGGGGACCAAGACCTCTCAACGTGCACCTTTTTGTTTTGTTTTGTTTTGCTTTTTGAGCCACGTGAATGTAGTACGGATTCAAAAAATAATAATTCAAAAATTTTAACGAAATAGGTAAAACATCAAGTGGTAATAATAATAATTGCACCTGCCTCAATAATATGAAAGGCATTCGGCCAAAGCTGAGAACAAAGTACGAGGACTTGACACAAAGAACAGAGAAAGCCTGCCTCTGAGTCTGAATTTTTGACCTGGAAAGGCCCTTTATTTTAAGCCAATCTCGTTTTGTCGGTAGCAAAATAATGGTCCTTGGTACCAAGAATCAGGAGCTCCCTGCATCCGGCCACAGTGCCAGGCGCTGTCTGAATATCATCTCACTGAATCGGGATTCTGTCTACCAGGAAGCTATCATCGTTCCCATGGGGGATGTTGGGGAAACTGAGCCTCACTGAAGTTGCAACTAGTGAGTCGCAGAACGGGGATGCATATCTAGGCCTTTCTAGCTCCCATAGTGTGTCTCAATCTTGGCTGCACATCAGAATCGCCTAGAGACTTTAACAAATATGGATGCCTAGCACCCAGCCACCCCAATCCCAAGATTTGATCATTGGTCTGTGATGGAGCCTGAGCATCAGTATTTTTTTAAAGGTCCCAGGTGATTCGGATTCACTATCAGATTTGAATCTCTGCTTTAAGCTAGACAACTTTTCTTTCTTTTTTTTTTTTGAAGATTTATTTATTTATTCATGATAGACATAGAGAAAGAGAGAGGCAGAGACACCGAAGGAGAAGCAGGCTCCATGCCGGAAGCCCGACGCAGGACTCGATCCCAGGACTCCAGGATCGCTCCCTGGGCCAAAGGCAGGCACCAAACCGCTGAGCCACCCAGGGATCCCCGCTAGACAATCTTTCAAACAGGAGACCAAAGCCAAGGAGGGAAATGACCTTGCCTAAGGTCACACAGTGGCTGGAAGCAATGCTGAGGCAGGGCTCTCATGGAGCCTTTGTGAAAATAAGAGGCGCTCTCTTCTGGGCAGATAAATCTCCATGGACACTTGCTTTGATAAATGGAACAGATTTCCACACTGATTCACTTTCTTGCACAAAGAACTTTTGTGCAGTGAGCAACCTGTACAACTGTATGCAGCAACCCTAGCCTGAGTCTCAGGACTCCCAAACACTACATCTCAGTGACCTTCAGGCAAATCCCTGGGGCCCTTCAGTACAAGGGGCAGGGGAAGGGGAGGGTGGGCAGGGAGACCCAGGTGGTTCCTGGGATAGGGGTTCATTCCTTACACCATGACCAAGGTCTGGGCCAGGCAGGGGCTTGCTATCATCCTTCAGGCCCCATAGGGGCTGAGTAGGCCCCATCTAACTCCGAAGGTCACTTGTGCAGATAAAGTCAGGAACATAACCAGGAGGGAGGAGGGACATAAACAGGGGGATGACAACAGCCTCAGCCCAGAAGTCACAAGCCACCTAGCAGGAGGCAGCCCTCAGGGAGGCCCTGCCCACACAGACCCAAGTCCTCCTGGCTTCCCCCCTGATCATTCTCCAGACCATCCACTCTACCCTAACTCTTGAGCTTTGTGGTCAGCGTCTCCCACAATGCCCTGCTCTCTGGCCAGAGCGGCTTCCCTGTCCTCCTGTCATCACCCACCACGTTGTCCGCTTCTGGATGTTCCCTCTGCCCAAGGATCCATCCCTGACCACCCCAGCCCAGAGACGTGCCCTCCTTCTCAGGGCCTCTCCAGCCCTCACAGTCCATGCACAAAGCCCACACGGGCCTCAGGATGGAGCCTATTTTGTCATCATCCTGGCCAACTTGCCTTGGGCACCGAGTGTCAGCCCTGGAAGGCCAGGGTGGCCCCGGGGTTGGGAGCACAGACTCTGGAGCCAGACCACTCAGGTTGGAATCCCCGCTCCTGTTCCTTATACGTTGAATGAGCTCAGACACACGGCCCAAACCTCTGTGCCTCGGGTCTGTAAAATGGTGCTAAAACTATTGCCTGCTTTGTTGATTGGTTGT
The DNA here is from genome assembly GCF_048164855.1 of Canis lupus baileyi. NCBI lineage: Eukaryota > Metazoa > Chordata > Mammalia > Carnivora > Canidae > Canis > Canis lupus. The sequence goes on from NC_132863.1 coordinate 33,931,696, forward strand.
AAGGATAATGCACTGACCCGTGTAAAGCCCCCCAAACAGCTGCATCAGCCCCAGTCGTGGCTGTCCGCGCTCCGCTTCATCCTCACAACCAGCCTGGGAGGTAGGTATTATTTTTCCCAATCACAGGTGAGGGAACAGATTCACGAGAGGTCCCGACTCAGGGAAGGGCCCTGCGTCTCTCTCTGTGGCCTGAGGCTTCCAGAGAGAGGACGTGGCCGAGGAGGTTCTAACCTGGAGCCTCTGGTTTACAGCTCAGGGCTGCTCCTCAGAGGGCCCGCAGGCCCCGGGCCGGGTGGATTCCCCAGGCTCTAGGTGGCTCTCGGCCACCCTGCTTCCAGCCAGCCAGGGGAAGGGGGTGCACGGCAGAGCAGGGCGGCTTGCTTACTCATGTCCAGAACACACCACTGAGTCCGGAGACGGCCCCTGTCTTCCTCAGGCTACCTGGAGACGCTAAACACCTGGGCAACCTCCTGTCCCTGGACCATCCTGCCCCCCTCCCCCCATCTGCATCGGGAGTGAGGGGCTGAGGCTGGCCCGGCACCCTTCCTGTCCTGTCATCAGCTCTGGCTCTACCTTTCAAAGGAAATGTTAAAAGGAGGACAGCAAAGAGGCGCCAGTGTGAGGTGGGGCCTGGGCATTGGTCCCTCAGCTCCTGGGAGCCTCGAATCTCATTTAAAGGCCGTGGGCGCACATCCTCCTAAGCACTCCCCGGGCTCTGACCATGCAGGATTCTAGAATCCCGTGCTCAAAGCTGCCGCTCTGCATCTCTGTTGTAAAGCCCCCCCCACCCCCCCAGCTGCCTTTATCTCTCTCTTTGGTAACAGAGCAAATTTGCTCAGGACCTAGAGCAGGGGCAACAAGCAGACTGTTGACTCTTGAGCAAAACCTACCCTTTGGAGAGCAGGAGAGGAGGCGCTGGATGTGCGTGGGGAGGCCAGCAGCCTCTTGCATAACCCGGGTGGCCTCCTGCCCACCCAGGCCTTTTCAGGGTTAGGGGTGAGGCAAACCGCAAACTCATGCCCAGTTAATTTTTTAAGGCAAAATCAACAGGCTCAGCAATGATTAGCAGGCAAGTAAGTTCGTCTTAATCGTGCTGAGGACAGGGAGGAAGGAGGCTTCTGGGGGCCCAAGGATGGGGCTGGGTTATCAGTTAACCACATGAATGTTGTTTCCTTCCAAATCCACTGGCCTTCAGCCCCGAGCTCCCTCATCTTCCTCTCGGAAGTCCTCCCGTGGCAACCCAGGGGCCATCAGCGACTGAGAGAACTAACGGTCTACCGTGCCGGGTCCCCAGGAGGCACCTGCCAGGGCTGGGATGAAGGACAGGAGTCCTCACAGGGCTTGAGGTCTTCTTTTGAAGGCAAAGCCCCTCTCCACCCAGCCTTCTACCGCTGTGCGGCCTTGAGCAGGTCCCTTCCACCCTCTGGGGCTCAGGGAGAGGCCTGAGGTCTGTGGCTCAACCTACAGCCAGCTGCCACTACCCTGGGGGCCTCAGTGTTTCCATCCACCGAATGGGTGGGTTGGCTGAGACACCCTTTTCAGTCTTGAGGTTCTGGGAGGTCATGACTGGATTAAGCCAATGTAGCCTTATCCAGGCAAGGAGGGTGGTATGGGCAGTGTTTTAGGAATTCAAGGGGGAGAGAAGATGCCCAGAACAGGGAAGGGGCCTACCTGTTTTCTGCTGTTGCCACCAGCAAGCGACAGATCCCAGCTCCAGGAAGAGAGCTGTCCTCTCAGATGGGAGGCAGGGGTCCCTGTGGGGTGAGGCTGCAACCGGCAAACCCTGGTTGGCCCAGGACCCTTCCCCTGGACTCCAGCACTGCCAAGGGAAACAGCAGGGCCACACCAGCCCCGGGGCCTGCTGGCTGCCTGGACTGGAGTTTGGTCAGTGGTTGGGGACCTATATTGTGAGAAAGTTTAGGACTTTGTCCACAAACTGGAATTTGAAATTTCAAAGGGGCGAAACTGGAGGGCCCTACCCCAGAGTGGAGATGGCTCTTGGCTTCTTTCCCCCACGACTTTTGTTCTTTGTCTTGATAAGTCCGGGTTCCCTGCACCACTCCCCAGGCGGTGGGGGCGGGGTGAGGAGAGACCAGAGATAGTGGGGTGGTAAGAGCCCAGAGGAAGCTGAGATGCCAGGCAGCCTCGGGTGGCCAGTGTCTGGAGGATGCCTCTGAACTTGCAGGTGACCAGGGACAGGCTCCTTGGCTCCTCAGATCCCTGAGCTCCGGACAGTAATGTGATGGAGTCCCCAGCTCCAGGGCTCCAGAACTCTGGTGTTCTTTCTGGAATTCCCAGAGGGAGGCAGTACATAGGGGGTGAAGCCCTTATTAAGCTCTGGAGTCAGCCTTGGGCTCAGATCACAGTCCCCCTTGTGTGGGCTTAGGCAAGTCCCTTCTTTCTCTGGGCCTTAGTTTTGTCATCTGTAAAGCAGAGTGGATAAGATGGGAAGAGTGGAAGGTTCTTAGCACCGGGCCTAGCACAGGCTCTCTCCAGAAACATTAGCCATTACTATAGTTTAAAAGGAAAATGAAGTGGTCCAGAGTGGCAGCGCTCTTAACCACTGTCCACACCAGAGGCTTGAGCACCCTGCCCACAGCTGGGTCTGTGGCAACCCCTCCCCACTGGCTGCCCTAAATGAGCCCTCCTGCCCTTCTAGAGGCCTCCATCTCTCCATCTATGCTATGAAGGAGCTGGACCTCTCCATGAGCTCTGAAGTCCTCTGTTATCTGCTAAGAGCCACCATATGTCAAGTGGGGTCAGATAGCCCATGGGGCAGGGCAGAGAGCAAAAGTGGCTGCTGAGCTGATGGCACCGAGGCAAGGGTTTGTCCATGGCTGGACAGGCCATCCCCAGGAGTTCTCCTGAGCAGGGGTCCTGATTGCCACCAATTGTATGACTAGTGGGTCAAGGAGTCAACCACCAGCGATGATAATTGCCCCTGTTGCACCAGATGCCTACACTTGGTCATTTAATGTCTACACCATCCCTGCAAAGAAGCTATCAACCCATTTATCTGATGCCAAAACCAAGGCTAGGAGGAGTGGAACTTGATGTCAGTTTTGGGAAGTTGGCAGCGCCTGGATTTTGACCTAGCTCCTTCTGATTTCAAGGCCTGTGGTTTACCCTCTTGAGTGGTGGGGGGGAGAGGGAATGGGGGGCTAACAACCCTTATATTATTTTATTTAACCTTCACGATAAACTACAAGTTAGGTTCATTTTGCAGAAGGAGAAACCAAGGCTTCAATAGAGTGACTTACTTGAGATCACAGAGCTAGTAGATCTTACAGGCGGTGTGTTGTTCATATGAGGGAATGTATCTAGAAGATACAGTTTGGGGTTGGCTGAGGGTGAAATAAATCATGTATATAATTAATTACGGAAGCTCATGTGTCAGTAGTTATAGTCCAAGAGTGGATAGATTTGCATACAGAGGAGGTTGTGATGTGTGGGACGTGGGCAGGGTATGGAACAGGTTTCCAGACTGTAACTCAGAAGCAGAGGATCATGCGTGTTGTGTGTTTGGTGAAGTGTTCATGTCATGCTTTATGTACTTGGTAGCTTGTCATATATGGACTGTCTACCTTGGTGGTTCTTATGTGTAATGGGTCCTGTGTGTGGCATGACATGACTCACCCCAGTTGACCATAGACTTTATTTAATTCAATCTAAAATGTCATCGATTGAGATTGAAAACTTGCTGTTTTTGTTACCAGCGAAACTCTGACACACCAATAATCACATCTCACTTTTGGTAACGAGAGCGTGTGCCTCTGAGAACTGACGAGACTCTAGGTGTGGAGGCCAAATATTGCTGGCTTGTGAGAGGAGTAGCTGTGTCTGGCCCATCACAGGTGCCAGACAGGTGGCAGGACCTGGGGCCAGCCCTCAGAGCTGTCCTTCCTCCTCTGTGTTTATCCCTTAGTCAGGTCTCTTGCCCAGCTGAGCTCTGTCTTGGCTACTGGAGCCAGAGTCAGATGTCCCCGAGTGGGCACGGGAGGGACCTGCCAGGAATTGAAGTCTCCTTCGGGCCTTTATCAAATCTCTAGATGCAGATTATGTGTGGGGGGCTCTGTCTTCCTCCCTCTCTGGGTTCTCCCTCCTTGGGGGGTCCTGTCCTGACCAACAGACAAGTGGGCCAAGATCTCCCCATTTTACAGATGTAGCACTTGAGGCCCCGAGAGAGATGTGATTTGAACAAAGTCATCCGAATAGTGACGGAGCTAGCTCCTAAGCCTGAGTCTCCTGACACCAAATCAAGTCTCTCTTCTCTTCCAGAACGATCACTTCCCTATCTCAGCCCTGGAGGGGTAGATGGAAGGGGACAGAACAAGGCTACCCAGGGCAGAGAAGGGACTTCTAATAATTGGAAGAATGAGGAGGATGCCTCTGCCCACCCTCGAACACACACCACCTCTCCCCCTGATTTACCCACAGAGAAACCCTGCCACCTATTTACTCATTCACTGATTCATTTCCTTTCACTAATTCACTGGCTCATTCCTCCATCCCCTCCATCACTAACTCACCCCCTCACCGCTTGCTAACCCGCTCACCAGCTTGCTCCAGCTGGCAGAGGAGGACAGGCTCCCAGGATCCCGAGTCTAGGCCCTTCTGCCCTTGCCCATGCTTTCTACGTCCTGCATTGCGACCTCACCTCCCAGGAACGCTCGTAGAAGGCAGGCAGGACCAGTAGCAGAACTTGCAGAAATCCTGAAGAATTGATTGCAAAGCATTAAACCAAACATGGGGACCTAAGTGAGGGGCCCCGTGCGACCGCTCAGGTGACAGGCCCACAAGGAAAGGCTCCTCCGAAGGAGGCGATGGGTGGAGAGAAGAGGGAGATAGAGACAGAATGGTGGGGGGAGGAGGCTTGGATGCTTGATAAGTGCTGCCTGATACCATCTCCTTTAATACTCGAGCCATCCTTTGAGGTCGATTATGCCTTTTACAGGGGAGGAAACTGAGTCTCTGAGAGGAGAATCATTGACCCAAAGTCATGATTTGGTAGGGGGTAGGCGCCTGAGTGTAATCCAGGTCTCTGGCTGTTGAGGGGGGCGGGGGAAGGAAGCTGGAGTCGGGATGGCAATGGGAGATGGTATCTGGCGGGCCCTGAGAAGCTGTGGGGGGCTGGTAGGGAGCAGGGGAGGAGAACCCCAGGTGAGTCCGTGCTGCCCCCCCCCCCCCCGGAAGGTGGGCAACTGGGAGTTCCCGGAAGGAGGATCTAGAAGATTGGTGTCTGGGGCCTGGGATTTAGGTCTTTAATTCATGTGCCACAAGGCAGCTTTCTCTCTTGCAAGAGCATTGAGGGTAGAAGCCAATGATTTGGGAAGTTACTGAGTCAGGGCATCTAGGCGGTGGGCTGTCAGTGTCTGAGCGCATCAGTTAGGATGCCTGACTTGGGGTGACCGTGACTCGACGGGGGGTGGCTGAGTCAGGGGTCAAGGGAGTGGCGGCGAGTTCGTGTGCCTGTCTTACAGAAATCCATAACTGGATGTCAGGGAATCGGGGCCCCAAGTGCTGTAATAGCACCCCCGTGTCCACCAGAAACCAACAAACAGCCAAATCCCGGCAGCCCCGCCCAGCCTATCCACCAGTGGGGGAGCCGATTAACCATTAACCCCCACCCCTCCCAGGCAGAGCCTCCACCCCTCCGCAGGGGCTAGGCCAGGACTCCCGGCAGATCCTCCCAGAGGACGGTTTGAAACGCAGGAAGGCAGAGAGGGCCCCTGGGAGGAGGCAGTGGGAGGGCGGAGGGCGGGGGCCAGGGCTCTGCCCCGAGCCTCTGGGGTGGTCATCCTGGGCAGGGCGAGCGGCTGAGGTGTGGAAGGGGAGGATGCGCCTCTCCAAAACCCTCGTCGACATGGACATGGCTGACTACAGTGCCGCGCTGGACCCAGCCTACACCACCCTTGAGTTCGAGAACGTGCAGGTGTTGACGATGGGCAATGGTAGGTGGGGGCGAGTGTGCCCAGGTGCGCCGCTCGGGAACAGGTATGCCAGACACGGGAGCAGATCTGTGGCACTCAGCTTTGGGCTGGGAGAAGAGTGATCGAAAACGGCAGGTCGGGCCTGTAGGCCAGTACAGGTGTCTCCAGGTGAAACAGGTGTGCTCAGGTACAGTGACCAGAGGCATTCTGGGTGAGGGGAGGCCTGCGTGGGCAGCTCTCCAGCTACAGTCGATCCCAGGTATTCTCCTGTCTGGCCGGGCTGGTCCCTGTTACCCCAAGGCTACTTCTGCTCAGCCTGTCCCTGGGAGCGGGCGGTGACATGATGGTGAACTCCCTCTTGGTGTCTGGCTCCAATAATTGGGCCCGACTAAGGCCCCTTCTTGAACCCTTTGGGCTTAGGTCCAGAGAGGTAGAAAGGTATGTTATGTCCTTAGAGATGCTGGATGGGGGCACAACTGGGTGTCTTTGGGACTTTCCTGGGGTGAACGCCCCACTTAGGATAAAATGGAATTCTTAGGGAAGTTTTGTTCAATGAGATGCCAATCAGCAGTGTGTGCTGTGGTGTCCCCATGGCCTCTCCTTGGAGTGCGCGCATGTTTCTGGGCACTAGTGTGTGGGTGGGGGGTGCTGTGTTGACAAACACGTATGTACCTTTGGGGATCATTTGCACGTCTGTGTTAGTTTGTCTGGGTGTGCCTGTTCTGTGTCACTTTCCATGCGTATTTGATTACCGTGTCTGTGTTGGTTGGTGTCCCCGGGGGTGCCTGTGTGTTTGTCTTGCTTATGTATGTGAGCAGCAGTGAGCGTGTGTACGTGTATCTGTGGATGTTCGCACACATGTGCTGTGCTGCGGAGGTGGATCTGTGTTGGTGCGCCCTCTGCCTTTTGGACATGTGTCCTAGATGGGCATTCTGTCCTGGGCCCCTGTTTATACCTGCTTGTGTATAGGCGTGCATTCCTGGACTGGGGAGTGATCAGTACTGTCCGGTAAACATGGTCATGAACACATGACGCGCAGGGGTTTGATACTGCCGTTTGCCAAAGGAGATTCACAGGAGCCACACGTCCATTTCTCTCTGCGCAGATTTTGTTGCCCACGTTGTGTCTCTCCCCAGGTTTATATATTTGCTCCCACATCACCAAGAGCTCATCTGAAGCAGGGGTGGGAGGTTCTCCTCCCCAAGGAGGTAGGGGCAGGGAGGAAGCCTGGAAGCCAGGTAGCTTCCAGAGGCCAGCCTCAGAGGAGAGGTGGGGGGCAGGTGGCCGAGGTCAGCCTGCCGCCTGCCTTCCTTCTGTGGCTCAGCCAAGGTCTGTAATGCTTGTGGTTAGTTTGGCTTAGTCAGAAAGATGTGACTGCCCTGCCCATGTCAGCCTCCTCACCTGGTGCTAACCTGCCCTTGCCACCCACTCACTGTGTGACCTTGGACACGTCATATCCCTTTTCTTAGCCTCTCTATCTTCTGCAGAATGGGTTTAATCACTTCAGGCCTGCTGGCTGGCCAGCTTTTTGGGGTGTCCATGTAAGGGAGTTGAGGGGAAAAGAAACAGGAAATGGTACACAAGATGCTTCTGTACTAGGCAGGGTGTCGTGTGACCCCACAGGGACATTATGTACTGTCACACTCCTGGCCACTGCCCAGCCCCAGACTACTCCCTGGGACCAGCCCCATCACCCCTGCAGAGCCTGCACCTCCCAGGAGTTGTGTGCGCCTGAGGTGGAGGCCACCGCTGGGCGTCCCATAGATAGGACAGCCTCCAACTGAGGAGCCAGAAAGATCTGGGCTCAGATTCTGGCATGGACCCTTCCTTCCTGTGTGAACTCCACAAGAGGTTTTCCTCTCTGAGCTTCTGTTTCCTTATCTGTCAAATGGGAATGAATAATAGCACCTGCCTCCCAGAGCTCACCAGAAGATTAAGTAAGATGAAGCACCTGGTACTCAGCCCTGGTAACTGGTCCTGGCCCCACGTGGGTCGTCTCCAGAACACTGGGCATCTGTAAGAAAGGTCTGCATTCTCCACTGGCATTGCCACCCCAGGAAGGGCAGCATGGGCCAGAATCATCCAGCACACCTGGGCTGTAAACCTGGCACCTCTACTCAACAGGAGTATGATGACCCTGGGCACATCACTGGTCCTCTCCGAGCTTTGGCATTCTCTCCTGGAGAATGGGACCTATCTGCTGAACACAGCAGTGAGGTGACACACTTGGCAGCACCCAGCCCCTTCTGCGCAGGATGTAGGAACGCCTGCCCCCAGCCTCCACCTGAATGGCCAGGAGTTGTGGGGTCATATCTCCCCCGGGGTTGAGGGAGGTGAGGCTGAGGGAGAAAGGGCACCAACATGGCTTAACAATTATCCCCATCTCCGGGAATAATTCACCAAGTGGAGGGGGCTGAGCTCTGGGCACCCTTAGGAATCCACGAGATGTCAGCCAGGCGACAGCAGAGATGAGATGCGACGGTGTCCGTTTATTCCTGGAGGCTGAACATCATCTGCTCCAGCGGTTTGATTCTGCAGAAAAGATTTTCTTTCGTGAATGTTGATACTGTGCTTTTTATGTACCGAGCATGTCATATACATTGATTCAGTGAATCCTCATAACAGTCTTAGGGGATTATTATGCTCCCTATTTCACATGCAAGGAAGCAAAGACATGGAGAAGTAAACTCCTACAGCTAACGTCACACGGCTAAGATGTGGGCAAACTCAGACTTAAGCTTGGCAGAAGGACTACAGAGTGTGTGCTCTTGACTGCAGCATGATGCCCCCTCCAGTTCTCAGTGGGGTGTTCCCTAGGAATTCAAGGTCGGAGTCATAGATATATGAAAACATGTGTGCATATGCCTGCATGGTGTGCATATGCACGCATTTTTCTGAGGAGATGGTCCATGGTGTTTATCATCTTCTCCAAGAGGTCTATCCTTGATGGAAGATCTACTTACAAAAGTATGGTTCAGCTACTGAAAGTTAAAAAAAAAAAAAAAAAAAGGCAAAAGGCAAACAACCAGACCAGTTGAACTGGTTGCCTTTTACAGGTAGGGACACTGAGGCCTAGGGGGACCTGAAGCAAGGAAAAGGAACTTGCCCAAGGTCACAGGTGAGTTAGGGGCAGCATCTGGACTAGCACCCAGGACCCTAAGCACCTCATCCACGATCTTTGCCACCTGCCTCTTATCACCCTTCTCATACAGATGCAAGCTTTTGCCTCTGAGACAGGTGGTATTTGAAAGATGCCCAGAACCTTGCCATGACCCTCCCAGGAGGACAAATGGGCCATTATGTGCGTCTTCCCATTCCCTGGGAGAGTTTTCGAGGCCTCTGGGTACATTGGGAAATGAGGGACAGGACCTGAGCAGGTTCTGAGCAGATGATAGGGGAATATTTGTCCCTTCCACGGCACCCTCTGCCCAGTCAGTTGGGGTCCCTAAGAGTCAGATGCATCCTAGTGGGTGGCCAGGTTCTCATTACTTCCCAGAGGAAACGGCCTTGCAGCCTCTACCATGGAGAAGCACACCCTCGCAAGGGACTCTGAAGCCATGTCACAACCATCACTAAGTAATAGATGCAAAATAGGAGTTCCAAAATGCCAAGGGACTTGCTCAAGGTCATTGAGGGAGTGGGAACAGCACCTGGGTCTGGATGAGGCTGAAGCCCTGTGGTGGAGATCCCCACAATGCTCATATTGGCTTCTGGATCTAAGCCATCAGGGGAGCAGAGCCTCTGGGAAGTGAATTCCTGCCTGTCCTGAGGTGTTACTCTTGTTTCCTCTGGTGCAGACACATCCCCATCCGAAGGTGCCAACCTCAACGCACCCAACAGCCTGGGGGTCAGCGCTCTGTGTGCCATCTGTGGGGACCGGGCCACAGGGAAACACTACGGTGCCTCGAGCTGTGACGGTTGCAAGGGCTTCTTCCGGAGGAGCGTGAGAAAGAACCACATGTACTCCTGCAGGTGAGGAGCCCCTGCTTGGAGCCCGATTTCTCTAGCTGGGAAATGGGTGCACTGAGGCTAATGATGTTCCCCAGAATCTATCTTCTCCCTGACTGGGTCCCAGAAGCATCTGCCTTCTGAGGCCTTTAAGCTTCCTCTGCTTTCTTGTGCCTCAGGGATCCTGATGGGAACATCCTCTCTAGGAGCCTCACTCATAAAGCTACCAACTGCCCTTTATTGAGCGTTTACTATATGCCAGATATACTGAGTCTTTGCGTGTATTTAACTGGCCCTACAAGCCCATCATTATTTTTCCTATTTATTTTTTTAAGATTTTATTTATTTATTCATGAGAAAGAGAGAGAGAGAGAGTGAGAGAGAGAGAGGGAGGCAGAGACACAGGTAGAGGGAGAAGCAGGCTCCATGTAGGGAGCCTGATGTGGGACTCGATCCTGGGACTCCAGGATCATGCTCTAGGCCGAAGGCAGGCGCTAAACCACTGAGCCATCCAGGGATCCCTATTTTTCCTATTTAGCAAATGAGGATCCATTTGGGATCAAGCTTCCTCTGAAGCTTCAGAGGATGGGGCCCATCCCCCTAACTTGGAGCTTTTCCTGGGGCCAATCTCTGATTCTTAGAGTCCATTGGGCCTTTCTACCTATCCCAAGGACTTTCCAAGGCTTCCTTTGACAACACCTCCCATTCTGAGTAACAACAATAATAAAATAATAGCACTCAGTTATGAGTAGTTGTCATTTACAGAATGATGCTGTGCCAAGTCCCATCCACATATTATCTCATTTCTACCCATCAACACGCCTCTGACATGGTTGCTGTAGATGAGGAAGCTGTGGCTTGGAAAGGGCCAGGAATCTGTCCAAGGTCATCCAACTTGAGTTAATGGCAGACCCATGTTGACGCTCAGGGTGCCACCCTTAACCACTGTGGGGTACTACTACTGCTTACAGTCCCCTCCAGAGAGTCACTTCTGTGGACCAAGTATGGACTCTGAGCCATAACCAGGAGCCTGCTATGGGCTCTGCACTTTCCTAGAATGTCGTAGAAAGAGTTGTCCCTGGTTCTCAAGGGGCTAGAGGTTCCAGCTCAGTTTTGCCATCAGGTTGCCATCCCAGACTTCGTGTCACCTCTCTGAGCCTCAGCAGGACAGGGCTAGAATTTTGGAGTCCATTGGGCCTTTCTCATGGTTAGCATGAGTCCTAAGGCAAGGAGGCAAGGAGGCTGGGAGTCAAGGCTGGGATGGCCAGGATTCCGTTCAGGCGGGCTGTCCCTTCTCCATCCAACCATCCATACCCTCCCCAGGTTTAGTCGGCAATGCGTCGTGGACAAAGACAAGAGGAACCAGTGTCGTTACTGCAGGCTAAAGAAGTGCTTCCGGGCTGGCATGAAGAAGGAAGGTGAGCCCCGGCCCCCCTTCCACCTCACTGCCCCACCCCCACCCATAGTCTGAGGACGTTTACAACTGGGGCCACACACTTTATGACTCGGTGACAGGCCCCAGGGTGAATGGCTAATGGCTGAGAGGAGGGAGGGCCTGGCAATCTGACCACAGGGAGGGGCTGGGCTTGGTCTTGAGAAAGAGATAAGCTCTCACTCTGGGCTACTCAGGTTCCCAGCCGCCACCACCACCATGGGCAGCCCAGTTGGGCGTTTGCTCTAATATACTGTTTCAAACAGGAAGAGAGCCGAGGATGACATTGCCGATGCCCCTGTGCCCACCACCTAGACTCAGCCAATGTGCACAGTGAGGTGTGGGTGGGGGGAGCTCTCTTCCTGAGCTTCCAGTCCCAGGGATAAGTGCCCCCCCTTCTGTAGTCTTCACTCTTGAGTATCGGGTGACCCCAAGTTTTCACGTTCTATGGCGTGGGAACAATGTGTCAGACTTGCCCTGGGTGGAGGCAGAGGGGAAGACCAGAGCACAATAGCTGTGAAGGTCTCCCCAGGCCTCCCTTCTTCTACCAGCAGATGCCAGCCACTGGGCTGGGCTTTGATAAGAGTGACCAGTGACGTGGCACCCTATGTGGCCACCACTATTGTCATTCCCTTTTTTCCTGGATGAGAGGACTGAGGTCCAGAGTAGTTCAGCAGCTTACCTGAGGCCCCACAGCTGGTCAAGACCTGAGGTCTGCACCCCGTGCCTCGGACTAGAGTTCACAACTATCTGGCACTACCTCAACAGTGCCTCCTTTATGACCTCCAGACCTCAGGAGATTTAAAATGTTTGCAGCCTGAGCTCAAGAAGCAGGAATCCTCCAACTACTCCATCTCCTGCTCCCCTCTGCTCACCTTCCCTGCTCTGGCCCCAGACCTTCACTCCTCACCCACAGCTGTGGCACACCAGCCCAGCCCTTGGTCTAGTCCTATTCAAACACCACCCCCCACACCCCACCCCATTTTGCCTGGCCCATCCCTAGGAATGTGTCTGTGGGTCATGCCCGCAGGGCCTTGCTTTGAGCTCACAAGTCCTGTAGGGGACTTGGACCCTGCTAACTTCAACGAAGCGCTGGGTGGGCTCCAAGGCCCCCTCCTGCTGCCAACTTCATAATGGTAGCGCCCAGATCGTGGGGGAGGGGGGTGAGAAGCCTCAGGTGAAGAAGGGGCTTTTTCAAAGCGCAAAGTCCCCTCCTCCTTTCAGTGGGGAATGAAAGTCCCCTTTCAGTGGGGTTGAGTCTTTCTCCTCCAAACTGGGTACCACTTTGCAGAATGAGAAAGGTGAGAAATGGGACTGTGACACACGTCTGAGCCACTGGAGGCAAGGAAGAGACTGAGAACCAGGGGCCTCACGCTCTGTGGGTCTCCCAGCCAGTGGTTTTATTCCCCAACAGCCTACGGTTTTGGATTCAAGAGCTGAATCTTCCATGGTAAAATTTCAGGCCTTGTGACAGACAGGCAGGGAAAGGATTGGCCGCCTTCCTAGGCTATATGTGGCCTGGTGCCCGCATGTGGTCAGTCTTTATATACGTCTCTTGCTTAACATCCAGAGTCATTGACACAAGTGTCAGTCACTTGGAAGACATTTCTTCTGGGCTCCAGTGTTCCCGTCTATAAAATGAGGAGGAGACAATGGTGCCTTCCAGCTCTGAGTCCAGCTATGCACTCACAGATTTACCTGACCCCACGGGGACATGTGGACATGTGTGTCTGTTCCCTGGTCCTGCCCCCGAGCTGCCAAGGAGGCAGCAGACCCATATCCTGGCTCCTGCAAGGGGACAAAGAGCCCCAGACCAGTCTGCCTTAGTGTAGCCTTGAAAATAGCCTGCGTTTCTTGGCTCAGGGAAGGAGGCTTTATGCCAGGAGGATAGGAGCATTGGCTGATGGCAAGTGAGTGTGAGCTAGTAAGTGTTCCTGATTTGCATGCCTCAGGCAACCTGAAGATCATGGCACCAGCAGTCACTTGGTTGCTTCCAGAATAGGTCAGGGCGGCAGGGTGTTCAGTTGCCATGGAGGGCAAGCTCTGGGAAGAAAGAATATTACCAGTTCTGCGGAAGTCTTGTAGTCTCAACACCCCTCATCAGCCTGGTGGCAAGTCCCTAAAGCCAAGAGAGATTTCTCGGTGGAAGCCTCTATGATCCGGAGAGTTGAGACAAGTTTTCATTTCTCTTCTTTGATAGCCTTAGGATTCAGGAATTGAAACCAAGAAGTGGTCCCCAACGACAGGAAGGCCTGTGCTGCCAGCAGGATTTATGGGCTGGCCGGGTGGAGGCAAGGTCACCAAATCGACCCCCTCCCTACTTTACAGATGGGGAAATTGAAGCCAGACAGGCGACATGATTGGGTGGAGTCAGGACTAGGACTCAGGCTCCCCCGAGCTGGGCACACACCAGCTGAAACTGGGAGGGCTCGGCTTGGAGGCATCTTTTCTGGTCTAGATTCCTGAAACTTCCTCCTGACCACGGCAAAGGGCTCCAGGTCCCACAGGCCTGTGAGTCTCAGCCAGGAGATTCCACAGTGGCCCGGAGTGGGTTCCCTGGAAGGAAAGACTCTGGGGGTCAGTGGGCCCAACTGCGGGTCTTGAGTTCTCTCCTCTAACCTGAGATGACATTTACCTGGGGCTTGGCTGGCAGACCCGGGACAAATGCCCAGCCCCTGGACAGAAGCCTACCCAGGAAGCAGAGCCCAAGGGTGCAGCAGGTACAGGCTGGCGGTGGGCCAGGGACAGTCTGATGGGCCCTTCCTCAGAACCCTGGCCCACCCCCCCATGGGCCCCGTCCAGGGGTTCTCTGGGAAGACAGGCTTGTCCTCCTCTCTGCCTCTGGCCAGGTCGGTTAATATTCAATAGAAGTTACATTAGGTCCCCGACCCTGCTAATACTGAGCAAACATTTGGAAAACATCATTCCGTGACTGAGCTCGCGCTGGGCACTGATAACACCGGCTAACCTTGGGGAAGCCCAATCCGCAGCTGCTGACAGCAGCCCTTTTATTGGGCCCGCCTCCCCTCGGCGCCCTGGTGGGTGCGGGCCCTGGCAACCAGGGAGGGGTGTCGGCGGGCAGGGCTGCCACGTGCACTGGGGAGCGGTCGGGGGCTGGCCCTGTCCCGGCTGGTGGGTCTCAGGAGAGATCCCTGACCTCGGGACCCACTCACGCCAGGGCTCGGTTTAGACTGTCTGGCTTTCATTTTCTGATTTCAGCAAGGTGTGAAATCATGAGAAAGCTGAGTGGCTGCCCTGTGGATGTGCCATCGAGAAACAGGGCCTCAGGCCCACCTGGGAATCAGAGCTTCTTTCATGCACGCAGCAGACATTTCTTGAGCACCTACTGTGTGCCCAGCTCCCTTCTAGTCGCTGGGGCTACAGCAGTGAGCAGAAACGGAGTTCTAGGTTTCTGGAGCATTCCTTCCCATCGGAAGACAGAGAGGAAAAGAATGAACAAGAGATTCTATGATAAGGGCCCAGAAGAAAAGGAAAGCAGGATAAATCGGGGGCAGAGCACAAGGGAGGGAATGCTGCATCAGGCAGGGTGGTCAGAGGGCCTGACTCTGAGCAGGTGCCGTCTGCGTGGAGCCAGGCCGAGTGAAGAAGCAGCTAAGCGGTGGGGGGAGCAGACCTCCCAGCAGTGGAGCAGTGGTAGTTTGGGGGACAGAGTGGGATGAGACAGGAAGGCCCATGGTGAGGGGTTGTGATGTCACTCAGCATGAGATGGGGCCTCCCTGGTCTTGAGCAGTGGGGGGATGTGACTTCGATCAGTTTTAGCAGGTCCCGTTGTCTTCAGAGAGCTGCCAAGACGGTCAGGGCGAGGCCAGAAGCAAGGAGCCTGGCAGTTCCTGCGAAGAGGCAGCGGGGCCCAGCCCGGAGTTGGGGGGGGGGATTCCAGACAGCAGGTGGACGTGAGCAGGGGTGGCCCCTGAGAGAGAGAGGGGCATGCTTGTAGGCGGGGAAACAGGCCCTGAGAGAGGATGTGATTCGTACCAGCACACGGAGAGCGAGTGGCCAGTTCCAGACAGGTACCCCGGGCTCGTGCTGCCTCGCCCTCCCTCCTACCGGCCTCAGCAAAGCCTCGTCCCACAGTGAGGCCTCTTGGACTCCAGGAGACGGGGCCAGGGCAGCAGAAAGTCCGTCTTATATCTTAGGCCAGGACTGACGTGGACGGGGATGCACAGGCAGGAGTGGGGCCCTAGTAGGTGGAGGCCTGCAGCTCTGAGCTCCTGGGGGAGAGCCCGAAGCAGGGCAGGAGGGAGCTGGGGCTTTTTCTTGCTGTCTCTGAGAGGGTTGGCCCAGAGCAGATGCAGCTCCTGCTGATGGATGAGTGTCAGGGCAGGTGGGACCTCCAGATCCCCTTCTCCGGGCCTTCTGTCTCCTGTTCAGGAACACCCGGGCCAGATCTGTGTCACCCAGAGCAGTTCATTTTGCTTGTTTTACACACTTTCATCTAGAACAAAAGGGACCCTTTTCCAAAACAGAACTTAAGAATCTGTCATCTAGACAGATCTCTTACTCAATACTCAAGACCCATCTTGAACCCTCTGCCAAGGCATCACTGTGTTGCGTCCCTCCAGGGACAGGTGGATCACTCCTGCTGCACCCCACTGTGTTGAGGGCAGTTCTGGTGCTTAGAAGGTTCCTCCATGCCCTGGGTCGTAATCCATCTCCCCTTAGTCCTACGTCCAGGCTCTGCCCCCCTGAACTGTACCCCCCCACACTCCCACCTCCAAACGTGTTTCCTTTACTCCAGATCAGCCCTGCAGTACTCCTTGTGGGTCAGACTCTCTCCCCTCACACCTCATCCACTCCTCAGCAGTCAGGAAGGGAGCAGTCTCCCCTCCCTTCCACTCCATCCCTGTCCTCCCTCCTCACCTCTCTCTGCCTCCTCACAGCTGTGCAAAATGAGCGGGACCGGATCAGCACTCGCCGGTCAAGCTATGAGGACAGCAGCCTGCCCTCCATCAATGCATTGCTGCAGGCCGAGGTCCTGTCCCAGCAGGTATCGGGATGACCCTCTACCCACCTGGCGATCCCCCACACCAGAGAGGGGTCTCACCTCCACCCCTGTCCTCCCTAGCCAGGCCCTAGAGCAACAGCTGGAGGGGCCCTGGGATATCACAGAAGGGAAACTGAGCCAGCTTAGTACCAAAGACAGTACTTGAACCCAGGTCTAGCACTCTGTGGCACTTTCTAGTTCATCCTTTTGCATGCATCTGCAGGCCCAGCAGAGCTTGCTTCCATTGAGGGCCTGAGATCAGTTTAGCCCCGAGAGAAAAGATTAGTGGACAAGCATACAGATTGTCCCCATAAATTGGGGACCGCCCCACAAAGAGGGGCTCAGGCTATCCCTTGCTATGTGATCTTGGGCGAGTCACAGCACCTCTCTGGGTTGTGGTTTCTTCACCTGTCAGACAAGAATGATGATTTATCCCCCTGCTTCTCCTATAAGGCTGAGGGGTTCTTGGGGTTCTAAGGAGCTAGGAGAGGAGGAGGTGGGTGCAGAAAGCAGGTGGAGGCCCAGGGGGAGCCTTCTTTCCTCATATCTGCCTTCTTTGGCATCATTTCTTCTCTTCATTTGCCCCTGAGCTTCCTCCTGAACTGGGAGGCATCCACAGTCCATCTCCCCTTTTCCAGACAGGGAAACTACTGGGGGCGGGGGGGCTCTGTGCAGGGGACAGAGACTGTAAGGAGGGCCTGGCCATCCCCAGCATTGTCCTTCACTCCCCCCAGATCACCTCCCCTGTCTCTGGGATCAACGGAGACATTCGGGCGAAGAAGATCGCCAGCATCGCAGACGTGTGTGAGTCCATGAAGGAGCAGCTGCTGGTGCTCGTTGAGTGGGCCAAGTACATTCCTGCTTTCTGTGAGCTCCCGCTGGATGACCAGGTGAGAGAAGACATGGTCTGCAGGCAGGGGGAGCACTGGGCAGGTGGGTCCTGCGGCCCACTTAGGGTACAGCCTTGGATTGATTTGATTTGATTTAACAGAACACACATGGAGCTCATGTGTGCCCAGAGATTTTAAATCACTATTCAAATATTAACTCATTTAATCCAGCCAGCAGCCCTATGAGTTAGGTGCTATTGTCATTCCCATCTTACAGGTGATGCAATTGGGGCGCAGAGAGGTTAAGTAACTTGCTCAAGGTCACACAGCTAGTATCCAGCACAGCTGGGATTAGAACACTGTGCATACAAGTGTACTTTGATCGGCAAGCTCCAAAGTCCAGGCACCCAGCCACTGCACTCCTGCACCACACAGCTCTCCTTGAGGCATGTTGACAGGGACCCCTGAGCCAGGGATCATTAGATTTGAGTTTGAGCCTTGGTTCTGAGACTGAAATTGCTTCCTCTCCCCGAGCCTCTGTTTTCTTATCTGTAAAGTGGGAATTAAAATATCTGTTTCAGAAAAAATGAAGGACATCACCATTTGAAATGCATTAATCATCTAATAGAGCACCGACATTGTGGCCCAGGCCACAGCTGGCCTCCCTAAATGTCACTTTCACTCTTGTATCCCACCAAGATGGTTTGACTCTGCATTTTATTTCCCAAAGTATCTTCTTTGGAATCAAAAAACGTCCTGGGGACAGGGAAAGAGACTGGGGCAACGGAGGTGCACGTTTGAGGACAGATAAGTTTCCAAGATACTGCAAATGATCACTCCTGACCAGGCACCTCGTAGGCCTCTCCTGTCTGGCAAAGGGTTGCTGGACTGGGTCACCCTCTCAGCTCAGATGGAAGCTCAGGGGCGCTGATGGACAGCACCCCAGACCCATCAGTGCCTTTGAACATGTACACAACACCCTGGTGATGTATATTAGACAATTCAGGTTTCTTCCTTCAGGCCAGGAAGCTGCTGAACTTTGTGGGACCCAGGGCTTCTCAAACTCCGGTAACCCCCAGACTCTTTTGGAACACCTGTTGGCATCCTATGGTGGTGCATGCTGTGGAAACGCTGGTTTGGTTGGTCCCTCTCACTGGTTTGGCTGGTCCCTGGATCAGAGGCTTTGTCCTATGGATCCTTCGCTGCTTTGGGAGGGATGACAGGCCGGGGATGTCAGCCAAGCTGCCCCTGCCTTTCCCCTTGCTCCTTGTGTCCTGGCCCTGGTCTCCTCTGCTGGAGAGTCTGTATTAATATTTAATCCCTTCTGTTCCTTCCCAGGGGCTCAGCAGGGCAATAAGATACCCCCAAGCTGAGCAATTGTTAACCTCAATTTCCCACCCAAACCTCCCTGGCTGGGGCTCAGAGCATTCTTAGAGAGCAGTGATGGGTGGCCAGCAACACAGGGCAATCATTAACACCCCCACCCCGCCTGTCCACCCCTGGAATAGCCGCCATGTCAGGAGGGTTCCCAGCTCCCCATTCATGGTGTATAAGGAGCCCATCTTGCCCAAGATAGTTGCCCCAGAAACCATCTTCCAAGTTTGTTTGATTCTTGATTTGTTTTGGGCCTCACCTCCATCCATGGAAACCTAGGAGGCTGAGTAGCATCGAATAAAAGGGCTGAGGTCTAGAGAGGGAAAGGGATCCACCCCAGGTGGCAGAGCAAGGCAGCCACAGGTGGGGATTTGGTTCCCAGGCTTCTGCCCCTGGGTTTGAGATGAAAGCCCTCCCACAGTGCCTGGTGAGTGGGAAGTGCTCAGCATTAAGTGTCCTTGGCCTCGCTTGTCCTGGTCATGGAAAGTGGTCTCTCATCTGCAAGGCTCTTTGCCATTCTCCTCTTTCTTGTCATCCTCACAAGGTATAACCTGGGGAGAATAGATGAAGGGCAGGTGACTGCCCAGGAGGGGCTGGATCTGGAGAGAGAGTTAATGAGTTTGTCCATTCATTCATTTATCTTTTTTTTTTCATTCATTTATCTATTCACCCATTCCTTCCTTTCTTCATTCAAATAAATATTTACTGAATGTTTACTATATGCCAACTACCTTTCGTGCCCTCGACAATGTCTCCTCCTTAGAGAGACATCTAATGTAGCCCCTCTTGTCCCGTTGCTCTTTATTCCATGACTCTCATCCCCCTCCTTTCCTCTCTCCATCCCTCCTTCTAATGCTTCCTTCCTAAGAAGTGTCTGTCACCTAGTAGCCGCTTAACATTTGACGACCAAAAGAATGAACAATCAGATGAATAGAATGAACAAAAGCACTTCTACTTCCTAGGTTAGCCTGCCAAAAGATCTCCAAAATTCTCTCACCCGATGTTGCAGACAGGATCCTTGAGGCTACCGGTCTGCTACTACTTTTCACCAGCTGCTATGTTTGCCATCCTTTGGCCTGATGCAAGCACCAAAGATGATGGTTCAGAAAGGACAGACAGTGTCATCCTGGCTGGGCCCCTGCCTGGGACTTCAGGCTGCCAAAGCCACTTTGTCTTCTCTGCAGGGAAGGGATACGTCAAGCTCATCCCTTGCCAAGGACCAGCGCTCATACCTTGGCCTTGGAAACCAACATCCATGTTCAAATTCTTGGAATTAGCTCTCCAAACCCTAGAATCTTAAAATGTCAAGTGAGCAGGTGCCCTGGAGACCTTCCAGAGCAATGATTTCCCAGACCCAACTGCACATCAGAATCAACTGGGGAGCTTATGAAATGCAGATCCTTGGGCCCACCTCTGTACACACAGACTCAGAATCTTTCGGAGCAGGGCCTAAGAATCTGCATTTTATAAAGTACTCTTCATAATCTTCTGTAGCTGGTGGCCCATGGGTAGGAATTCAAGGCCACAGTTTTATTTATTTATTTTAAAGATTTTATTTATTTATTCATGAAAGACACAGAGAGAGAGGTAGAGACACAGGCAGAGGGAGAAGCAGGCTCCCTGTAGGGAGCCTGATGTGGGACTTGATCCCCCTGTCTCCAGGATCTTGCTCCGGGCTGAAGGTGGCGCTAAACCACTTGGCCACCAGGGCTGCCCGAGGCCACAGATTTAGAACTTTCTGGCTCATAGACTCTTTTGAGAGTCTGATGAAAGGCGTTGAACCTCTGCTAAAAAAAAATACACTGAGAATGTTGTTAAGTTTCATTAGGCACAGAAATGAGGCCCAGAGGGAAGAAGCAACTTGCCCAAGGATGTAGCAGTTCACAGATAAAGTGAGCTCGGAGTAAATGTTCTTTGCCCTTCCAGGTTCCTGCTGAATCTTTTCCAGGTTTTATTGATTATGGGAGGAAGGCAGCAGTTTTCTGATGCCCATTTTATTGATCAGGCAGGTAAAGGCAAGGGAGGCATTAAGCCGACTTGTCCAAGGTTGGCTAGGAGCAACTTCCCAGGGGGTGCAGACACCTTTGCAGGGATGCAGCTGCTGGACACCATCCCTTCTCTATTCCAGGTGGCCCTGCTCAGAGCCCATGCCGGTGAGCACCTGTTACTCGGAGCCACCAAGCGATCCATGGTGTTCAAGGATGTTCTGCTTCTAGGTAAGGAGCCTGCCTGCCCCAGCCAGGGCTCCGAGGAGGGCATGCCCCAGGGGAGATGCACCCAGGCACAGGAGATTTCCAAGGTGGCATGCAGGGAAGAGGGAGAGAGATCAAGAATGGCCATTCTCAGTGCTCCCAACTGGATCCTCTCCTCAGATGCAAGGAAATGTGGATGCAAGGAATGGAAATTCTCTAGCATTACAGTTAGAGCACAGTTGGGGTTATCCATGGAATTGTCCGTGCACTCTAGTCTGCTTTCTGGAGCAGGGGCAAGAGGCCACCAGGAGAGGCACAACCTCCCCCCCCCAGCCTATGTCATTTATGCTTCCATGGCATGTTTATGTATTATTTTAAATGCTTATAGATGGGCAGCCCGGGTGGCTCAGCGGTTTGTGTCGCCTTCAGCCCAGGGTGTGGTCTTGGAGACCTGGGATTGAGTCCCACATCAGGCTCTCAGGCTCCCTGCTTGGAATGGAGCCTGCTTCTCCCTCTGCCTGTCTCACGCTCTCTATCTCTCCTCTCACGAATAAATAAGTAAAAATCTTTAAAAAGAATAAATGCTTATAGAGATCACACTACGGGCCAGATACTAGTCTGAGTACTTTGCAAACATTACTCTTTTAATATAACAACCCTATGAGGTAAGCTCTATTATTTATCCCCATTTTACAGATGAAAAGATTGAGGCACAGAAAGCAATTTATCCAAATATATATGGTTAGTTATGGTAGAACTGGATTTCTTTTCTTTTCTTTTCTTTTTTTTTAGAACTGGATTTCAACCCCAGGCAGTCTAGTTCTAGAATCTGAGCCTTTAACCTTGATGCACTGGTGCCTCCCAAGTGGCCCTTGAATGTCACTAGTCTTACAGGTTGTATTAGAGAACGGGTTGTGAAAGGTTCCTAGAAAACCAGACTCCAGGCCCAGTCCAATGACTTCAAGCAACTCATTCCTTTAGTCTGGGCTCCATTTCCTCATCTGAAAAATGGGCATGACAATCCCCATGGGGCCCTCTCCCATGGGCACCAGTGGCATTGCAACTGCAAAGGGCAGGGCCTGTCCAAAGCTGGGGAGAAGAGTACATCCAAGATGGCATTGTCATCCCCTTTCCTTCCCAACCCACCCAGGCAATGACTACATCGTCCCTCGCCACTGCCCAGAGCTGGCCGAAATGAGCCGGGTGTCCATGCGCATCCTCGACGAGTTGGTGCTGCCCTTCCAGGAGCTACAGATCGATGACAATGAGTATGCCTGCCTCAAAGCCATCATCTTCTTTGACCCAGGTACAGTCTACACCCCTCACCCACCCCTGATGCTCCAGACCCTCTGTCAAACTTCTCCTACTGGGTTAAGTACCCTGCATTCCCAGGCTCAACTGGGAGAGGCCGTTTGTGTGAGCTACTTAACAGATGAGGAAGACCTAGGTTCAGAGGGATGATGTGACTTGACAAGGCATACAGACTCCAAAGGCTTTGTTCTGTTCTTTCCCCCCTTTACCTTTTGTCCCCTC